>NW_028318214.1:659000-988500 GCF_062004578.1 Staurois parvus
TAGAGCAGCAGCTGCTAGGCATTCTGATACTGCCAGCTCTTGAATGCCAACTGAACAGGCATTTGCTATTGAAATACTGTACTGCAGGCCCCTCGCTGCAGTGCGGGCCCATTCACTGGAATGGGTTGCAATTGACAGCTGTGCTGCCTGCCAAACATGAAATCTAAACAAATCATTGTGGCTGCAGCAATATGCACAACCCCCAGGCTGAAAAAAGGTGGGCGGCAAAAATGTGGATCGCCTGCCTTCTTTTACCACACCCTGTCCATCCATGTAAATGAGGCCTAATGGACACTGCCTGCCAGACACGTCATGTCGTATTTTTGCTATGGTGTGAAGCTGCGGTGTTATGTACTATCCTCTCTGGTCTCCATTGCACAGTTTAGGTAGGCAGTGAAAATATGGATCAGATCTTTTTAACGGCCCCTGGCTGCCCGCATGAAGGAGGCCAGACACCAACAACAAATACATAAAACCTCAGGGATGGATAACCCCTTCCTAACTTTTGGATGCACTAAGTCAAAGAGGCCAAAATTGCAGGCTGTCGATACTGTTTTCTGGGTGACGGCAACATGAATTGAAAGCGAAGCTCCACCCAAAAGGGAACGTTCCGCTTTCAGTACTGGTTTCCAGCACCCTATGAGGAATTGCCACTTTTGGGGAGTGGCAGGGGTGGAGGTGGTAGTGGGTACCCTAATTTGACAGGTACAATTGAGCGCCTAGGCGATTGGAAGCGGACGTTGTCCCCCCCCCCCATCCCTGCCCGTAGTCTTCTGGGACACATGACAGGTCCCTGAAGACTAACGGGACTATTCATAAAGCGCATGCGCAGTGGGCATCCGTAAGCTGTCATAGCCACACTTGCCAGCGCTGGGGAGTGAGGATGACCGGTGAAACCGGCTGCGGTGAACACACTGCAGGATTGAGGGACAGGTAAGTGGCTGTTTTTTTTTTTTAAAAGTCAGCAGCTACAGTTTTTGTAGCTGCTGATTTTCATTTTTTTTTTAGCTTTGACCGGCGCTCCACTTTAAAATATAGGTGAAGCCTCGCCATGTAAAACAACCCATTCCATTTAAAATAAAACTGAAAGGTAAAACAATTGTGTGTACATCTATATAAAAAAAATTAGCACTTTTTTCCCCTTTTTTATAAGTGAGAACATACCCTATGTTCTCAGCTGAAGAAGCGTTGGGGGAGGAGAAACAGCAGTAGACTGATCTTCCCAGTGAATGACTGTGGTGTGTGGGGGGGAGGGGGTGTGTCAAGACAAGTCTAATCATTGGAGGAGAGCAGGCTGAGTTCCCAGCACAGCCAGAACACTGACCACGCTGTACTCTCATGCCTAGTGTGGTCAGTTTTTACTAGGAAAGCAGAGGAACTGGCAGGAACACCAGCGATTTCACACAAAGGAAGCAACACAAAGAGAACATTAGACGTTTTCATACATGGTACAGCAGGCACATATCAGGAATATGAAATGTTGGGGTAATATATTATTTAATAAAGTTATTTCTGCAGCTAAAATGATTGAGCACTGAAAGCAATAATCCATAGTAACCAATCCGGGCAGACTTTGCAGAAGCCCAAAAGGATAATTTGATTACTGGCCATTTTTTTTCACTTTGCCCTAATAAATAAAAAAAACATAGAAACAAAACAAAAAAAATAACACCGCGATATTTTGTTCACCAATCTTACACCCCGGTCACATTAATCCTGACCTTGAATTCCTGCGACTTCACAAGTCGGGATGCCATTGCAATTGGCGGTGTGATTTGCAAGACATCTGACACAGATGTCTACGCAAATCGCACCAAAAGTAGCGCATGTACTACTTTAGAAATCAGTGCAGCTCCGACCAAGTCAGAACCGTACCGATATAACCGCTGTAATGGAGGACAATAGGGTGCGACTTGCCATGTGATATGCAAGTCGCACCCAGTGTGACCGGGGCAGGGGCGGACTGACAACTCATGGGGCCCCCGAGCAATAGGGGATCATGGGGCCCATGTCCTTGCCCAAACTCAAAAAAGCCTATGAAAAAGGTACCAGGGGCATTTTATGGGGCCCCCTACTGACCCCGGGCCCTTGGGCAGTGCGCAAGTTTCCAAATGGTCAGTCCGCCCCTGGACCGGGGTGTTATGCTGTGGTTGAATGAATTTAGCAGACAGAAGCAAGTGAGAAACAGGTACAAATAACATGCTGCTCAGTTCAATTCTGTGCTGCTCAGGGGGAATAGGTTAGGATTAGTGACCCCCCCAGCTCATGGTTATTGCAGAGCTGAGATTAGGAAAGCCATACCTCCAATCCTATTACCATAAACCCTTCAGCCTTGTCCTATATGAAACGTCTTCTCAGGTCACCCAGGGGAGGAAAACATTGCAGGAGCGATACAAATGTATATGAGGTTACATTGTTACTTCATGACCCTGCTCACCCATTCTATAAATAGGATGCAATGATACAGTTTTATATAAATAGAATTTAAAGGGTAACTCCACTTTCGTGGGAAAAACATTGCAAATAAAAAGAAACCAATAATATAGGCTATACAATTGTGACACAAATCGTATTGTAATTGAATGTTATTAAAAATTGCCTTTTCCTTTTTATTTTGCAGCTGCTGTAATTTTCTGTAAAATGTAATATGGTGGCCTGGAGGCAGGGGCGTCCCTAGGGTTGGTGTCACCCAGTTCGATAACACTTGGTGACACCCCCTCCGACGATCCTTGCAAAATGGATCAGATCTGCGGATTGAGCATAATGGATCAGAGTCGATCCATTATGCTCCCCATTCCGCAGATCTGATCCATCCTACGGGGATCGTCGACTTTCTTTACAACTTATCTTTTCGTGGAGCAGGACCGGTGTCACCCTGTATAGGTTGCATGCCGACGATCCCCGCAGGATGGTTCGGATCTGCGGATTGAGCATAATGGATTGGAGTCCGAGCCATTATGCTCCCCAACTCGCCGATCAGATCCATCTTGCAGGGATTGTTGGCTTTTACAATTTACCTTTTTGTGGAGCAGGTCCAGGGTCACCCCGTGTGATAGTTGTCACCCGGAGCGGTGCGCACCCCCCTGCACCTGCCTTGGGACGCCGCTGCCTGGAAGCATTCTCCACACACAGATGGTGGACAGAACATCTCCTGAAAATGTCATTTCCTGCTTATGTGGTTGGCTGATTTTCCCAGAAGTTTGCACTAAGTCAGATTTTGGGCATCCCCTGCAACAAAATGTCATTTTTGGTTTGAGACTCTTAAAGGAAAATCAAGTCTAAGACCCCAGTCACACCAGGTGCGGATTGGCATGTGATTTGCATGCCATACGACTTGAAAATTGCATGGCAAGTCACAATTACAGTGGTTATATTGGTGCGCTTCTGAGTCGATTGGAGCCACACTGATTTCTAAAGTAGTACATGCACTGCTTTTGGTGTGATTTGCATAGACATCTGTGTCAGATGTCTTGCAAATAGTACCCCAAATCAGCATGTCATCTGACTTTGAAATCGTGCGACTTCAAAGTCCGGATCGGTGTGACCAGGTTGTAAGGGTTGGTTCAAACTACATGCATTCAAGTGCATATTTTTCTGCATCTAAAAACACACAGAAATTAGGTTACATAGCTGTCAATGTCAGTTCATATCAGTGCTTGCAGTTCCAGTGAGTTCTGGTCCCAGAAAAAAAAAAAAAAAAGAACAGGCTGCATTTTTTTCTGCACAGAACTGTACTGGAATGCGGTAAAACACATAAAAAAAATGCACCTGAACACACTAGAATGCATCAAAATGCACTGGACCCCAAATGACCCAAACAATGGAGGGGGAAAAAAAAGCATCTGGAATGCATAAAAAAAAAAATGTACTGAAAACGTGTAAAAAAAAAAAAAAAAAGTCGAAAACACGCATGCAGAAACACATCCAGACTGCATTTCTATGGTTTGAATTGGCCCTAATGGGATGCAGACCCTGCCACTTTCCTCCTTAGAGCTTTGCAGGTGCAGCAGCTGATTTATAATTACTCTTTAAAGAAGTTTAACCACTTGACTATCGGGCACTTTTACCCCCTTCGTGCCCAGTTTTCAGCTTTCAGTGCTGTTGCTCTTTGAATGACAATTGCGCAGTCATGCAACATTGTACTCATATTAAATTTTTATCATTTTTTTCACACAAATATAGCTCTTTTGGTGGTATTTAATCATTACTGGGTTTTTTATTTTATGCACTATAAATGAAAAAAAAAAGAAAAAAAAATGGGAGGAAAAAAAGTTTGTTTCCCTTATAAAATTTTGCAAACTGGTAAATATTCTCCTTCGCTGATGTGCATTGATGAGGCTGCACTGATGGGCACTGATACGCTGCACTGATGGGCACTGATGGGTGGCACTGCTGGGCACTTTTGGGGCTGCACTGATAAACAGGGCACTAAAAATCAGTGCCCTGATTATCAGTCCAGATGTCCTCTGACTCTTGCCGGTTATGGGCAGTACTTTCATCACGCTATGACAGCATGAGGAAAGTGCTGCCAATGGAGTTTGCATGTTCTCCCTGTGCCTGCGTGGGATTCCTCCGGGTTCTCCGGTTTCCTCTCACACTCCAAAGACATGCTGGTAGATTGATTGGCTCCTGTCTAAATTGTCCCTAGTATGTGTATGTATGAATGTGAGTTAGGGACCTTAGATTGTACGCCCCTTGAGGGTTAGGGACTGATGTGAATGTACAATATATATATGTAAAGTGCTGTGTAAATTGATGGCGCTATATAAGTACCTGAAATAAATAAAAATTAATAAAGAAAATAAATAACCGGCAACTGTGTTTACTTAGTGATCTGCTTTGTCATTGGACACAGCTGATCACGTGGTAAAAGGACGCTGTGATTGGTCTTTTACCTTGTCACGTGATCAGCTGTGTTTGTAAGACACAGCTATCACTGACATCACCGGGAGCGTGCCGCTGTGGGCGCGTACTGGGAGGATGTCATATGACGCTCTCCCAGAACTGGACAACGGCGCTGTAGCAGTCATTTGGCTATAGCCTGGTTGTCAAGTGGTATTAAACCGAAAATCAAACATTTATTATAGTACAGCTTATCAGCTTTTAGATGTGATGGCTGCATTAGTTTTCTTTTTTAGACTTTCTTTCTTTGATGTTTACCTGGCAATCTGACCAGTAAAGCAGGCAATGGATGATACAATTTTCTCTCTTCCAACCACAGGTTAAAGGGGGAAAAAAAAAAAAAAGAAAAGATTGCTAGATTCCCCCAATTTAGTACAGTCAACGTTGATGGGGAATCCCTCCCGCAATGCTATTGAGTTCTGCTAGCGGGAAGCCTTCTTGGTCTGCAGAACAATGCTCTCTGCTGATGGCTATAGCTGCCAGAAGTGATCACATGCTAAAAATCAAACAGGCTGGTTGTACTGATGTCAATTGATGGATCGACTTCAGTACAACCACCCCGCCCATAGATGGGTCGAATCTCGGCCAGTCCCTACTGAACCGGTCAAGATTCGATTCATCTATGGCCGGCATAAGTCTGTAGTTTTCAAAAAAACAAGCTCTCTTTCAGACGTATCATTTACAGGGATGAGACAAACCATTCAACACTGGCAGTGGTGCTTACCATGATCAGCTTTTATTTATGTAAAACTTTTATCCCAAAAGGAACAAAAAACTGTTTTCTTTAACCAATTATAAAGTATTGGTTGGAGTTTGGCATCAATTTGTTAGTGTTTTTAAATCTGCTAGTACATTTAACACACCCTTCCCCCCAGACTGACAGTACAGACTTCACACCTATGCAGTTTGCGTTTGATTCGTTTCTGCATTGCGTTTTGGTTTGTGCACATGCGGTTTTGCCACGTTATTGATGCTTTTTTTATGCGTTTCCAGTTTTCTTTTTTCTTGTTGCTAGGCAAATTTAAAACACAAAATGCTTAAAAAATGTGGCAAAAAACACACTACATGCTTTTCTGCAGCGTTTACATTGAAGTCTATAGAACCAAAAACGTAACGTTTCGTGTTTAAAAAAGTCCCTGACCTTTTCCAAAAACCACACCGGGTGAAAACGTGGAGCTGTGAACACGTCCCATAGGAGATCATGTTAAATGGACTGTAGTGCATTTCTGGAAAACACAAAACGCTGCAGAAAACACTTAGGTGTGAACCTGGGGTTATACAGGAAATGTGTTACTGACCAGAACGCCAGGTGAAAACAGAGGGAATAAACATAAAAAAGGAAAAGTAAGGCAGCTACCACATCTAATGATTAGCAAGCTGCAATATATTGTATTTTGGGGGTTTAATACCACTTTATGCTCATAGTTTGCCTTTCCTGGTTCCTTTCCTAACCCCTCATTCATCTGCTAATTAAACTTTTAAATAAAACCCTTCTTTTTTCATTACAAAGCTTATTTTATATCCAATGATATCATCACTGGGTCTCTGTGCTTTTCTATGCAATCATGGCTGGTGGGAAGAACAGGCAGGGCGCTGTACATAGCTTCCTGAAAACATCGCAGCATCCTGCCTCTGTATTCTTACCAAGATACCTCATCCCCAGGGGCGGACTGACAACTCATGGGGCCCCCGGGCAATAGGGGATCATGGGACCCCTGTGTCCTTGCCCACACTCAAAAAAGCCAATTAAAAAAAAAAAAAAGTACAAGGGGCATTTCATGGGGCCCCCTACTGACCCCGGGCCCTCGGGCAGTGTCCGAGTGCTTGAATGGTCAGTCCACCCCTGCTCAGCCCTGAATCAAAAGCAGTGGGCTGGCTCTTGGGAGAAGTTATGCAAATATAAAAATGCCTTGGTGGGAGAATGTCTGTCTGGAGGAGTGGGTGTTCCTAACCAAGCTGTATTTGCATGCAGATCCCTCTAGGTAACACCCACACGTGATAATGATCCTCCATGAGTTAAAGAGCTGAAATCCAATGAAAAAAGGAGGCAAACCAGGAGCAGTCAGGGTAGGGAAGAAAAGCACCCCCTCTTTACACAGGAACAGAGCTGAGGCTATCAATCACAGGTTGTGTGCTGGAGCTCCCTCCCGTGTTACCTTATTTCTTTTGGTGTCGGGAAAACTTCAGAAGTGATTCATGCAGATAGCGAAGGAACAAAGCAACAGACAGAAATGGCACTTAGTGCTCTGAATTGAGACAGGTACACATTATAGGGGGATATGCTTTGTTCATATTTCATGTCTGAGCTTTACAACCACTTTAGGAGAATTGATTGGGATGGGGGGGGGGGGGGGGGGCAGCTCAACCACGTGTTTTTACTGCCAGCCAACCACAAGTCTGGTTCGAACAGTCAAGTTGTAATGTGTATAGTGGGTGTAAGAGGGTAATTCCCCGAGCTTTGTGAAGATTTGCTCTCACGTCCTGTTCCATCTCTGGGACAGAAGAAACAAAAGAAGTTTTAATCCTTTACTTCTCTTTTTAAAAAAAAAAAAAAAAAAAAAGTTTTACCACCCTTTAAATTTGAGTAGAATAAATGTCTTGGGGAGGCCATCACAGATTTTCCATGATTGTAAGACCTCCTTCACACATTTATTTCGGGCCAACAGTGATATCCTGCTGGAGACTCAGTAAAGTTTTTCCGTGAACAGCTGCAGACTTGGAGCCCCATTGAAAGCAATGAGAGGCTGACAGCGCCGGCAGCCTTTCGTGGAGCTCACTTACTGTGGAAAAGTTATGGGCAGGCGTGAAGAAACTCTGTAAAGTAAGAACGCTTTCAAAAATACTTATTTTGATTGTTTACTTATAACAATTTACAAAATGCAAAGTGAGTGAACAGAAGAAAAATGTAAATCAATATTTGGTGTGACTACCCTTTGGCTTCAAACTAGCATCAGTTCAGCTCACCAAGCTCTTTTGAAGAAACGCAAAGAAACGGGCAATGTTGAGAATCGTAGACACTGGTCAGCCAAGGAAACAATGCAGAAGATGGAAGTCACATCATATATACTTCCCTTCAACATCAGAAGATGTCCAGCAGTGCCATGAGTACAGAACTGGCGGAAACCAGTAGGATCCAGGTACACCCATCTACTGTCCGGAGATGTCTGGCTAGAAGTGGTCTTCATGGAAGAATTGCAGCTAAAAAGCCATACCTCTGATGTGGGAACAAGGCTAAGGGACTCAGCTATGCAGGAAAACAGGAATTGGAGTGCAGAAAAATGGCAGCAGGTGCTCTGGATGGATGAGCCAAAATGTGAGATATTTGGCTGTAGCAGGTGGCAGTTTGTTGGAGAGCGGTACTATGAGTGTTCGCAGGCAACATTGAAGCATGGTGGAGGCTCCTTGCAAGTTTGGGGCTGCATTTCTGCAAATGGAGTTGGAGGATCAATGGTGTCCTCAATTTTGAAAAAATGCAGGCAGATAGTTTTCCATTATGCCACACCACCAGAGAGACCTGCGATTGGCCTCGAATTTATTCTACAGCAGGACAATGACCCCAAATATACAGCCAGTGTTATTAGGAACTACCTTCAGCATAAAAAAGACCAAGGATTCCTGGAAGTGATGGTTTTGGCCCTCAAAGAGCCCTGATCTCACCATCATGGAGTCTGTCTGGGATTAAGTGTAGAGAAAGAAGAATCTGATGCAACCTACATCCACCAAAGATCTGTGGTTCCTTCTCCAAGATGTTTGGAACAACCTACCTGCCGAGTTCCTTCAAATACTTTGTGCAAGTCTACCTAGAAGAACTTATGCTGGGTTGGTCACACCAAATATTGATTGATTTGGATCTCTTCTGTTCTTTATTTTTTATCAATTAACAAAATGGAAAGTTAAACTATTAACACTATTTTTGGAAGCATTCTTCATTTACAGCACTTTTTCACACCCGTCTAACTTTTTGCACAGTACTATATAAATCGGACATGAAGTGATTAACCATGGATGATCAACCCTGGACACAGACTGCATCTAGGGCTGATCAGCTGCAGGTAATCACTGCATTTTGGACAGATCCAAGCTCCCTTCCCCATGGAAGTGAATATACTTCTAATGCACATCTGCAGTGGAAGAAGACGTCTGACGGTATGTAAACATTGCAGCGGAACCCGAGGGAACTTGAAGCCAGAACTCAGGAAATAGTCAGCTAGGAAGGGTGAGGGTAGTTTAGGTTAGCACAGTGGGGACTTGGAGGGGAAGGAGATAGGAAAATTTCAAAAATGCTTTTGAAGTGGATCTTTCAGTAACTTTACAGCACTGCGTGAATAAATTACTAAATTGTCACAAAAAAATCTAAAATACAATTAAAAAAAAAAAAAACCTCTACCTTTTATCATTCAAAGGAAGTTGATTTGAGTGGCCAGTGGTGTCTTCAAAGAGGCAAGTTGGCTGTCAAGCAGAAGGTCCTTTGACAGCCAGCATGATAGCTATGTAGTTTACATGTCAGTGGAGCACTGGACTCCAAGGTGATCAATGATGGAAAGGGTAACATTTTTGAGTCTGCTCTTCACTGACATGGAGTATCGCATAAAGTTCCCAGGGTGAGTCTATAGAGTATACAAAAGACAAGAACATCACAAAAATTAAATACGTCTAGTAGAAGTTTCCTTGAATACAATACAAAATATAAAATATTAAAAATAAAATAGCATTTTAAAATATAATTTAAAAAAAAAAATCTCTACCTATCTCTATTCAAAAGGCAGTCAATTTGAGTGGCCGGTAATGTCTTCAAGGAGGTAAGTTGACTAGGTTGGTCGTCAAGCAGAGGGTTATTTGACAGCCAGATGTGCGCTGCAGGAGCGCTGCATTCCAAGGTGACCAGGAATTAATCATGGGTAAAACCTTTTGAGGCTGTTCTTCAACAGCATGGGGTATTGCACAAGGTTCCTGGGGAAATATAATTGTAAATATAAAATAGTTCTCCAAAAATGACTACCTTTAAGCATTCAAAGGAAGCCAGTCTGATTGGCTGGTGGTTTCTTCGAGGTGAGCTGGCTATGTTGGCTGTTAAGCAGAGGGTTCTTTGACAACCTTCTTGATATCTATGTAGTAGATGGATGTTGTAGGAGCTCTGGACTTCAAAGTGACCGAGATTCAATGATGCAACGAGTCAAACTTTTTGAAGCTCCGTTTCATGAACTTGTTTTTTTTTCATGATATCCTTATAGAACCCGGGTATATGAAAGACAAGAGTGTCACAACAATTGAATGCGTCCAATGGAAGGTTTATTAAACACAATAAAAATGTGGGCATCTAATGCATTTTGGGAGCTCAAAAATACTCCTTCTTCAGACATCATACAGATTGGGCTGCAGGTTTAATAAACCTTCCATTGGACGTATTCAATTGTTGTGGTGCTCTCATTTTTTGTATTCTCTAGGAACACCATGATGAGCATGGCTACAACATACAGAAAACAGTTGGCAATCTACTTGATATTTATGTAGAAAATGTACTGTACAGCATGTTGTAGATGTGCAGATGTTCAGTGTGTTGTATGAGTGCTGGACTTCAAGGTGACCAGGATTCAGTGACGCAATGGGGGTTACTTACTAAATCCAGTGCAACTCTGCATAGAAGCCAGTCAGCTTCCAGGGTTTACTGCCAAAGCTTAATACAACATGAGGCATGGAGGAGCTCAGCTATGAGGAAAGATTAGAGGAACTGAATGTATTCTCTTTTGAGAAGAGGAGATTAAGGGGGGATATGATCACCATGTATAATACATAAGGGGGGATATGATCTCCATGTATAATACATAAGGGGGGATATGATCACCATGTATAATACATAAGGGGGGATATGATCTCCATGTATAATACATAAGGGGGGATATGATCTCCATGTATAATACATAAGGGGGGATATGATCACCATGTATAATACATAAGGGGGGATATGATCACCATGTATAATACATAAGGGGGGATATGATCACCATGTATAATACATAAGGGGGGATATGATCTCCATGTAGAATACATAAGGGGGGATATGATCTCCATGTAGAATACATACGGGGGGATATGATCTCCATGTATAATAAATAAGGGGGGATATGATCACCATGTATAATACACAAGGGGGATATGATCTCCATGTATAATACGTAAGGGGGGATATGATCTCCATGTATAATACGTAAGGGGGATATGATCTCCATGTATAATACATAAAGGGGGGATATGATCTCCATGTATAATACATAAGGGGGGGATATGATCTCCATTTATAATACGTAAGGGGGGGATATGATCTCCATGTATAATATGTAAGGGCGGATATGATCTCCATGTATAATACATAAGGGGGGGATATGATCTCCATAAATAAATACATCAGTGGTTCATATAGTGAACTTGGTGTAGAGCTATTCACCCTGAGGTCATCACAGAGGACAAGGGGGCACGTCTGGAGGAAAAGAGATTTAATCTCCAAAGATGGAAAGGTTTCTTCACAGTAAGAGCTGTGAAATGTGGAATAGACTCCCTCAAGAGTTGGTTCTGGCCAGCTCAGTGGATTGCTTTAAAAAAACGGCCTTGGTTGTTTCTTAGATACACAGAATATAACTCGATACGAACATTTTTAGGTAAAGTTGATCCAGGGAATATCCGATTGCTGCTCGGGGAATGAGGAAGGATTTCTTTTCCCTGCAGGAGCAAATTAGATCATGCTTTGCTGGGGTTTTTTGCCTTCCTCTAGATCAACTGTGCGTATAGGATTCTAACTTTTTTTTTTAATGGTTGGATTTTTGTCTTTTTTCTGCCAGACTATGTAAGAACAAGCTGAAGTTAGAAGCTGATTGGCTACCATGCACAACTGCACCAAATTCTGTGTGCTCCAGTTTTAGTAGATCCACCTCAAAAGGGTCAACTTTCTGAAGCTCCTCTTCATCAACATGGAGTTTTTCATGATGTCCCTGGAGAACCTAGGTATACGAAAGATGAAAGCGCCACAGCAAATAAGTACGTCCAGTAGAAGGTTTATTAAACCTGGTGCCCAATCTGTATGAGGAAGGGTCAGACATTTTCAAGCTCCTCTGCATCAACATGAGGTTTTTCATGATGTCCCTAGAGAACCTGAGTATGCAAAAGACAAGAGTGCCACAACGATTGAATACATCTAGTAGGTTTAAGGAATAAAAAAGTAGGCACCAATGTGTTCCTCAGGGATCATAAACATTGGGCACCAGGTTTAATAAACCTTCTACTGGACGTATTTAATTTTTATGGTGCTCTTATCTTTTGTATAATCCTCATTGGCTTACCTTTACATAGGCTATCCCCACTCCTGTCCATGAATACTGCTGCCAGGCTCTTTCACCTTACCAACTGTTCAGTGTCTGTTACCCCTCTCTGTCAATCCCTCCACTGGCTTCTACATGCCCAATGAATAAAATTCAAAATACTAACAACTTACAAAGCCATCCACATCTCTGCCCCCAGCTACATCACCAACCTGGTCTCAAAGTATCAACCAAACCGCTCTATTCTATCCTCTCAAGACCTTCTGCTCTCGATTTCCCATGTCACCTCCTCCCATGCTTGCCTCTAGGACTTCTCCTGAGCTTCTCCCATGCTATGGAACTCCCTACCCCCATCTGTCTGGCTGTCTCCTAATCTATCCACCTTTAGACGATCCCTGAAAACCTCTTTAAAGAAGCCTATCCTGCTTCTACCTAGTAAACCGCCATTTATTTCCTCCATCAGCTCATCCCCCCACAGCTATTACCTTTTGTATCACTCAACCCTTCCTCCTAGATTGTAAGCTCTAACGAGCTGGGCCCTCTGTTTCCTCTTCTACCAAATTGTATTGTAACTGTAATGTCTACTTTCATTTTGTAAAGTGCTGAGCAAACTGTTGGCGCTATATAAATCCTGTATAATATACCAAGGTTCTCTAGGGATACCTTGAAAAATCCTATGTTGATGAAGAGGAGCTTAAAAATGTTCGATCCTTTGCATCATTGAATCCTGGTCGCCTTGAAGTCCAGCTCTCCAACTGTACATCTACTGCATAGATATCAAGTAGATTGTCAAAGGACCCTCTGCTTGACAGCCAACCTAGCCAACTCACCTCCTTGAAGACACCACCAGCCAATTAGATTGGCTGCCTTTGATCTGCCACAGTTTAGATCACTGTATGTAGTTCCACCCTAAGAATAAAGTAGGGACACACAACAAGGGATTTTTTCTTTTATATATTTTCTTGTATTACACTCCACTAGGGACAATTCTTATATCTAATCAAATCCTTTTCATGGTTTCAGTATAATAAAGACATATTGCAAGGAACCGAAGGCCTTAATAACCCATTTGTGTGGTATGTTAATGAGCATCATGTCAAGCATCAAAGCACGTTGTGTTACGGCAGCCCATTGAAGTCAATAGGCTGCCAACTCATCAAAACGTAACTAAAGAGGTGCCACAACGTACTATAGTGCATTGCCTTAATTCATTGGAGGGGGGGCATTCAAAAGCGTGGTAATACACACAATCCCACCTCGCATAGATGGAAATGGGCCATAACTGGACCTTCTCTTTCAAATTTCAAAAGTTAGCAAGTCATTTCCAACCAACCTGATCATCAATATCTTCCTTTCTTCTGCTTGAAGGTCTCCAAAATGTGTGAAGAGATCAAGACTTACATCGAAGGCAACTCCGGCGAGGACCCTCTCGTAAAGGGCATTCCAGAAGACAAGAACCCATTCAAGGAGAAAGGAGGATGTGTCATTGCTTAATTTCCCCCCCCCCCCCCCCCCCTCTAGGACTGTTTTCCTCAGTCACGCAATGGTGTAGATAACTCTCTGGCTATTCTGGCTCATTTATATAACCCGATGCTGTACCTCGTGGAAATTCAAGGGAATCCTGAGGGTTTGCACTCCGCTCACCCATACTCTGAGGCCCAGCCATCAGCCTGGGCGCCAAACTCAGAACCAAGAATGTAACTAATTTTACCTCCACCTTAGGGATAACATGTTGCTTTATGGGTTGTACTAGTTTGTTTTAATAAAATATGTGTCTTTAAATGTAATCATCTTTAATGTAGTGTTTAAAAAAAAAACAAATGTATATCACCAATGCTGATGAATTTATTAATCGGCTAAACCAGTATTTTGGTCATATGACAATACTTATATTTCTGCCACATTGTAGAGAAAAAGGAACACACACCCCTTTACATAGCACAGAGCTGAGGCTGTCAACCACAGGCTGTGTGCTGGACCTCCCTCCCCGTCATCTTATTTCTCTTGGTGTCAGGAAAATGTCAGAAGTGATTCTTACAGATAGCAGAGGCAAGAAGCAGATGGTAATGACACTTAGCCCTCTGGACTGATTGAAGTACATACTATTGAGGGATATGCTTTGTTCATATTCCATGTCTGAGGTTTACAACCATTTTAAGGGAATTGATTGGGATTGGAGTGGGGGGGGGGGGTTAAACTAGCCTTACAATGTGAGGAGTGGCATGGGGCAAATTCCATGATATGCAAATGTTCTGTCCTAAATTCTCTCATTGTAGTGTGGAAAATAAGCAGAGGGCCCACTGCTTGTATAAAGGCTGAGGGTTCTTAAGGTGGAGACAGGGAGCTGTAATGGTATTAGGAAGCTATGTACAGCACCCTGCCCAGCCCCTCTAAGCATCCATGATTTGCCTATATTGCATAGAGAAGCACAAAAACCCAGTAATGACATCACTGCATCTAAAGTAAGGTATGTCATGAAAATGGAAAAGTTTTATTTAAAAAAAATAAAAATAAATAATAGTCTGATGAGGGGGGAAAAAGGACGAACCAGAGAAGTCAAAATATAGGCAGATTAAATGGTGCCGACGGTACTCAAATATCTGGCGTCTCGGCAGCCGAGCCTTGACGCCGCAAGGCTGCATATTTACGTACCCAATACAAACACATGCCAAGACCCATATGGAATAAAAATATATTTTAAAATATATTCTTCCCAAATATACTGTAGTGACATATTTGAAATGCTACAATTTTGGCCATATTCAATATATTATTATACAGGATTTACATAGCATCAACAGTTTGCCCAGCGCTTTACAATATATATATATACACACACACACACGTTGAAATGCATTTTTTTTTCAAAAAATATAATAGTACATAGTCTGGCTGAAGAAAAAAAAAATGACAAAAGTCCATCCAGTTCAACCATCGAAAAAAAAAAAAATTATAATCCTATTCCCACAGTTGAATATGAAAATTTTTTTTCAAAAATATAATCTTTTTAAATGTATTCTTCAGATTTTAACAAATAAACAGTAACATAATTTTCACATAGTAATTTTAACATATTTGTAAATGCATTCCAAAAATGTAGATTTGTATTTTTAAAGACATACAGTATATTTGAAATGTATTACTAAAAATATTTTTCATATATTTTGCAATAAAAATGCATTTCAACATGCGATCTATCTATCTATCTATAGAATATGGCCAAAATTGTAGCAGTTCAATTATATGCCAATATATTTGGGAAGAATATTTTTTAAATATATTTCAAATATATATATTTTTTCCATGTAGGGAGTGCATGTCCTGTGCATTCCGACATGTGTTTCCAATCATGTGACTGCTGTGGCAGCCACTCACAATGGCCACATGACCCTAAACCCCGCCCTGCCTCCTAGCATCACAAACCCCTTAAAGTTCCAGGAGGTGCCAGGGGGGGTTTAAGGTCCTGTGACCGCCGTGATTGGCGGTCACTGCAGCATGATTGGAAAGCTCGCAATCGCAAGTAGCAATGAGGTGCCAGCACCAAGGGGTTAAGCTTTGGCTTTAAATTGATGGATCAGCAGACATGGTGACCTATGTACACAGATTCCACGGACTGCATTGTGCAAGCTGTAGTGCATTCCCTCTCTTCCCGTGTGACTGAGATTGAAAGTGAAGAGTTGGTCAGCGAATGGTTTCAGTTTAATGGCCTTCACCCTGCTCTCTGCTGATTCAGGTTTCCCTTTCCCATGGTGGAATGGTCGATACTATCCATGGAAGAAAACCATCTGAATCTTTCACACTTTGACTCATATGTTGATACTACATGACCAGAGACCCCTCCTGATATTTACAAGCCCCCCCCCCCCCCCAGGGTGTCACTACATTTCTTCCTCTAGCAGCATCTCCCATGACTTCCTCTAGCAGCATCTCCCATGACCTCCTATGGGACAGACCTCAGTGTGCTCCAACTTCAGTCTGTACCATTTCCTGCATCGAATTTCATGTGGTCAGTGCCCAATCCAATCCATATGTTGCAATCTAGGGACATGAAAGTGGAACTAAACCTAAGAACAAAAATGTAACATATTGCAGCTTACCAGTCCTGTGGTGGCTGCATTACATTTCTTTTTTAGGCTCTCCTTTTCACCTGGTGATCTGGCCAGTAAGTCCATCATTTTTTTTTTTTTAAAAAACAAGCTCTCTTCCAGATGCATCAGTTACAGGGATGAGAAACCATTTAACAGTGACAGGGGTGCTTACAATGATCAGTTTTTATTTATCTATTTATTTATTTCAGGTACCATCAATTTATTCAGTGCTTTACATATATATTGTACATTCACATCGGTCCCTAACCCTCAAGGGGCGTACAATCTAAGGTCCCTAACTTACATTCATACATCCATATACTAGGGGCAATTTAGACAGGAGCCAATTAACCTACCAGCATGTCTTTGGAGTGTGGGAGGAAACTGGAGTAATCGAACAAAACCAATACAGGCACAGGGAGAACATGCAAACTCCAGGCAGGTGGTGTCATGGCTGGGATTTGAACCAATGACCCTAGTACTGCCAGGTGGAAGTGCTAACCATTTAGCCACTGTGCTGCCCATCTATGTAAAAACCTTTATCCCAAAAGGAGAAAAAAAAAATTCAATCCATATACCGCAAGCTAGGAAATGGAAGAAGAACTAAACCTAAGAACAGAAATGTTATATATTGCAGCTTACCAGTCCTTAGATGTAGTGGCTGCATTACATTTCTTTTTTAGCCTTCTTTTAAATTAATTTTCACCTGGTGATCAGACCAGTAACACACATCCTGTCTAGGGCCTCTTTCACACAGGCGTTCCGGGATGAAAAACGGACACTCTTGTATTTCTATGGACTAGCAGATGTAAACGGATTGTTTTGAATGGAAGAAAACAGTTTTACATCTGTAAAAAAAAAAATGGATCAAACTGATGTAAACCGACATCAACGGATGTAAACAGACAAAAATGGATGTAAGTGAATGAAAAACAGATGTAAACAGATCTAAAACTGATGTAAATGGATGAAAATGGATGTAAACTGATGAAAGATGCAAGTGGATGAAAAACGGTTGTAAATGGATGTAAACGGATGAAAAAACTGATGTAAACTAATGAAAAAGTTGTAAGTGGATGAAAAACGGATGAAAAAAGCAGATGTAAACGGATATAAAATGATGAAAAACTAATGTAACCTGATCCGTTAAAAAATGTGACTGAACTGATGAAAAAAAATGGAACACCTTAGAGTGGCTATGCTCCATTGTATCTATGAGGGATGAACAGAGACACCCTTGCACAGCAACATTGGGGGGAGGGATGGATTTGGCTAATAAGTTAAATCTGAACTCTAGCTGACACATTATAAGCAGTTACAGCAAACCTATTTTTCCTTTTGGGATAACGTTTTTATATAAATAAAAGCTGACCATTGTAAGCACCCTTGTCAGTGGTAAATGGTTTATCACAACCCTCTAACTGCCAATTCTGCTGGACAGCTTGGTCTGTTAGAGGAGGTTAAAAAAAATAACAGACTTGTGTCCTTTTATCATGCAGTGGTAAATGACCGCTGCTCAGTTCTCTGGCATTCTCAGAGGGAGAGTTCTCCTCTGGATGCCTTTTTTTTGAAGCGGTGTAGATCACTTCTCTGAATGAAGAGAGAAGCGATCTACAAACGCTTTGAACACTGGAAAATGCCTGCTGTTACTGTAATCTCGCGAGATAACAGTACGAGATCAGTCAAACGCGGTTTACTAAGCAGCAATAAATTATCGCTGCTTCCTTTGCGGTTCCCCCGATTCTCCACCTCTGGGCTGGAGAATCTGGAGGGAGAACACAGATCGCCAGTGAAGGGCTGACTTCACTGCTTCATACACTGGCCGTCTGTGTGCTGAGATAATCAGCGGGGAACACGTTCCACTGATCATCTGTTTCTTAAACCACTATTGATCAGAGACACCATAGTACAGAAGATGACCAGAGACTGCGAACACAGTACAGGAGACGGCCAGAGACTGCGGACACACCCAAATTTGACAGGTACCCTCTCCCACTTCCATGGAATTGTCCTCCCTCCCCGTAGTCTTCTGGGACACATAATAGGTTCCACAAGGCTACAGGGCCATTCACAAGGCACAGCGCTTCTCGCATATGCGCAGTGGGCACCTGGCTGTGAAGCCGCAAGCTGTCACTGCCGGTTGCCCACAATGAAGATGCCGGCATCAGGGAGAGAAGACTGTAAGGACACCGCTGGACTAAGGAACAGGTAGTACCAAGGAGCAGGTTCTTCTGCACAGTAGAGCCAAGTGGCCAGCCCAGTATTCTAACACAGTTATGGCGGGTATACCAGGCCGGCCGCTACATATTCGCTCCATAAGACAGATATTTTCCCCCCATTATTGTGGGGGGGGAATGTTTGTCTTATGGAGCGAAAAATATAGTTACATAGTTAGTCTGGCTGAAAAAAGACAAAAGTCCATACAGTTCAAACATAGAAAAAAAAAATAAAAAAAAAGTTATAATCCTACACCCACAGTTGATCCAGAGGAAGGCAAAAAAACCCAGCAAAGCACAATCCAGTTTGCTCCTGCTGGGAAAAAAGTTCCTTCCTGATCCCCTGAGAGGCAATCGGATATTCCCTGGATCAACTTTACCTATAAATGTTAGTATCCAGTTATATTCTGTGTATCTAAGAAACAAACCAGGACTTTTTTGAAGATCATGGTGATCATATCCCCCCCTTATGTATTATACATGGTGATCATATCCCCCCCTTATGTATTATACATGGTGATTATATCCCCCTTATGTATTATACATGGAGATCATATCCCACCTTATGTATTATACATGGAGATCATATCCCCCCTTATGTATTATACATGGTGATCATATCCCCCCTTATGTATTATACATGGTGATCATATCCCCCCCTTATGTATAATAGATGGAGATCATATCCCCCCTTATGTATAATAGATGGAGATCATATCCCCCCCTTATGTATTATACATGGTGATCATATCCCCCCTTATTATACATTGTGATCATATCCCCCCTTATGTATTATACATGGAGATCATATCCCCCCTATGTATTATACATGGAGATCATATCCCCCCTTATGTATTATACATGGAGATCATATCCCCCCTTATGTATTATACATGGAGATCATATCCCCCCTTATGTATTATACATGGAGATCATATCCCCCTTATGTATTATACATGGAGATCATATCCCCCTTATGTATTATACATGGAGATCATATCCCCCTTTATGTATTATACATGGAGATCATACCCCCCCTTATGTATTACACATGGAGATCATATCCCCCCTTATATATTATACATGGAGATCATATTCCCCCCCCCCCCTTATGTATTATACATGGTGATCATATCCCCCCTTATGTATTATACATGGTGATCATATCCCCCTTATGTATTATACATGGTGATCATATCCCCCCTTATGTATTATACATGGAGATCATATCCCCCTTATGTATTATACATGGAGATCATATCCCCCCTTATGTATTATACATGGAGATCATATCCCCCCTTATGTATTATACATGGTGATCATATCCCCCTTATGTATTATACATGGAGATCATATCCCCCCCCCTTATGTATTATACATGGTGATCATATCCCCCCTTATGTATTATACATGGTGATCATATCCCCCTTATGTATTATACATGGTGATCATATCCCCCTTATGTATTATACATGGAGATCATATCCCCCCCCCTTATGTATTATACATGGTGATCATATCCCCCCCTTATGTATTATACATGGAGATCATATCCCCCTTATGTATTATACATGGAGATCATACCCCCCCTTATGTATTATACATGGTGATCATATCCCCCCTTATGTATTATACATGGAGATCATATCCCCCCTTATGTATTATACATGGTGATCATATCCCCCTTATGTATTATACATGGAGATCATATCCCCCCCTTATGTATTATACATGTTGATCATATCCCCCCTTAATCTCTTCTCAAGAGAGAATAAATTCAGTTCCTCTAATCTTTCCTCATAGCTGAGCTCCTCCATGCCTCTTATCAGTTTGGTTGCCCTTCTCTGTACTTTCTCCAGTGCCCCAATATTTTTTGTGAATTGGTGCCCAAAACTGAACTGCATATTCCAGATGAGGTCTTACTAATGATTTGTACCGGGGGAAATGATATCTCTCTCTGGAGTCTATACCTCTTTTAATACAAGAGAGGATTTTGCTCGCTTTAGAAACTGCAGCTTGGCATTGCATGCCGTTATTAAGCTTGTGATCTACCAGAACTCCCAGATCCTTCTCCATTAACCCCCCCCAGTTGTACCCCCCCCCCCAGTATGTATGATGCATTCATATTCTTAGCCCCCAAGTGCAGAACCTTACATTTATCAACATTAAACCTCATTCACCACATAGTTGCCCAATTACACAGAGCATTGAGGTCGGCTTGTAATTTGGAGACATCCTGTAAGGACGTTATTCCACGGCACAGCTTGGTGTCATCTGCAAAGACTGAAATGGGATTTATAATCCCAGACCCTATATTGTTTATAAATATATTAAAAAGTAAGGGTCCCAACACTGAACCTTGGGGTACACCACTGACACCCCTAGACCATTCAGAGTATGAATCATTAACCACTACTCTCTGAATACCATCTTTTAGCCAGTTTTTTATCCATTTACATACAGATTTTTCCAAGCCTGTAGACTTTACCTTACACATTAGCCGTGTGTGGGGAACTGTGTCAAATACTTTGCAAAATCCAAGTATACCACGTCCACCGCCACCCCTCTGTCCAAGTATACCATGTCCACCGCCACCCCTCTGTCCAAGTATACCACGTCCACCGCCACCCCTCTGTCCAAGTATACCATGTCCACCGCCACCCCTCTGTCCAAGTATACCTCGTCCACCGCCACCCCTCTGTCCAAGTATACCTCGTTCACCGCCACCCCTCTCTCCAAGTATACCACGTCCACCCCTCTGTCCAAGTATACCACGTCCACCGCCACCCGTCTGTCCAAGTATACCACGTCCACCGCCACCCCTCTGTCCAAGTATACCACGTCCACCGCCACCCCTCTGTCCAAGTATACCACGTCCACAGCCACCTCTCTGTCCAAGTATACCACGTCCACAGCCACCCCTCTGTCCAAGTATACTACGTCCACCGCCACCCCTCTGTCCAAGTATACTACGTCCACCGCCACCCCTCTGTCCAAGTATATCACGTCCACCGCCGCCACCCCTCTGTCCAAGTATACCTCGTCCACCGCCACCCCTCTGTCCAAGTATACCACGTCCACCCCTCTGTCCAAGTATACCACATCCACCGCCACCCCTCTGTCCAAGTATACCACGTCCACCGCCACACCTCTGTCCAAGTATACCACGTCCACCGCCACCCCTCTGTCCAAGTATACCACATCCACTGCCACCCCTCTGTCCAAGTATACCACGTCCACCGCCACCCCTCTGTCCAAGTATACCACGTCCACCGCCACCCCTCTGTCCAAGTATACCACGTCCACAGCCACCCCTCTGTCCAAGTATACCACGTCCACAGCCACCCCTCTGTCCAAGTATACTACGTCCACAGCCACCCCTCTGTCCAAGTATACCACATCCACCGCCACCCCTCTGTCCAAGTATACCACGTCCACCGCCACCCCTCTGTCCAAGTATACCACGTCCACCGCCACCCCTCTGTCCAAGTATACCATGTCCACAGCCACCCCTCTGTCCAAGGTTTTGCTCACCTCCTCATAAAAAGAAAATCAGATTTGTTTGACAACTTCTGTCTTTCATGAATCCATGCTGTCTGTTGCTTAGAATATTTTTTTCCAGCAAGAACTCATCTATGTGGTCTTTTATTAAACTCTCCAATAACTTCCCAACTATAGAAGTTAAACTAACAGGTCTATAATTACTTGGTAAAGATTTTGACCCTTTTTTAAATATTGCCACCGCATTGGCCTTACGCCAATCCAGTGGTACTATGCCAGTCATTAAAGTCCCTAAAAATTAGAAACAATGGCTTTGAAATGACAGAGCTCAATTCTTTAAGGACCTGTGGGTGTATGCCATCCGGTCCAGGTGCTTTATTCACCTTTATACTGTCTAAATATTTTTGGATCATATCAATTGTGAGCCAATGTGGATCATCTGGAGCTGTGCCAATACCATGCCCATTATGGACAAGAGCTCCCCCATGCTCCTTTGTATACACAGAGCTGAAGAAGGGATTTAATAAATTTGCCTTCTCTTTGTCCCCAGTCACCCACTCTAGATTATTTTGTAAAGGGCCTACATGCTGGGACCGGACCTTTTTACTATTAATATATTTGAAGAATTTTTGGGGGTTTGTTCTATCGTTTGCAATCTGTCATTCATTTTCAGTTTTTGCAGCCTTTATTTCCTTTTTGCATATTCTGTTATATTCTTTGTAATAATTAAACGATGATAGCGTTCCTTCATTTTTATATTTAATAAAAGCTCTTTTCTTATTATCTATAGCCTTTTTAACTTTGGCCATAAGCCACATAGCTTTGATTTTTAGCCTTTTAAACTTGTTGCCCATGGGAATATATTTTGTAGTGTGTTCACATACAGTCTTTGAAGAACTCCCATTTCTGTGTTGTGTTCATTGATGCCAATATTCCCTCCCAGTCTAAGGCTTGGAGAGCAGCTCTCAGCCTTGGAAAATTAGCTCTCTTAAAGTTGACCTTTTTTATTTTTCCCGTATGTGCTTGCTGTTTACAGCGAACAATAAATGAAATCATGTTACGGTCACTGCTACCCAGATGTTCTTTTATATGGACATTCGTAATAAGCTCTGCATGGTTTGAGATTACCAGGTCCAGCAGAGCATCATTCCTAGTAGGGGCCTGTATGAACTGTACCATAAAATTGTCCTTTAGTAGGTTTAAAAATGTTTGCCCTTTTACTATTTCTGCAGTACCATTACTCCAGTCAATTTCCGGGTAGCTAAAATTCCCCATTATTATCACTGTCCCAGCCCTTTTGATTTGTGCAAGGAGCTGTGTTTCCACCTGCTCATTAACACTGGGAGGCCTATAACAAACTCCAATGATTACCTTTGTAGTACGCACCCCCATGTGCAGTTCCACCCATAATACTTCAGCCTCATCACACTCTCCATCAACTAGGTCCTCTTTTACACTCGCCCTGAGATCACTTTTCACATAGAGACAGACACCACCACCTTTCCTATTTACTCTGTCTCTCCGAAAGAGAACATAGCCAGGAATATTAATGGCCCAGTCATGCGAAGAATGAAGCCAAGATTCAGATATACCAATTAAATCATAGCTCTCTTCATGCAACAAAGCTTCCAACTCACCTATTTTGCTTGGCAGACTTCTGGCATTGGTGAACAAACACTTTAATTGATTGACACCTTGTTCACACGTATTTTGCATATTTTTTATTTTAATACAAATGGTACCAATTCCACTGGTTGTTTGCAAGATAGGAACCTTCTCACCTGCCATAGCCTTCCCCTCCATCTTTCCCCATTCCACCCACCAATAAGTACTGACCCCTGTCTGATCTGTCTACCCCGTTATAATCTAATTATCCCTCCCCCCCTCGATCCTAGTTTAAATATTCTCCAGCCTTCCCATAAACCTCTCCCCCAGCACAGCAATCCCCCTTCCATTTAGGTGCAGACCATCTCTAGCATATAGGTTGCACCCCAATGAAAAGTCAGCCCAGTGCTCTAGAAACCCAAATCTTTCCCTCTTACACCAGATCTTCAGCCATGCATTGAGTTCTCTAATCTCCCCGTCTCTCCTGAGTTGTGCATGGCACAGGTAATATTTCAGAGAATATCACCTTGGAGGTCTTTCCCTTCAACTTGCAGCCTAGTTCTTTAAATTGAGTCTTAAGGAGCCTCCACCTTCCATGTATTCTGTCATTGGTTCCAACATGAACCAAGACAGCTGGGTCATGCCCAGCCCCTCCCAGTAATTTATTAACCCGGTCCACCACATGCCGAACCCTGGCACCAGAGAGACAGTAAACCATTCGGTTGAGGCGATCCTGGCGACAAATTATTCTATCAGTCCTTCTGACCATACAATCCCCTACTACCACCATCTGTCTAGGCCTTGCACCCAACTTGGCAAATCTGTTTGGGTGCTCAAACCCAGGGCCAGCCTTCCTTTTCTGTGAGCCCCTACCACTCCCTCATTACAGTAGCCCATCTGCCTACCTGATAATCCTGACTAGCCCCTCCACCCTCCACATCAATCCCATTAGCTACCTGCTCAGAGAGCAGAAGACCCCTTTCAAGGTTGTCAGTTCTGCCCAGTTTTGCAACTTGCTCCTCCACATCTCTAACGTGCGATTCCAGAAGGGCAAGCTGCTCACACCTGTCGCAGCAGTATCCACCAAGCAGTATCCAGTGTGCCGCATACATGCGGCACACTGTGCTCTGCACAAAAACTTCCACCCTGCTAGCACACATTATCCCAGTTCAGGGGCGGACTGACAACTCATGGGGTCTCTGGGCAATAGGGGATCGTGGGGCCCCTGTGTCCTTGCCAAAACTCAAAAAAAGCCTCTGAAAAAGGTACCAGGGGCATCTCATGGGGCCCCCTACTGACCCCAGGCCCTCGGGCAGTGCCCAAGTTTCCAAATGGTCAGTCCGCCCCTGTCCCAGTTACAATATTAACAGGAAAAATCAGTTGTCACTTACAGGTTAATAGACTCCTGCTATATTCTCCTGTTTTCCACTCCAGTTTTTTAACTCCACTTATCAAAGGACCACTTGGCCAAAGATCCACCAAGCAAAATACGAGCAAGTGCAGAGTGAGCTCTACAGCAAGTTATATAGGACCTGTATCACCTGTGACCAATTAACTCCCCCCCCTTAATTAGCAGACTGAAGTTAGACAAGGAAAGGAAGAAAAAAAATGCTATTTAAAAAGTGACAGATAAGGGGATTTAAGTAAAGTAAAAGCTTTTAGCAAGACCCAAAGAAGAAAATAAAACAACTACAAGCACCAGCAATCACCAGCAGTCAAAAGTAAAACTTTCAAATTTCCCACTCTGCTTAGTGATCAGCAAGCAAAAAATGCCAGCAAGCATTTGGTAATAAAACCTGGAAGCTGATTGGTTTCACTGCCGAGTTGCACCAGATTTTGCACTCTCCAGTTTTAGTAAATAACCCCCATAGATTAACATACAGGGGAGATTAGAGGTAGGAAAATAAAATGCCAGACATCCATAAAATCAGCTGTAAGAACGTCCCGTGTGAATGAAGCCTTAATAAGTGTTGCTAGAGAGATTTTTTTTTCTTGGGAGAGTGCATGTGATCAGCACCAGGGGCAGACTGACCATTTGAAAACTCGGGCACTGCCCGAGGGCCCGGGGTCAGTAGGGGGCCCCATGAGATGCCCCTGGTACCTTTTTCATAGGCTTTTTTGAGTTTGGGCAAGGACACAGGGGCCCCATGATCCCCTATTGCCCGGGAGCCCCATGAGTTGTCAGTCCGCCCCTGATCAGCACAGAACCAATCTGCACTGTCCACACAGAGGTCAGGGGTTCTGCATCCTCTTAGAGCAGAAAGAAAACTCCTCCTACAAATTTAAATCAGTGCAATGCTGGACACTGATAGAAGTGCTGATGAGAAAAGGTATTTAGCAGTTTATATTTACTAAAATAATTGCATTTCCATGTTGTGTGTACTGTGGGAGACCAGATATAGTGAATGCAGGGTCCGGAGAGACCAGATATAGTGAATGCAGGGTCCGGGGAGACCAGATATAGTGAATGCAGGGCCCGGGGGAGACCAGATATAGTGAATGCAGGGTCCGGGGAGACCAGATATAGTGAATGCAGGGTCCGGGGAGACCAGATATAGTGAATGCAGGGTCCCGGGAGACCGGATATAGTGAATGCAGGGTCCGGGGAGACCAGATATAGTGAATGCAGAGTCCGGGGAGACCAGATATAGTGAATGCAGGGTCCGGGGAGACCAGATATAGTGAATGCAGGGTCCGGGGATTAGTAACACTTTAAGTTTAATGTGGAGTATGGCTTCAATTTTGTTAGTGTATTTAAATCTGCTAGTACAGCAAACACTTCCCTCCTCCCAGACTGGCAATGCTGCTGTCCAAAGGTAACCTCTGTGCTCCTTCATCCGGAGCTGTAATACAGGAGATGAGTGACTGGCAGGATCACCAGGTGAAAAAAAAATGCCTAAAAAAGAAAATTAATGCAGCCACCACATCTAAGGATTGGTAAATAGGGAACCCTTCTAATGTATTATGCAGAAACAGAGACATTTTTAACAGCTGCAAAGAGCTGAAAACCATAAAGGGATGGTTCCAGGGACAAATCTTCCAAAGCTGGGGCTGCCCATGGATGCCAGGAACTGTCACATCTCTGAAACCTTTCTAATGTCAGATATGTGATGAGCAGAAGGAGGCACGTGCGGAGGGAATGAGGAGATGGAAAATCCAGCGTTAGAAGGAAGTGTGGATTGCACCCCTCATCCTCGCTTGTCTTTCGGAAGCCACATCTGGATCGCAGAGCGAAGGGCGTGCACAGCCCATTCTGTACTTCCTGATGACCTCACTCGCCATAAACTGCGACCTCTGCGGTTTCCTGAAGGTGGAGAAGCGATGTCACTCACACAACTTACGTTCAAAACACAGTTCAAAATAGTAAAGGCATCTACTCCAACCAATTGGATTCCAGCTGTCATTCTGGCAGTGCAAGTCAGAGAATAAAAAGCTGACAGTCAGCAAGAAAAGATACAAATACAGCTCTGTAATTATAAAGGCTCCATTGGCACTCGTTTTTTTTTCAAATCGTGGGCGGAATCGGCGCCATCCTGTCCGCAATTGGAAACCGCCCTGTCAAAGTGTGAAAATGCAAGATCACATTTCCAGGTGCAATTTGAACGCAGGGCGTTTTTGCCACGATCATGGCACGTTTATCCACGTGGCAAATGCACTGCGATCATGCAAACAAAATTGAGGGATGCACAACACCCAGTGCAGGAACTACTAAGTTTCTGCGACTTGAAGTCGTACAGATATGAATGGTACTAATTGGGAAACATGGGGTGTCACTTGTCATGTGACTCTGAACACCAAAGTCACATGACAAGTCGCACAAGTGTAAATGGGCTCTAAGACAGTGCCAAAGAAATACATTAGATGCGACTTCAGGTGAAATTTGCAAATCGCATGTCGCACCTTAAAGTGTTACTACATCTACAACAGTAAAATCAGTCTGTATATGCAGTAAAGCATACTTGATATACTCACTGTGGAACCTAAGGGGTTAATCCTCTGCACTGTGTAAAAAGGCTGCTTGATCCTGTCTTCTCTGATCCTCCCCTTCTTCCAGTGCCCTCCTCTTATCTCCTGATAAGACATATTGTGTGGAGTCACTCTGCACATGCTCAGTTTGGTGTACATTGCTAGAGAGGTTTTTTTTTTCTTGGGAGAGTACATGTGACCAGCACAGGGCCAATCAACACTGTCCAGACAGAGGGTCAGGGGTCCTGCTGTCTCATCAGACAGTCAGGGGAGAATGAGAACTCCTCCTACAAGCTTTAACCAGTGCTCTGCTGGACACTGATAGAAGTCACAAGACTGCTATATACTGCTGATGAGAAAAGGTATTTAGCAGTTTATATTTACTAAAATAATTGCATTTCCATGTTCTGTGTACTGTGGGAGACCAGATATAGTGAATGCAGGGTCCAGGGAGACCAGATATAGGGGATGCAGGGTCCGAGGAGACCAGATATAGTGAATGCAGGGTCCCGGGAGACCGGATATAGTGAATGCAGGGTCCGGGAAGACCAGATATAGTGAATGCAGGGTCCCGGGAGACCGGATATAGTGAATGCAGGGTCCGGGGAGACCAGATATAGTGAATGCAGAGTCCGGGGAGACCAGATATAGTGAATGCAGGGTCCGGGGAGACCAGATATAGTGAATGCAGGGTCCGGGGATTAGTAACACTTTAAGTTTAATGTGGAGTATGGCTTCAATTTTGTTAGTGTATTTAAATCTGCTAGTACAGCAAACACTTCCCTCCTCCCAGACTGGCAATGCTGCTGTCCAAAGGTAACCTCTGTGCTCCTTCATCCGGAGCTGTAATACAGGAGATGAGTGACTGGCAGGATCACCAGGTGAAAAAAAAATGCCTAAAAAAGAAAATTAATGCAGCCACCACATCTAAGGATTGGTAAATAGGGAACCCTTCTAATGTATTATGCAGAAACAGAGACATTTTTAACAGCTGCAAAGAGCTGAAAACCATAAAGGGATGGTTCCAGGGACAAATCTTCCAAAGCTGGGGCTGCCCATGGATGCCAGGAACTGTCACATCTCTGAAACCTTTCTAATGTCAGATATGTGATGAGCAGAAGGAGGCACGTGCGGAGGGAATGAGGAGATGGAAAATCCAGCGTTAGAAGGAAGTGTGGATTGCACCCCTCATCCTCGCTTGTCTTTCGGAAGCCACATCTGGATCGCAGAGCGAAGGGCGTGCACAGCCCATTCTGTACTTCCTGATGACCTCACTCGCCATAAACTGCGACCTCTGCGGTTTCCTGAAGGTGGAGAAGCGATGTCACTCACACAACTTACGTTCAAAACACAGTTCAAAATAGTAAAGGCATCTACTCCAACCAATTGGATTCCAGCTGTCATTCTGGCAGTGCAAGTCAGAGAATAAAAAGCTGACAGTCAGCAAGAAAAGATACAAATACAGCTCTGTAATTATAAAGGCTCCATTGGCACTCGTTTTTTTTTCAAATCGTGGGCGGAATCGGCGCCATCCTGTCCGCAATTGGAAACCGCCCTGTCAAAGTGTGAAAATGCAAGATCACATTTCCAGGTGCAATTTGAACGCAGGGCGTTTTTGCCACGATCATGGCACGTTTATCCACGTGGCAAATGCACTGCGATCATGCAAACAAAATTGAGGGATGCACAACACCCAGTGCAGGAACTACTAAGTTTCTGCGACTTGAAGTCGTACAGATATGAATGGTACTAATTGGGAAACATGGGGTGTCACTTGTCATGTGACTCTGAACACCAAAGTCACATGACAAGTCGCACAAGTGTAAATGGGCTCTAAGACAGTGCCAAAGAAATACATTAGATGCGACTTCAGGTGAAATTTGCAAATCGCATGTCGCACCTTAAAGTGTTACTACATCTACAACAGTAAAATCAGTCTGTATATGCAGTAAAGCATACTTGATATACTCACTGTGGAACCTAAGGGGTTAATCCTCTGCACTGTGTAAAAAGGCTGCTTGATCCTGTCTTCTCTGATCCTCCCCTTCTTCCAGTGCCCTCCTCTTATCTCCTGATAAGACATATTGTGTGGAGTCACTCTGCACATGCTCAGTTTGGTGTACATTGCTAGAGAGGTTTTTTTTTTCTTGGGAGAGTACATGTGACCAGCACAGGGCCAATCAACACTGTCCAGACAGAGGGTCAGGGGTCCTGCTGTCTCATCAGACAGTCAGGGGAGAATGAGAACTCCTCCTACAAGCTTTAACCAGTGCTCTGCTGGACACTGATAGAAGTCACAAGACTGCTATATACTGCTGATGAGAAAAGGTATTTAGCAGTTTATATTTACTAAAATAATTGCATTTCCATGTTCTGTGTACTGTGGGAGACCAGATATAGTGAATGCAGGGTCCAGGGAGACCAGATATAGGGGATGCAGGGTCCGAGGAGACCAGATATAGTGAATGCAGGGTCCCGGGAGACCGGATATAGTGAATGCAGGGTCCGGGAAGACCAGATATAGTGAATGCAGGGTCCCGGGAGACCGGATATAGTGAATGCAGGGTCCGGGGAGACCAGATATAGTGAATGCAGGGTCCCGGGAGACCAGATATAGTGAATGCAGGGTCCAGGGAGACCAGATATAGTGAATGCAGGGTCCCAGGAGACCGGATATAATGAATGCAGGGTCCGGGGAGACCAGATATAGTGGATGCAGGGTCCCGGGAGACCAGATATAGTGGATGCAGGGTCCAGGGAGACCGGATATAGTGAATGCAGGGTCCAGGGAGACCAGATATAGTGAATGCAGGGTCCGGGGAGACCAGATATAGTGAATGCAGGGTCTGCGGATTAGTAACACTTTAATTATGGTAACTAAAACTCCCAACCCCTCTTTAAAGCTGAAGTTTAGGTAAAAAAAAAAGAAGTTCCCTACAACTTTAGTCACATCACTTACTTGTAATGAAATATGTCCCATATCGTGCAGGCAGCTGAATCCTGGAGAAATCCTGACTGTGGGGATGCCTTGTCCTCTTCCTGCTTCTGAATTTCTGGCACTGAAATGGTTAACGGCTTCAGGTCTTCCCTAAGAACAGCAGTACAAAGGGTACAATGAGAACACTCCCCATCTTTCCTCCTCCATTAGATACACTTTTTTCATCAATTAGATTGCCTGTAGTCAATCTGTGAATGGGGGAGAGAATTCTGTAACTGATCAGATTCTTCCTCATTCATGGATCATGTTACAGGCAGTGTATTCAATGAAATAACTTTTCTTAATGGAGGAGGAGGAAGGAGATAATCTGTACTGCTGTTCTGATTGAAGACCTAAAGCTGTTAAAGTAAACCCGCACCTTGTAAAACAGCTCATTCAGTTTAAATTTTCCCCCTTTTTTATAAGTGATTATCTGCATAAGATCTGGGGGGGGGGGGGGGGGGCAGCAGTAGTACACTGATCTTCCCAGTGAATGGCTGTGCTGGGGAAAGTGACAGAACAAGTCTGATCATTAGAGGAGAGCAGGCTGAGTTCCCAGCACAGCTAGAGAACTGACCATACTGTGCTCTCATGCTTAGTGTGGTCAGTTTTACTAGGAAAGCAGAGGGACTGACAGGAACACCAGAGATTTCACACTAAGGAAGCAATACAAAGAGAACAGGAGACTTTTTCATACAAGTACATGGTACAGCAGGCACATATCAGGAATAGAAAATGTCGGGTTTACATATTCTTTAACCAACAACAGATGTTCAGAGCCAGGAAGAGAACCGACAAGTTCAGGGTTGCTGTTAGAAACCATGATGCCTCATAAAGCCAACCTAACAGCCCCCCCCCCCAAAAAAAAGCATTTTACAATGCTTCAGTTATGTATGAACACAGTGAGTTATTGGTACAGATTGTGTTCAATCAACAATAGAATATTTAGCGGACCCTTTCCCCACTCTCCGTCCCGAAGGATCCTGTGTTTGCCAGTGGGAAGGAGAGGAGGGAAGCTGGCAACGCTGTGGGGGCACACAGGGGAATCTGGGCATAAGGGGGAAACATTTGGTGCACAGGGAGGGTGATGGGTGCGGCGAGGGGGGAAAATTACTAGAACTGATCCCCTGTATGGCTCTCTCTGCAGCAGCTGAAATCCAGTGGGAGAGAGATGAGAAGAAGTCAGCTTTCAGCTGCTGCAGAGAGAGCCATACAGAGGATTGGTTGCAGTAATTGCCCCCCCACCATGCCAATTACCCTCCCTTTCCACAACTGACTCACCTAGCTGCTTGGGCCCCTCTGCTGGCCTGGACCCTGTATAGGAGTAGCGGTGGTACCCCCTTATCTACAGCGCGGGGCGAGTTTTCTGCTAAACTTCAGCTTTAACATTTCATAGAAGGGGGAAGCTAAATTAAGGTGTTTTTACCAAGTAAAAAGGTAAGCAGTAATTTTTACAATTATGATAGGAAATGTGAAGTAGTAACAAATATAAAAAAAGCATTATCCCAATTTGACTGCCAAAGTGGAAATACGCTTTAAATAAATGGAAATACATAGTCTTGTTTTATTACAAATCTTTTTTTTTTTTTAACCAGGTTTTGGAAATAAAAGGTTTTCATGAACCCACAGCATGCCAAGACATCATTGTATTGTTAGAAAAAAATCCAAATAAATAATCAACACTGCAAATCTAAACCAGAGACCTGTAGTGTGCGTGCAGAGAACACAAACTGCTGGGGATTCAAATTCTGAAAAATGTGCTCAATTCTAACCTCAAATTACACTTATATCAAAGTACAACATGTTTATTGTATAGCTGTAAATATAAATTGATTAATTCCAGTGACTAAGCATTCCAGGCACTTGTTATCAAAACACAATACTGCAAAAAAAAGGGCATTCAAGGACTTACTAGTTCTACTGAGGATCAGGCAATGGAGGTTATGTACTAAAACTGGAGAGTGCAAAATCTGGTGCAGCTCTGCATAGAAACCAATCAGCTTCCAGCTTTTATTGCCAAAGCTTAATTGAACGAGCAGAAGTTAGAAGCTGATTGGCTACCATGCACAGCTGCACCAGATTCTGAGTTTTAGTAAATCACCCCCAGTTAAATCATGGCTCCCATCTGTGATGGGAAAGAAGGAGACTTTTTTTTTTCAAAGCATCATTGGGGCCAAAAATGTATAGCGAAACAAAAAGAAAGCGCACAAACCTTGCGCATTACCTCAGTAAAATGTGATTTTATTGAATTGAAAATATACTCACAAACAGAGCTCTGATGAAGAAGACAGGGACCCTTCGAAACACCTCAGCCTGACTTTGGGAATCTTCCCTCATGATTAGAGTCGCTCTGGTCTCAGACTCCTTGGGGTTTATTTACTAAAGCTGGAGAGTCCAAAATCAGACTCCCTTCTGCATAGAAACCAATCAGCTTCCAGGTTTCATTGCCAAAGCTTCATTGAACAAGCTGAGGTTAGAAGCTGATTGGTTTCTATGCAGAAGGGAGTCTGATTTTGGACTCTCCAGCTTTAGTAAATAAACCCCCTTGAGTCTCGCTAAGGACTTTACACGCTTAATATGCTTCTCTGTTTGTGAGTATATTTTAAATTCCATAAAATCACATTTTACTGAGGTAATGCACAAGATTGGTGCACTTTCTTTTTGTTTCACTTTACAGTATAGGTCAGCTTCCCCAGCCTTGTTTAGAGCCACACAACCTTTGATGCTTTGGTGGTGAATTTCTTCAAGTTCCGTGTCCATCTGTCCACCCTTGCTCTGGGCCATAGGAGGTGTTTAGAGCAGAGCCTTGGGGGCAAGCTGCACATGCTCAGTTTGGTGTGTATTGCTAGACAGTTTTTTTTCAGGGGGGAGGGTGCATATGATCAGCACAGGGCCAATCAGCACTGTCCAATCAGTGCTGAGCCCAGTTTCACACTATGAATTGCATATTAATCACACAGGGATGCACACTGCATTCCTGTGCAATTCAAAAGCAATTTAGTGTGGTGCAATTTGAACCCATTCATTTTCAATGGGCTCAAATTGAACTGCATCGCAACAATGTCACGCATGCACCAGTTTTGGAAACACACAGCAACCAGATCACATGGTAGCTTTATAACATAAGATCCGCTGCAGACAACACCCTGCATTTGCAACCTGTGTTTGGGGTGTCGGTAACTTTGCACTGACGCCCGCTGCAGATCACAAGGGCAGTGCGATTTGAATGTGGTATGGGAAATCTGCACAGATCATGGGTTTCCTGCAACACATTCTAGTGTGAACTGGGGGGTTAAAGTGAAGTATGGCAAAAAGATCACCAGTATAAAAGGGGCCTTAAAGTGTTCCTAAACCCCGGACCGTGCATTCATATCTGGTCTTCCACAGTACACAGACAATGGAAATGCAATTATTTTAGTAAACATAAACTGCTAAATACCTTTTCTCATCAGCAGTATATAGCAGTCTTGTAACTTCTATCAGTGTCCAGCTGAGCACTGGTTTCATTCTGCTATGACTGTCCTATGAAGCTACATAACCACCAAACCTCTGTCTGGACAGCGCTGATTGGCCCTGTGCTGATCACATTCACCCTGACAAAGAAAAAAAATACACACCAAACTGAGCATGTGCAGAGTGACTCCTAGAGCTCTGTAAGATCCCACTAATGCTTTTATTCTTTTTTAATCATTGTCATTGTTTTTATCATTATCATGTCTAGCTTATAAAATAAAAATTGCTATATTTTAGATCCTGCATGAAAGGTTTTGCGTTATTAGCAGTCCCTTGCTGTATTGTTTTACTCAGTACAGAATTTTTTTAAAAACCTGAGCAGCGGTTGTTGGGACTGTTGCCCAGATATAGCTTTTAGCTCTAATGCAGGCAGTCTGTCAAAGTCTATGTCAGGCTGTGATTGGCAGGGCTGAACACTGTACAGAGTAGTAGTGATATGTAGGACCCCATGTGTTAAAGGACTGAATGTACAAGGTTCTAAACACAGTGTGCAGAAGTCGCCATCTGTCTGCAGAGTCAATAGCTAAAGACCTCCAAACTTCATGTGGCCTTCAGATTAGCACAACAACAGTGCGTAGAGAGCTTCACGGAATGGGTTTCCATGGCCGAGCAGCTGCATCCAAGTCTTACATCACCCGTTGCCATGCAAAGTGTCGGATGCAGTGGTGTAAAGCATGCCGCCACTGGACTCTAGAGCAGAGAAGACGTGTTCTCTGGAGTGACGATTCACTCTTCTCTGGCAATCTGATGGACGTGTCTGGGTTTGGCAGTTGCCAGGAGAACGGTACTTGCCTGACTGCATTGTGCTAAGTGTAAAGTTTGGTGGAGGGGAGATTATGGTGTGGGGTTGTTCTTCAGGGATTGGGCTTGGCCCCCTAGTTCCAGTGAAGGGAGCTCTTAAGGCATCAGGATACCAAGACATTTTAGACAATTTCATGCTCCCAACTTTGTGGGAACAGTTTGGGGATGGCCCCTTCTTGTTCCAACATGACTGCTCATCACTGCACAAAGCAAGGTCCATAAAGTCATTCACCTTGAGGTGGAGGAACTTGACTGGTCTGCCCAGAGTTCTGACCTCAGCCCGATAGAACACCTTTGGGATGAATTATAGCGGAGACTGCGAGCCAGACCTTCTTGTCCAACATCAGTGCCTGACCTCACAAATGTGCTTCTGGAAGAATGGTCAAATCTTCCCATAGACACCCTCCTAAACCTTGTGGATAGCCTTCCCAGAAGAGTTGAAGCTGTTATAGCCGCAAAGGGCGGGGCCAACTCAATATTGAACCCTATGGACTAAGACTGGGGGGCCATTAAAGTTAACTTGCATGTTAAGGCAGGCGGCCCAATACTTTTAGCAATATAGTGTATGTATATATATTTATTGAGTTGGACAGAAAATATGGAAACACAGAAACACTACATGATTTGCAGGCGTGAAAGTGATGACATGTTTGGTGTTGAAAGTGATGTAACATTCTTTTGATTCCACTGTGTGATGAGACACCTAGCTAACAGGTGGGAAGCCTCACCTTTGACATTCACTGTGTGTACTGCTAGTAATTCGGAATTATTTCAGAGCTTATTGAGCTTCAAAGAGGGCAAAGTGTTGGTGCCGCTTAGCTGGTCCCTCTGTGACTGAAGTTGCCAATTTATTTTCCATGTCACGAGCTACAGTATCAAAGGTTGTGACGGCATATACAGCTTCCGGGAAGATGTCATCTGATAAGCATAAGCACGGTCAACATGGTCAACTGACCTAAAGAGACAAAAGGACATTGCGCAGGATTGTGACCCAGAATAAGAAAACAACTGCTGCAAAAGTGACTGCAGAGCTCAATCTCAGTCTTTCAAAGCCCATGTCCACAAAAAATGTGCGGAGGGAACTCCATAAGCAAAACATTCACAGACGAGCTGCGACTGGCAAACCTCTAGAGACCGATATTAATGCTCAGAAGAGGAGAGAGTAGTGCAAAACCCATAAATCGTGGACTAACGATCAATAGAAGACTGTAATACTGTATGGTCTGATGAATCGAGCTTCACACTGTTCCCAACCATCAGACATGTTTGCGTGTGGCCAACACCATCCCAAGCTTACAACCAGGACAGTCTTGTGCCAATGGTAAAACATAGTGCGCCTCATGGTTGGGCAGCCATATTTTGGTGTTCTGCAGGCCCCATCCTCATTTTGAAAGGTAGAGTCATTGCCAGTGACTATGTACAAATGTTGGCTGACCGTGTGCACCCCGTGGCGCAGACATTGTTTCCCGAGGACAGCGCCATTTACCAAGACAACAATGCTCCGATTTACACAGCTGGGGTTGTCAAATTGTAGTTTGATGAACATGCAGATCAAGTCTTTTGGAGAACAGGCTTCAGGCTCATTTTCCGCCTCCGGAACTTCTGCGAGAACTAAAATAATTTTTGCATGAAGAGTGGTATCAGATTCCATTATCCACCATCCGAGACTTATATTTGTCGATTCCGAGGAGAATTCAGGCCGCCTTGGATGCCAAAGGCAGTTCAAAGCCATATTAGGTAACAATTTTGTTCTTTTTACCTGGCTTTTCCATAGTTTTGTCTAACCCCTGTATATACACACGCATGTGTGTTTGAGCTTTGGGGTGAACACTCTTTATAAATCACTCCCTGGTTATCTCTCGCCTTGACTACTGCAACTCCCTCCTCATTGGATTACCTTTACATAGGCTATCCCCCCTCCATTCCATCATGAATGCTGCTGCCAGGCTCATCCACCTTACTGACACTGTTCCGTGTCTGCCACCCCTCTCTGCCAATCCCTCCACTGGCTTCCACTCGCCCAACAAATAAAATTCCAGGACTTCTCCAGAGCTTCTCTCATCTTATGGAACTCCCTACCCCAATCTGTCCGACTATCTCCTAATCTACCCACCTTTAGAGGATACCTTAAAACTCTTCTCTTTACAGGATAAGTTCACCGTTGGAACATGTTACATGTTTCACCCGCCCACTGCTCCCCTTCCCTCTGACAGATAGTAAGGGGAGAAGTTTCTCCGTACTATCTGTCAGATTTGAACACATTCATTCATGGACTTCTGTGAATGAATGAACTGCAAGTCCTGACAGCCTTAGCGGCTGTCATTTTGTAGTTTTCAATGAACTACCACGGTGCTAGTTCATTGAGGCTTCCTGTCAAAATATGTGCTTGGCCGTACATCCCGTATATTCTGACAGGTCTGCAGGAGACCTGCATGGCATGAGTGATCTACTGATTGCTGGTGCAATGCTTTCCAGGCTCCTTTGGAGAAAAATAACAAATGCACATTTTTTTACCTATTATTTTTGTCTAGAAGGCAAACTTATCTTGCTTCTAACTAATGCGCTGTGTTTTTACTTTCTCCATCAGCTCACCCCCAACTATCTATTTATTTAGCCCCCGTTTACATCAAGCCCGACTTTGAAATTGTGCAACTTACAGTGAAGCCGCACGATTTCAAAGTCGGGGGACCCGCCGATTTCAGATGCGATTTGCAAGATATCTGATACAGATCTCTATGCAAATCACACCTAAAGTAGTGCATGTACTATTTTAGAGATCGGTGCGGCTCCGACCAAGTCAGAACCACACCGATATGACCTCTCCAATTAGGTGTGACTTGCAAATCGCAGGGCATGCAAATCACGTGCCAAGTCGCACTGATGTAAATGGGGTGTTAAGGTACTTGTTTGTATTGTGCTGTCAATTTATGTAGTGCTTTACATATATATATATAGGACATTCATATCAGTCCCTAAGCCTCAAGGGGCATACAATCTAAAGTCCCTAACCAGGGGCTGGCACTGCCTGAGGGTCCAGGGTCAGTAGGGGGCCCCATGAGATGCCCCTGGCACCATTCATAGGCTTTTTATGGGTGTGGTTTGAGTGTGGGTGAGGACACAGGAGCCCCATGATCCCTTATTACCCGAGGGCCCCATGAGTTGTCAGTCCGCCCCTGTCCCTAACTCACATTCATACATACACATACTAGGGCCAATTTAGAAAGGATTCAATTAACTTACCAGCATATCTTTGTAGTGTGGGAGGAAACTGGAGTACCCAGAGGAAACCCACACAGGCACAGGGAGACCATGCAAACTCCAGGCAGGTGGTGCCATGGTTGGGATATGAACCAACGACCCTAGTACTGCCAGGCGGAAGTGCTAACCAATTAGCCACTGTGCTGCCCAACTATTATCATTTGTATCACTCGACCCCCCCCACCCTTAGATTGTAAACTATAATGAGCAGGGCCCTCTGATTTATTTTGTACTCTCCATGTGGAAGGAGACCGGCCTGTGCGGTGTGTGGCGTACATATGTGTGGGACTGCAGCACAACATGCCTGCGCTCAGGTTCCTGCCATGGCTTCTGGAGGCCTGCAATGAGAGGTTCAGCATCTTTGGCCCTTGCTGGTCCATGGTCCAGGATCCTGTGCACAGTAAAAAAAAGCCTAACTGCTATCAAGTAAAGAAAAAAAATCACTGTGTGACCATATCAACTAATCAGGAGAGGAGGAATTTTGGTATTGACATAGGCCCTGCAAAGGAACACCGGTTACCATTAGCAATGCCGTATAGCCCCTGCAAAGGAACACTGGTTACCATTAGCAACGCTGCAAAGCCCCTGCAAAGGAACACCGGTTACCATTAGCAATGCCGTATAGCCCCTGCAAAGGAACACCGGTTACCATTAGCAATGCCGTATAGCCCCTGCAAAGGAACACCGGTTACCATTAGCAATGCCGTATAGCCCCTGCAAAGGAACACTGGTTACCATTAGCAACGCTGCAAAGCCCCTGCGAAGGAACACCGGTTACCATTAGCAACGCTGCATAGCCCCTTCGAAGGAACACTGGTTACCATTAGCAATGCCGCATAGCCCCTGCAAAGGAACACCAGTTACCATTAACAACACCGCATAGGCTCTGCGAAGGAACACCGGTTACCATTAGCAACGCCGCATAGCCCCTGCGAAGGAACACCGGCTACCATTAGCAACGCCGCATAGCCCCTGCAAAGGAACACCGGTTACCATTAGCAACGCCGCATAGCCCCTTCGAAGGAACACCGGTTACCATTAGCAACGCCGCATAGCCCCTGCGAAGGAACACCGGTTACCATTAACAACGCCGCATAGCCCCTGTGAAGGAACACCGGTTACCATTAGCAATGCTGCATAGCCCCTGCAAAGAAACACCGGTTACCATTAACAACGCCGCATAGCCCCTGCGAAGGAACACCAATTACCATTAGCAACGCCGCAAAGCCCCTGCGAAGGAACACCGGTTACCATTAACAACGCCGCATAGCCTCTGCGAAGGAACACCGGATGCTAAATCCTTGATTGTGAACTCAGTAAGTGACAGGTGCTCCATTGTGCTCAGACTGGTTCCCCACATGGATCTGCACTCACCGTCATCCCATGACCACCTATCTCTAGGATGGTCGTTTGCGCTTTTGGGACTATCCCAGTGTGCAACGTTGTAATGGTAACCAGTGTTCCTTCACAGGGGCTATGTGGCGTTGCTAATGGTAACTGGTGTTCATTGGCATGGGCTATGCAGAGTTGCTAATGGTAACCGTTGTTCCTTCGCAGAGGCTATGCAGCGTTGTTAATGGTAACCGGTGTTCCTCCGCAGGGGCTATGCGGCGTTGCTAATGGTAACTGGTGTTCCTTCGCAGAGGCTATGCGGCATTGTTAATGGTAACCGGTGTTCCTTTGCAGGGGCTATGCGGCGTTGCTAATGGTAACCAGTGTTCCTTCGCAGAGGCTATGCAGCGTTGTTAATGGTAACCAGTGTTCCTTCGCAGAGGCTATGCAGCGTTGTTAATGGTAACCAGTGTTCCTTCGCAGGGGCTATGCAGCGTTGTTAATGGTAACCAGTGTTCCTTCGCAGGGGCTATGCAGCGTTGTTAATGGTAACCAGTGTTCCTTCGCAGGGGCTATGCAGCGTTGTTAATGGTAACCAGTGTTCCTTCGCAGGGGCTATGCGGCGTTGTTAATGGTACCTTCACTCTTTATCTTCACATACTGGGACTGAGTACTAATACCAATACAGCAAATGTTTATTGTATATCACAAAGTATTTATTTATTGTCGCTACGTTTCTATTGTTTGCACGGCATAAGCTCAGTCTATATGGTATTTATTTAGAAAATAAACTTTATTTGTCACAGAAATGCAAACAGAAGTCATGCTAATCAGCAGTAATACGAGTACTGAACAGGAATCACACAGCACTCAGAACACTCAGCTATGTTTACATTGGTGATGACCTCACTCAGCATGTGACCTGGGGAGGCTCTGTGATTGGCCGGTCTCCAGGAAGTGGGGCACTCCAGAAGTTCACAGCCTGGTGTCCTTGTTGCAGTGAGTGTGTGCACAAAGTATATGTTTTGTAATAATAATGTGTCCCTGCATGTGTGCTCTGTGCTGGCTTCTCCTTCTCTACAGAACTTTATGTCAGTCCAATGTTGCAGTACAAAGGTGACATGGTGTCCTTGTTGTCAAATTGCAGGTCAGAGTCCTGAGGACAGATCTTTGCAGCCATGGCTTTCCGTCTCTCTTCCCTGCGTCTGCTGCGGACGGGCCGACTCCCTGGATCCCCGCACAGGCTCTTTTCTCTCACAGCCCCAGCTGGCCAATATGCTGCCCAGGCTGCCAGCTTCCTGTACACCCCGGAGCACCACGCCATCAGGGAGTCTCTGCGAAAGGTACGGCTTCTGCTTCACGTTCTGTATGAAGGCTTTAGGACTTCTTCAGATGGCCCAGCTGCATCCACCCATAACTAGGACAGTTTGGGGTGGACTGGCAAGCACTGATCCTTAAGGGGCTCATTCAGACAGGCACTGAGTCCCAACCTGTGTGCTGAGCCGCTGTCAGCTGCGTGTGCATCCACATGGCAGCTGCAGGCAGCCCGCCCATAGAAGTGGATGCAGTCGCAGACACTACACAAAGTCGCATAGCAACATTTTGACATGTGGGTGCAGGGATCTGTTCACACACTGTATGTGTTCAGTTCCCCACATCCGTGCTAGTTGCATGACAAAATGTTGCCATGTGGCTGTGTACGTGCAGTGTCTGCAACTGTATCCACTTCTATGGGCTGCCTGCATGCAGCTACAAAATTCTGACGTGTGTGCAGGGATCTGTTCACACAGTGTCTGCATTCAGATGTACGCATCCACATCCACTTCTGTGGGCTGCCTGCATGCAGCTACAAGATGGTTGTAGCAAAATACAGCTCAGGCTGGAGGGTATGACTCAGCGCGCATCTGAATGAGCTCTTAAAGTGGTTCTTAAGGCAAGTTTTTTTTTTATACCTTAATGCATTTTCTACATTAAAGCAGAGTTCCACTCAACAGCGGAAGCTCTGCTTATTTGCCTCCCCCCCCCACCCCCTCCACTGCCATATTTGGCACCTTTTGGGGGTGGGACGGGTACCTGGTTTTCCTTCCGCAGTCTCCTGGAAACTTTCACAGGTCCCAGAAGACTACCAGACCAATCAGGAGGCGCAGCACAGTAGGCACCCGGTTGTGAAGCCGCAAGCTGTCACAGCCTGGTGCCCACAGTTGTGATGCCGGCGCAGTGGAGGAGAGAATGAGAGAAGGGACGGCGCGGTTGAGAACATCGCTGGACCCCGGGACAGGGAGGTGTGTGTTTATTTAAAGTCAGCATCTACAGTTTTTGTAGTTGTTGACTTTTAATGAACACAAAAATGGCTGGAACTTTGCTTTAGGGTAAAAGAACTTCTGCATGCACCCCCCTCGTCCCTTATGCTTACCTAAGCCTGATCTCAATCCTACAATGTGCACAAGAGTAGCGTCTCTCTCTGTTCTCTCCTTCCTCAGTGGCTCAGACACTGCTGCTGCTGTCAGTCACAGCCAGGGAGAAGGGAGCTGGGGGCAGGGCTGAGCCCCACTCTTAGTGCCCTATGGACTCACAGAGCCGGCTCAGGAGGGAGCACACACGTATGCCACCATAGCAATGCTATGGGGGGTACTCGGAAAGGGAGGAGGAGCCAAGAAGAGGAGTATCGGGGCTGATCTGTGAAAAAACATTACACAGAGCAGGTAAGTATAAAATGTTTGTTATTTTTACAAATAAAAAGCAAGCCTTTAAATCGCTTTAAGGATCAGTGCATGTCAGTCCACCCAAAACTGTCCTAGTTATGGGTAAATGTAGTTGGGCTGAACCATCTTCTTATGGTATTTGGAGCAATGAATCTTGCTATGTAGGGATGAGCTCAAGCATGCTCAGATCCTAGTTTGAACCCACCTGGGCGATCCCGCCAGGAAGCTGTCAATGTACTCGGCCAATCATTAGCCTTCGAGGAGTTTCCCACCCTACAGCAGCATGTTTCCATTTCTTTTGTATACGTGCAGCTGCAGGTCACGGAATGCTCCCGTCACAGATGATTGGCTTAATACAGGTTTGCTCATTTCGGTTCAGACTAGATCCAAACACATCTGAGCCGCTGCTATGAAAAAGGAGCCTTTAAGGCCTCATGCACACTGGTGATTGGGGTCATATGATGTAAAATTCAGGAGTAGTTCCCTGATACATACAACCACCCACAGAGCTGCAAAAAAAAAACCACCCACAGAAATCACAAGGTAAATGCAGGTATTGTGGTTCTTTGAGTATGTTTATCTCCATACGCATGCACATGTTTACCCGTGTATACCTGGATACAACCATTGATTTCTATAGGAGGCAGTACGTAGCACCTGTTGCTGCAGGGGGGAGGTATACACCCACATTTTTTGTCATACAGCCCCAGGTACCCATGTGCATAAAGTTTAAATGAACCTTTACCTTGCTTGGATCTGGTAAAGGGAAAGGTTCACTTGATAGCAGCCGCCACAAGGATGTTATACTTCCCTGCTCTGATCTGTAAAAAGGTATGAGGACATGTGACCACCCACCCCTTCCCTCCCCACATCCAATACTTAACGGCCCTGAAATCTATTTTTCATTAAATTGTTTCTTATTGTGTTTCACTGCCTCCTTGCAATGTCTTCTATGAACTCCCAAACATCTCCTTTTCCCTCTGAATTCTGTTTCTTTGGAATGAGCAGTGCTTGTTAGTTGTAATCGTGCACTTTTTTATACCCACTACAAATCTCATAGTCAATTTTGGGAGTGAGCAAGAGAAGATAGCTACATTGCTACATACAGTGGGAATATGGAAAACAAATGTAGCCACCTTCTAACAGGAAGTCAGATGACATCAGGAAAAAAAAGGAGTGTGGAGATTTGGGATGAGGTTGAGAGCAATAGAATCAAATTTTTTGAATTAAAGTGGAATACCACCCAAAACCTAACTCTACAGCTACTCTTGGCCCCATTCTAAGCGAATCTATCTAACCCTGTGAAGAAAGGACCCCTATACTTACCTTTTCTAAAGCAGCTCCGGTCCGGTCTCCAGCGGCGGCTTCTGTGTAGAGAGAGGAAGCTGACAACAGCTGGGAAATGTCTAGGAGATGACACCATAGACGTACTATGGGGCATCTGTTGCACACAGAAGCCGCGGCTGACAGCTCAGCCTGGGACAGGATTGGAGTGGCTTCAGAACAGGTGAGTATAGAAATCTTTTAGGGATGCCCTGAAATGTCGGAGGCCAAAACATATCATTTGAAAATAGCCCTATCGGCATTTTGCCAATAGGAAAAAGTGAGCTGACACAGGTGCCGATAATGGTGGCCTGAGGGACTATTTGGCGCGGGGTTTAGGGGTCTGTGTGTACTACAGATCATGGAAGGGGGGCGGTAGGAGAGGAGTTAAGCAGTGTATACAGTGATGGAGCTGTGTATACAGACAAGCTCTCTCACTTGCCGCCATTAAATGTCATTGCCGGTTTTTAAATGCAATTTCCGGCTTTTTTTTTTGTCTTCACTTAATAGCTCCAGGATGGAGCTATCATTCGCCTCACCGTTAAAGTAAACAAAGGGGCAGGGTCACCCAGTGACCCTTTGTTTACTTTAGCGGGCAGAGCGAATGACAGCTCCTTCTTGGAGCTATTGCAGTACTAGGGTCGTTGGCTCGAATCCCAACCACGGCAGCACCTGCCTGGAGTTTGCATGTTCTCCCTGTGCCTGTGTGGATTTCCTCCAGGTACTCCAATTTCTACCCACACTCCAAACACATGCTGGTAGATTAATTGAATCCTTTCTAAACTGTATATGTATGAATGTGAGTTATGGACTGTAGATTGTACACTGATTGAGGGTTAGGGACTGATGTGAATGTACAATTTATATGTAAAGTGTTGCATAAATCGATATATATGTACCTGTAATCAATAAATAATTAGTAGTCAGTGAGCAAAATGCCTGTTACATTGGTTGACAGTAGGAAGACCCCCTTTCAGTGGTGATCAGAATGCCACCATTACAGACATTTAAAAAGATCATTAGTGTCATGCCGCTGTCAAGTGGCATTAGGTCTGGAACTTTGCAGGCACCATCCAATGGGAGGTCAATCAACCACAGTTCAAGAAACCCCTACCAACCTCTGGAGGAACCCTGGTTATGAATTCCTGGTCTAGGGTGGTAATAATGCGGTTTAGAAAACCTTGTCCAATCACTGTTTTTTTCCAGTCAGTGCTCTCACTTCCTTTTCCATAAGAACAAACACAGATGTTTGGCTGAACCAAACATTCATGTTTATGACCGTATTAGCGATCAGATGGTCAAATCTTGCTGGAATGGCCAACTGCTCTCCTGTGTCTGGGGGTACATCTAGCTTTGCTATGTGCTAATAGCTGCAGTGAGGCTCCAGCTGTGTTCTATGCAGGGATGTAAATGTATTCATATATAGCAGTGGTCTCCAACTGCGGCCCTGGGGCCAGATGTGGCCCTTTGCCTACCTCTATCAGGCCCTTGGGACACTATTTCATCCACGACTGATGCCAATGATGGGCTGCTATTCCTCCCACTGACAGCAATGATGGGGCACCATTGCTCAAACTGACACCAATGATGGGGCACCATTGCTCAAACTGACACCAATGATGGGGCACCATTCCTCAAACCAACACCAGTGATGGGGCACTATTCCTCCCACTGGCACCAATGATGGGGCGCCATTCCTCCCACTGACACCGATGAAGGGGCACCATTCCTCCCACTAACATCGATGATGGGGCACCATTCCTCAAAGTGGCACCGATGATGGGGCACTACTCCTCCCACTGACCCCAGTGATGGGACACTACTCCTCCCACTGACACCAATGATGGGGCACTATTTCTCCCACAGACACCATTGCAGGGGTATTATACCTCCCACTGATACCAACAATGGGGCACTATACCTTCCACCTATGCAAATGAAGGGGCACTGTTTACTTCCACTGGTGTTAGGGCATTTTCTTCTCCCATTGGCCACAGTTTGGCCCTCATAGAGTCTGAAGGACAATAAAACTGGCCCTTTGTTTACAAAGTTTGGAGACCCCTGATATATAGAAAGGGACAACTGCAATTTTAAAGTCTCTGGAAATGTCAGAACATTTGTTCATTGTAAGCACTTTCACTGTCACATCCTGAGCCCCCCTACACAGGAAATCTCCATCACTAATTGTATAACTCTCCCTCTTTCCTCTACCACTGTAGGCACAAGATGTGTATATAGCTATTCAGGAATATATGGGAGGAAATGCTGAGCTGGTGCACAGAGTTGAATTCTTTATATTTTCAAATGTTATCATTTAAAGTGGTTGTAAAGCTTTAAGGTTTTTTTTACTTTAGTGCATTCTCTGCATTAAGGTAAAAAACCTTCTAAGAGTACCTCCTCCTCATATCTGAGCTCAATCTTGATCCAGTGATATGACCACAGAGACTCTTTCTACTCTCTCTCTCCCCATTGGATCCTGAAGCTGTCAGTCACAGCCAGTGAGGAGGGAGTGGGGGGCGAGGGCAATGAGCGCAGCTCTGGAGCAAGCCTGCAGGGCTGCTGCCATAGCAAGCGGCTTCCTCTGGGGGCACTTGGCGGGGGTGAGGAGGCAGGAGCACCAATGGGGGACCCAAAAAGAGGAGGATTGGGGCTGTTCTGTGCAAAACACCTGGTGTTTACCATGTTTGTCATAAAAAAAGAAGTTATGGGTTTACAATCACCATATACCAGTAGAGTTTTATTCAAATGTTTGGATGGAAATTCAGAAAAAGCGTTCTGTCAGAGCATGTGATAGTATCATTATGGACTTTGCAAATTTTGCATGAAAACCCTGAAAAAATGTGTTAAATTGCAATGCCAGTGTTTCAAATTGTACATTACATTTGATTTCAGGATGCACATGTGTAATACAACAGATGCCATTTTTTTTCTGAACAAAACCACATTCACGGTTAGAGTTCTGTTCCTTCTAGGGCCGAGAAAAATAATCAATAAGTAGGTAATATGCCTTGTGAAAAAACACAGTGGAGCCTGCTGTCACTGTAGTGCATCTGGACGAGGACAGGCTTTAAAGAGGTTTCAGGACATCAGGAACATTAAAGTGTTACTAAACCCAGTACGCTGCATTCACTATATCTGGTCTCCCCGACCCTGCATTCACTATATCTGGTCTCCCAGACCCTGCATTCACTATATCTGGTCTCCCCGACCCTGCATTCACTATATCTGGTCTCCCCGGACCCTGCATTCACTATATCTGGTCTCCCAGACCCTGCATTCACTATATCTGGTCTCCCCGGACCCTGCAGTCACTATATCTGGTCTCCCTGGACCCTGCATTCACTATATCTGGTCTCCCCAGACCCTGCATTCACTATATCTGGTCTCCCCAGACCCTGCATTCACTATATCTGCTCTCCCATGTCCCTGCATTCACTATATCTGGTCTTCCCGGACCCTGCATTCACTATATCTGGTCTCCCCGGACCCTGCATTCACTATATCTGGTCTCCCAGGACCCTGCATTCACTATATCTGGTCTCCCCGACCTTGCATTCACTATATCTGGTCTCCTACAGTACACAACATGGAAGTGCAATTATTTTAGTAAATATAAACTGCTAAATTAATGAATAACAGATAAGGACAGCGCCTCTGGAATAAAAAAATATATATAAATAAGGAATATGTTTAAGGAGAGCCGCTATCAACCCAAACAGAGCAACCAAGCAAAGCAATAAATATCAAGACAGTGCTCTTCCCAAAAAATATCTCTTATAATACAAAAATGATGAAAAACAACTATACAAAACTAGGAATAAGAAAGTGTGGGAAAGTGTCCAAAACTACAATGTGTGGAAAACTATTCAAAAACATAGCATATTATTAATCAATATATCTTAAAGTAATTAACAAAAAATATTACAAAAAAGTATTTATAATTATTAATTACAAAGGTCTGGGCAAGCGTTCAAAAGAAAAAGTAAAAAATAAATAAATTTGTGAATCAGTCGGTAAACCGATGGAAAGAAATATGTTAAACCCAACCAGGGAAAACAACCAAGGAAATTTATAGCACCCAAAAAATATCTCTGATAATGTAAAAAGTGTTAAAAAACAAATGTAAAAAACTTGTAATAAAAAAGTGTGGGAAAGTGTCCAGTACTGAAATGTGTGGAAAACAGTTAAAAAAACAAAACATACTAATATCTTAAAATAATTAACATCAAACCATAAACGAAAATGACAAAAAATACTGTGAGAAAGTGTCCAAAAGAAAAAAGTCAAAAAGAGTCAATAAATTAGGGAGACAATAAGTGGAACAATGCAACAAATAATAAAAAATGCAGAGGCAATCAAATACCACTGAAAGAAAGCTCTATTTGTGGGGAAAAAAATGACATCAATTTCATTTGGGTGCAGCGTTGCATGATCACGCAATTGTCAGTTAAAGTATCACAATAAATGGCCTGGTCAGGAAGGGAGAGAAATCCTCTGGAGGGAAGTGGTTAATGTTTCAACCTGGAGTGACAAGTATGCTTTAAACGATAAAGCTTAAAAGGCTTCTTCTATGAACCGTAGAGGTGTGCAGAACTTCTACGAAATGCCAAAGGTAGAAAACTTGAAAATGTCAATTTAATTACATCATTCCAAGTGCCAAGCTCTTTCCTCTGAGCTCTCAGCGCATAAAGGAAGCTTGAAAAATTAATAAGAACAGAACACAGGTAATATTTACTGTGATTTCATAGTAAAAAGGTTCTATCTTCATGTACTTTATTCACTTTGTGCCTCCTGGAAAAGGAGTGACAGGGCTGGTGACTAGTGAAGAGCAGAACAATTTAATTGAATCAAAAGATTTCTGATTTACTGGGTGAACCAATCTTCTCACTGAATTTACTGATAAGGCGGTAAAGTTCAGACCCTTTGGGGGGCCACACTCTAGCCTGTCTTCAATCCTTTACTCATTAACCTCCAATCAGCTTGAGAGTATTTTTCCCACAAAATTGTCTTGGTGAATTTTTATGAGGTAGGTCACCAGGTCTTTCCTCAAGTCTCCCTATATGTTAAAGTTTGGGACCAACATGCAAAATGTTATAGCACATGCGCATGTAGGCAGGTGCAGTCTATTTCCTCCACTGTAGGTGGCGCTCAATCTGAGTGTTACCATAGCCTGGAGAGGACGACCAAGGGAAATACCATTTCTCTATGGCTTTCTGGGTCAAAGGAGCTACGTTCCAGTTGACTACGCTTCAGTCAAGTGACTTTTGCAGGGCCTTCTTGGGTCAGCAGGATCTATTTAAGTCTCTGCCTCCGGGTTTTGGCACACATTTTTGTGAGTGGCTAGTGTAGAGAGAGAGAGAGACCCCATTTGTTATGGAGAATAACTAGCAGTAAGGAAAGGCTGCAAATGAGAAGGGATGGGCTATGGATTTGCTATCCTGAAAAGGAGCTTCCTCTCTTGGGACCAGACTAGCCAGGCCACACTTTATCCTCTAAAACAGACGCTGTCGGCACATCTCCTCAGCCACATCTTTTACATCAATGAACTATGAGTTATTTCTCTCATGGCGCTCTCCCACCAGGGGGTTTGTACTGTTGGCATTCTATTCAATACAAGTTCCAAGTCTACCACATCAGGATTAAAATTTGGCTGGTCAGCCTGCAACAAACCAAATTATTGTTAAAACAAAGGGTTTAGTTTGCAAACATGTGCAAATACAGGCGTACCTCCGTTTATTAATTTAATGCGTTCTCCGAGACGTTTCATAGTGTGAAAAATTTGTAAACCGAAATGCGGTTTCCCATAGGAATGCATTGAAAACCAATAATCTGTTCCGGAGGTCAGAAAAAAGTAAAAAAAGAGTCTTATCTGTTCAACTCTTTATGAAGTGCACTTTAAAGGCATAAATACTGTACAGGGACATGATTAAAAAAAAATTGTAAATGTATTGAAAACCAATTAATCTGTTCCGGAGGTCAGAAAAAAGTCAAAAATAGTCTTATCTGTTCAAAACTCTTTATAAAGTGCACTTTAAAGGCACAGGCCGGTGCTATAAACCTCCCAGGCGCAATGCATCCTGGGGAAACTTACTTTGTGTTGCAAAAAAAATTAGTAAACCGAGGCATTGTTTTCAATAGATTTTCATTCGTAAGCCAAAAATTATGTTAACCGAGGCGGTCATAAACCGAGGTACGCCTGTATATGCGTAAACTGCAGAGGCTACGTCATGGCACCACAATGTACAGCAATTATGAGAGTTCCTAAAGCTGGAGCACATATATAACAATGGATAGATTGAGGGCAGGTATGCCTGGAGGGAGCTATAGGAACACACTGGACACCCAGCAGTAATACAATGGCAGCAAAGGTATCCAGTGTGTCCCTTCACCAATTCACCAACAGTACAGACAAATAGCAACCACCCCAATCTGTAACTGGCCTCTGCAGCAAGGAGTACATGGAAGGGCGACACATGTAAAACAACAACATACAAATATTCCCAGTTCACTTACTAGTCAGCATGCAAGAAACCATATTAACCCTGTTTAACAATTCACGTTAAAACAAGGGATTTAGTTTGCACACATTTGCAAATGTATATGCGCATGCTGCAGAGGCCACATCCCGGCACCCCAGTGTACTGCAGTTCTACAGTTGCAAGAAAAAGTATGTGAACACTGAAACAGTTTTGTGAAGAGGAGTGGTCCAAAATTACTCCAGATCGTTGTGCAGGTCTGATCTGCAACTACAGGAAACGTTTGGTTGAGGTTATTGCTGCCAAAGGAGGGTCAACCAGTTATTAAGTCCAAAGGTTCACATACTTTTTCCTCCCTGCACTGTGAATGTTTACATGTTATGTGCAATTAAACCATGGCAACATCTAATGTTTGTGTAGTATTATGTTCAGCAGACTGTGTTCTTCTATTGTTGTGACTTAGATGACGTTCAGAGCACATTTTATGCCCAATTCATGCAAAACTCCACGTAATCCCAAGGGGTTCACATACTTTTTCTTGCAACTGTAACTCTATAAATGTTGAGAGTCTCCAAAGCTGGGAATTTTTGTTTTTTGACATGCGTCGCCCTTCCTTGTGCTCCTTGCTGCAGAAGCCAGTTATAGGTTGGAGTGGTTGCCATTTGTTTGAACTAAAATTCGACTGGTCCCTGCTGAACCGAGTGAATTTTGATCCATGTATGGCCAACTTAACTACTACTACCAACTGAAGATTAAAAACAAACCGAATAAATTTGTTCTCACACATGAAATGTTTTTGACGTGATAGTATTATCAGTGTGTTGGTTTCAATTTTGCCTCAAGTTGGAAGTTAGAATGAGGTTTAGTGTAGGGTTAGGTTGTTCTTAAGGTGCTGACTGAACAAGAGAAATCTAATAGGTTCCTCCATCCACACTAAATAGCATGGAAGGAGGGATCTCCGCTGCTGGCTAGTGCATTGAAGCAGCCACGGCACCCACGACTGCTTGAATACCTTTGGCTGAAAATTTCAACCCAGCTTTTTCAATTTATCAGTTGAAGTTTGTTGAGCTGGGTGGTGTCCATACAATACTATGCAAAAGTCTTAGGCAGCTGTGAAAATATGCTGTAAATGAAGAATGCTTTCAGAAATAAAAGTGTTAGTAGTTCATTTTTATCAAATAACATAAATGGAAAATAAATGAACAAAGCAGAAATCCAAATCAAATCAATATTTGGTGTGACTACCCTTTGCCTTCAAACCAGAATTCTTCTAGGTAGACTTGCATGCAGTATTTGAAGGAACTGGGCAGGTAGATTGTTCCAAACATCTTGAAGAACCACAGATCTTCTGTGGCTGTAGGCTGTCTCATATCCCTCCTGTCCCTTCATATAATCCCAGACAGACTCGATCATTTTTAGATCAGGGCTCTGTGGAGGCCAAACCATCACTTCCAGGACTCCTTGTTCTTCTTTACGCTGTAGATAGTTCTTAATGACATTTGTTGTATGTTTGGGGTCGTTGTCCTGCTGCAGAATACATTTGGGGCCAATCGCACACTTCCCTGATGGTGTGGCATGATGGATAAGTATCTATATTTCTCAGCATCGAGGACTCCATTGATTCTGACCAAATTTCCAACTCCATTTGCAGAAATGCAGCCCCAAATTTTCACAAACCTCCACCATGTTTCACGGTTGCCGGCAGACTCATTATTGTACCGCTGTCCAGCCCTTCACAAACAAACCACTTCCTTCTACAGCCAAATATTTCATATTTTGGACTCATCAGTCCAGAGCACCTGCTGCCAATTTCCTGCACCCCAGTTCCTATGTTTTGCATAGGACATGGAAACAAGGCTAAGCGACTCAACTATGCACAAAAACATAGGAACTGGAGTGCAGAAAAATGGCAGCAGGTGCTCGGGATTGATGAGTCAAAATGTGAAATATTTGGCTGTGTTGAGCCGTGTAATATTTGTAGCTCCCGAATTAGTCATGACGTTCTGGTTGAGATGGGTAGTGTAAGGACTAAGCAAACCGTGGATAGCAATGAAGAGATTTCTCTGCTCCAGGTAATAGGATGTGACTCATGGTGCTGCTATAGGAGCCATGCCTGTGTTCCTGGAGGAATTTCCTGTCTCATAGGATCTGCCAGAGAATAGATAACAATGGAGACATAGAGCCAGGAATGTGGAGTGAAATGACAGAAGTTACAAAGTTTTAATTGCTCCCTAGAGAAAACTCATATTGTTGGAAAGGACAGATATACAGATTTTTATCTTTTTCTTCTTAAGATGGCCATAGATATAATCGTACAATCAGTCATTCAATGTGATTAAAATGATCAAACAAAAGCAAATATTCTCATTCTGCTCATTTAGGGAGCTCCTGACCAGGGGCGGACTGACCATTGGGAAACTCGGGCACTGTCCGAGGGCCCGGGGTCAGTAGGGGGCCCCATGAGATGCCCCTGGTACCTTTTTCATAGGCTTTTTTGAGTTTGGGTAAGGGCACAGGGGCCCCATGATCCCCTATTGCCCGGGGGCCCCATGAGTTGTCAGTCCGCCCCTGCTCCTGACCAATTTCAACAATCAGCTGTGGTAGAAATTTGTTGGTCGCTGTAAATTGAATAAACACATATTTGCATGTTGTAATTCCGATCGATTAAACCAGAACTTCAGCACCTGTTCTTTAAGGCTCCACCCACACCGGCGCCACCATTATGGTGCATGTGCAGATATGCTGAAGGGCTCTGCCTGGCTGTTGGGTCCTAGCAGGGTCCTTCAGCACAGCTGCGCATGCACAAGGCATTTTCTGTATATGTACACAGACAGGGAAGTTTTTAAACAGTTCCGCGCTACCTGTCTTTACGCATGCACAGGGGAATGTTTCTGCGTGTGCAGATGTATGGGGAAATCTGCATATGAGTATATGTCTACGCTAGAATTGTGAAAGCACTGTTTTGCAGCACTAACAATGTAGAAATAAATAAATGTAAAAATATATATATACTGTATACATATATATACAGTGTGTATGTGTATATATATATATATATATATATATATATCACAATTTAAAGAAAGGGCAAGAGAGGAGGCAGGGCAAGGGAAGATTAGTTTTAAGATGAAGGTCTTTAAAGAGTTACGAAACCCCGGACCCTGCATTCACTATATCTGGTCTCCCCGGACCCTGCATTCACTATATCCGGTCTCCCCGGACCCTGCATTCACTATATCTGGTCTCCCCGGACCCTGCATTCACTATATCCGGTCTCCCCGGACCCTGCATTCACTATATCTGGTCTCCCCGGACCCTGCATTCACTATATCTGGTCTCCCCGGACCCTGCATTCACTATATCTGGTCTCCCCGGACCCTGCATTCACTATATCTGGTCTCCCCGGACCCTGCATTCACTATATCTGGTCTCCCCGGACCCTGCATTCACTATATCTGGTCTCTCACAGTGCACAGAACATGAAAAATGCAATTCTTTTAGTAAATATAAACTTCTAAATACCTTTTGTCATCAGTAGTACATAGCAGTCTTGTGCCTTCTATCAGTGTCCAGCTGAGCACTGGTTTAAGCTTGTAGGAGGAGTTTTAATTCTCCTCTGACTGTCCTTTGAGGCTGCAGGACCCCTGACCCTCTGTCTGGACAGACCTGATTAGCCTTTTGCTGATCGCATGCACTCTCCCAAGAAAAAAAAAAACTCTATAGCAATACACACTACACTGAGAATGTGCACAGTGACTCCTAGGGCTCTGTACTATCAGCAGATGGATTGGGGACAGTAGAAGGTGAGGATCAGAGAAGACTGGATCAAGCAGCCTTTTTTACACAATGTGGAGGATTAACCCCGTAGGTTCCACAGTGAATATGCCAAGCATGCTTTACTGCAAATACAGACTGATTTATTGTTGTGGGTTTAGTAATACTTTAAATGATCATTTTTAATATATTTTTTTACATTTTAACTGATAGGTCGATATTTTCAGTCAATCACAAAATGCAGAAAAACACAGAGTGTGTTGCCTAATTCTATAGTTTAATAGATGATAGTGTTTAGGAGATTTCACGGCTTTAAACCTGAAATAAGCAACCTTGCAAACGAGAGCTCCAAATCACTGTTTATTAGTGAGAATACAGCTGTATGAGAGCACCCATGCCCTGACCATCAGATGCTCTCATTAATTTCATTACAGTTCACATTTTTATAGGGTTTCTTTAACACAGGCTACACCCTTCATTGCTAATCAATTTACAACACTGGTGATGTATAGTGGACCAGTCTACAACACTTAATGAGTATAGTGGACCAATACACATTATTCAAACGTACCAATACACATTACTCAAATGCCATTTAGTTGAATACACAAACAACCAAATACAATTTATATTATATATATTTTATAATTGAATATGTCTATATATACGCCTAATAATAATAGCCATTACTAATGCAATGGACCTTACTCTAAGATACTCATGTATATATTAACTTAATTGAATTCTTTTATTACTATTATTTCATTAAAATGTATTATTAAGATGTAGGATATAGCAAGGATCACATTTATCCCTATACAATAGAACACACGTCTGTAATTGGTCATATCTAAATCAATTGTATTCCACATTTCTAATCAAATTGCTGAGTGCTTACCTGAGATACGCACATAGGGACAGATTAGTAAGACATTGTACATACTCTTGCAGTACCTCTGCAGTTCTCCAATGCAAGATGGGATTTCCCCTCTTAGTTGTCACCGGAACACGTATCCCCATTGGAAGATTTTCCTGCTAATCCTGTTTCAGTAAAAACACAAAATGTTAAAGGAAAGGTAGTGTCCCGGTGTAAGGTCAGGTTCAGAGACCAATTGCTACAGCAGTTGTAAGGCTTACCTGAAACCAGCAGGGTTGGTACACCAGTGGATCACCCTGGGAATGACACAGGCTCACCTGAGGTGTGGGGTCTAAGTATTAACCGGTTTTCCCCAGAGCTCCTAATGGTGGAGATGGAATTGGCTGCATGTTAATACCAGGTCGCAGATCTCAGACTCACCCCACCAGGGAATGAACCAGCTGGAAACCGATAGCGGATCAAACAGTTTAGGGATCAGACAGTAGCGGAGTCAGTCACAAGCCAAGGGTCGGTCACAAGTGGTAGCAGATGAGGATGAGACGAAAGCGTAGTCAGTAACAAAGCCAAAGGTCGGTAACAAAGATGTAGACGGCAGCAGGACAGAGAAGCAGGATATTGGCTGGAAGGCACAATAATCTGGCAAGGAGGAAGTGCAAGGACATGGCCTTTATAGGAAGTTCATGGGAGGAGCAAGGAGTTCAAGGTTCAAGACAAGCAGGGCCAAGGCAGGATCATCCAAAGAATTGTCAAGGGAGCTGTCCAGCATTCCAGGTGGCTCAGTGAGCAGAAACATTGCCTCCCACCGCAGAAGGCCCAGGTTCAAGTCCAGGCCCTGACAGGTAGGGCCAAAGCTCTTTTGACCCTACTTCTCTTGTAGGCACTTAGTTGTGCACCCGTATTCAGCCAGCAGTGAGCTAAAGCCCGTGGCTGGCTTGTATGGTGGGCGAGTTGTTAAGTTGTACTGGCTATGCCATGTTGTGGGAGGGGCTTACCACGCCCATGCACTAGTGGTACCTTTGCCCAAGGGCGCGTTCATCAATGCCTGGAACTAGGTGGGAGTTGCGGTCAGTTGTACAGTCTAACATTAAGGCAGTCTCTCGACTGATGAGCTAGCACTGGATGTAGAATGAAGCTGAGTTTTAGATAAAGTGTTGTCCCATAGCCCTACATAAAGTGACTATTACGGATTGCATTTCGAGTGGCATGTTGAGCTACACCACCTCCACCAGCCAGTGTTCCTCTGCTACCTAACAGAATGGGATCCTGGGGAGGGTGGGCACCAGAAGATCTGACCTGTAGAGCCTCCCAGCCTGTTCTGAAGTGAACTCACTACCTCAATGCCAGGCTGACTCATCCAAGGCTGCTACCCAGCTTCTGTCTAAAGAAACACAATAAAGCCTATATAGCTAACCTACCATGATACACCATCTTCCTACTTGTGTTGTTCAGATAACAGAACAGGTTTTGGCTGTGGGACAGGAAGCAAAGGGAAATCTCCCCAATGCCAAAAAATTACAAGGGCTATGACCCTCCCTTATTCTATCCCAAATACAAAAAAAGTTTTTTCTTTAGTTCTACTTTATGTCAAAGAGGTTTTGGAGATACTCGTGTCCCTCTACTCTAAACTCTTTTGCCCGGTATCTCAGGAACAGCTTTGGAGCACCATGTTGTATGTTGAATGAATTTCTTGTGACAACCTTGGTTTCTAGTCCCAGCTGTTGGACGCTCCACTCATAAATAGTTCAATGAAAACGGGGTCTGTGATTGCGAAGTATAGGGTGACTTGTCAGAGGAATGACAAGGTGAGATTCACCTAGAGAAAACATGGAGGAATTTATGCAAAATTAATCCTGTGCCATCTGTATGGGATTTCTTTAGCTGCATCAAGGCTTGAAAAATCCATCATCATTTGTTTCTTTTATATTGCCCAAATAATTAACTAATTCAGAATTTTGCCACAGTAAAGAGTAATAGACAAGCTGGCATTCTTTTGTGTTCCTCTCTATTGGGGCTCCATACGGTGTTCTCTGGGAGAATGACTTATGCATTGTTGAGAAACAACTCGTGTTCAGACCTCAGATCGGCCCCCAGTGCATACGCTTTAGACCTCAAATTGGCCCCCAATACATTAGGGCTTAAAATTTTGAGTCTAGACCTACTAGCCACACACAAACCTTACTCTCCACGAGTTGCCTCACCCAACCTTGCCCACGTCCGCCTCTTGCCCCAAACTACGCCCCCTTAAACCTTATGAAATTATATTTTTCTTTAGAATACAGTCTAATAGCTGGTTCACATAATCAAGTCTCATAGTGGATAAGAGGCCAGACTGAGCTTAGAACCTAATTTATGAAACCTATGTAAATGTGTAATGTGTATTCACAGCATCTCTGTTATTATATTAGAAAGTCACATAACACATTTTCTGCCAATAAAGTATTAAAAAAGGACACAACGTGTTAATAACTGGATGTAAGGTCTATCCATAGACATAGGACAATTGTCAGCGAATCCTGGCAGACTGCCAGAGGCATCCCCTAGTGACCATTTGTTGCATATACTGTGTGTATGTTCATGTCACTGATGTGTAAAGGTATGACACCATGTCTGGTGAAGACAACTCGGTATTCTAAAAAGCTTGCACTAAAGTATATTAGGTTAGCTAGCAAAAAGGTGTTGCTTACATTTTCACATCCTTTCTACTATCTATGGCTAACGTGGCATGTTATTATTACCGTATTGAGTACAGACACCAAGAGAAAGCACTATGCAAGTTTTCAGGTACTACTGAAAGCTATACAACACGTACAATAGGGTGTTTAATAAAAGATTAAACTTTATAAAAACTGTAGGAGTAGAGCATGGACCTCTAACCGTACACAAAGAATGTACAAATAACCATACATAAACTGAACATAATTTGCACAGACCATACCCAAAAATACTTCAAGGTCCCCCAAGGCGGTGGAGAGCAGGCCTCTCCTTGTGTCCCCCGTGGTGGTGGAGAGCGGACCTCTCCTCAAGTCCCCCGCGGCGGTGGAGAGGGTGTCTCCTCTCAGCGGAGGAGAGCGGACCTCTCCTGCACCTGTCCCCTCAGCGGCGCTGCCAGTGTAATGGCGGTGCCGAAGAAGCTGGAAGTTGGAAACCGGAACTTGGCTTCACAATGAGGCTAGGAGCGCAGGTGCAGCCGCTCCATCCATCATCTGTGCTCGCCACACAGGAATTTCTCCTCGCATTTGGCGAGTGGGCGAGCAGCTTTTTCAAGCCCTGCAATACATGTACTACAGACCTCACTTCAGCACCAATGCATAAACTTAAGACTAGTGGTTCACCTATATACTGACTGCTGAAAATGATCTGCCGAAAATAGGGTTATGGACGTATTGCCGATAGAAAAAAAAGGTGGCAATAATGATAATGGACTTCAATGAAAAATTGCATCCCATGGACTTGAATGCAAAAACGCGTCTTATTGACTTCAATGCAAAAACATTTACCATATTTGCCGGCGTATAAGACGACTTTTTGACCCTTGAAAATCTTCTCAAAAGTCGGGGGTCGTCTTATACGCCGGTACACATGTTAGGGGGGCTGCGGCATTAAGTACAGGGGTTTGCAGGGGCTGATGTCTCTTACCTGGATCCAGTCCCACGACGATCTGGTCCAGGAAGCGCGGCGTCTCCTTCAGTTCGGCCACTGGATGTTCGTGCGGCTGCTCGGCTCCGCCTCCTCACCGGTGATTGGCCGCCAGAACTGTAGCTCAGGAAAGGCACACAGGTGGCCAATCACCGGCGAGGGGGCGGAGCCGAGCGGCCCCGCGAAAATTGAGTGCCGGAGCAGCAGGTAAGTGTTCTGTGTAGAGGTGCTGCTGCAACCACATATGCTGGCTGCAGCAGCACCATACTAGAACAGGGTCAGCAAGTCTCAGTGGGAGGAATAGTGCCCCATCATTGGTGTCACTGATACCAATGATGGGGCACTATTCCTCCCACTGATACCAACGATGGGGCACTATTCCTCCCACTGATACCAACGATGGGGCACTATTCCTCCCTCCCACTGACACCAACGATGGGGCACTATTCCCCCCCCCCACTGACACCAACGATGGGGCACTATTCCACCCCCCACTGACACCAATGATGGGGCACTATTCCACCCCTCACTGACACCAATGATGGGACACCATTCCTCCCACTGACATCAATGATGGGGCACTATTCCTCCCACTGACACCAATGATGGGGCACTATTCCTGCCACTGATACCAATGATGGGGCACCATTCCTGCCACTGATACCAATGATGGGGCACCTATTCCCCCCACTGATACCAATGATGGGGCACTATTCCTCCCACTGACACCAATGATGGGGCACTATTCCTCCCACTGACATCAATGATGGGGCACTATTCCTCCCACTGATACCAATGATGGGGCACTATTCCTCCCACTGATACCAATGATGGGGCACTATTCCTCCCACTGATACCAATGATGGGGCACTATTCCTTCCACTGATACCAATGATGGGGCACTATTCCTCCCACTGACACCAATGATGGGGCACTATTCCTCCCACTGACATCAATGATGGGGCACTATTCCTCCCACTGGTGTGCATTGGAAGAGGGGTAGTCTTATACGGCGAGTATAGCCCAAACACTACATTTTAGCAGGAAAAGTAGGGGGGTCGTCTTATACGCCGGCAAATACGGTAGGTTTTTTAATTGTATATACCTGTATGTATTTCATTTTATTTTCTGTCCAATTTTTGTGTGTTCCTTTCAATAAAAGTTGTTTTTATGATACTGGATTGTATTTTTTAAATTCATATTCATTTAAATTAAATTAATAAAGTTGAATACAATACAATTATATATAATTTTTGTATTTTTCTTTAAACTGTCCATTTCGGTTTCGATTTTCGGCTCAGTGCATTCTGGTTTAGTTTTCAGTCCATTTTGGTGCAACACTGCTCAGAACAGCCCCCAGTGCATGCACTTTAGACCCCAGATCAGCTCCAGTGCATGCACTTTAGACCCCAGATCAGCTCCAGTGCATGCACTTTAGACCCCAGATCAGCCCCAGTACATGCACTTTAGACCCCAGATCAGCTCCAGTGCATGCACTTTAGACCCCAGATCAGCCCCAGTGCATGCACTTTAGACCCCAGATCAGCCCCAGTACATGCACTTTAGACCCCAGATCAGCTCCAGTGCATGCACTTTAGACCCCAGATCAGCCCCAGTGCAAGCACTTTAGACCTCAGAACTACCCCAATACATGTACTTTAGATCCCAGATCAGTCCTAATGCTTGTTCATTAAGAAACACAGTAGGTATTAGACAGGGTTTTTTTTCTCAGAGAATAGGTGCAGGTACTAACCTCTTCTGAGTCACCCTTTGTCCCCACCCCCTACCTACCTCCAAGCACTGTCCCTTGGTTCCACCCTCTATCCACCTCCCATTGCCATCCCTTTTAGAGAATACAGAATCAATTAGCATTTTGCAGTGCTAAGAAATCTGTATGGAATTTGTTTATTATAACAAGAAAAGCAGTAAAATAGATCCCCTGCAGCCAAAAACAGACCCTCCACAACAACACCCCCCCGATCAGCAACAATACATGCCTCACAACAAAATAACCCCAGAAACAGTAGATCCCCCCTCAGCAACAACAGATCTCACGGCAGCCAGTATCAATAGGCCCTCCAGAACCCAGCAACTATTGACCCCTCCCTCAACAGTAGATCCCTTCCAACAATAATTGACTCCTCAGTGTTATACACCCAATCAGCAACGATGGATCACCAACAGCAACAATAAAATCCCCCCTGCAACAATAGATACCCAAGCAGCCAGCATCAGTAGACCCTCCAGTACATCCCTGCACCCCTTGCCATGACATACATTCAGCACTGCAGGTGCTGGAACTGCATTCCCCGGCAGTCCTGATGAAAAAAAGCCCTGGAAGTATGTACCTCTGTAGGTGTGTGTGTGGCTTCTTTAGCACAGCATGTCCATTTCTGCAGTCTTCTCAGGCAGCTGGGTCGGCCAGGCTTTGTAATTGACAGCCTAGTTAGCTGCCATTTACAGCCAAGCATGTGCCAGGGGTTGCCAAAGCCTGTTCCAGAGTTTATTCCAAATCCTTACTCGCTTCTGCTCTGTAGATAGTGAGATTGCCTGTGCCAGTGCTGAAAGTGAGAATTTACTGGAGGGCCAGCCTGCACTAAATATAATGAGTGTCAGTGTTACAGTAACAAAATGGGCATTCCTGGCATTTGTTACATGTGCAGTACTTTTCATAAATAGTTTGACAGAGGAAATTGCTTTTACAGTAAGTGCCTGGTCACACCGGTGCAATTTGAGAATTGAAATCACACCTGATATCGAATCTAATGAATGTGAATGTCAGTGTCCTTAACAGGTGCGATTTACTGCAACACGATTTCTAAAGTAGTTCTTGCATTACTTTTTCTGCACTTTTGCTTTGATTTCACATGCCTAGAATATGCTGGAAATTGGAAGAAATCATTGAAAATCTTCACAAGTAGCAATAACGTCTTCGGAAATCGCAAAGCAATTGCACAAAGACCGTGCAGTTTTAATTTGCAGCGGTGTGACTGGTGGCCTTACCTAACAATATTGCCAGGGTTGCCACTTTTCATGCAACTACTGCCTCTGACTTGACTTCAAGCTGCCTCCAAGTTTAGATTAGATTTTTTAGCTTTGACCTCAAGTTCTGAAAAAGTCTTACGCTCTAATATTCCTGCCATGGTCATTCAAGTGCAAGAGCCAATTAGATCCAAAAATATAGAAGAAAAAAACGTGCAAAATTGTGCAAATTATATAAAAATGTATTTAAAGTGAACCAATCACCCTACGGTATGTACTTTTTATATTTTATATACTGTATACGTATATATTATGCTTTTTGTATGTAAATGTAACACGTAACGTTTTTTATCTGTTTTGTTCACATTACAATGCTGCGTTGACCTCTGTTGCATTGTGTTGTGATTTACTTTTTTTTTTTTTTCTATAATTTTCTTACCTGCAGATAATAGACACGGAAATCAACCCACACGTAGACCAGTGGGAGAAAGAAGAACAGTTTCCAGCCCATCATGTTTTCAAAATTCTTGGACGTGCTGGGATGTTGGGAGTCAGCAAACCAACCGGTAGGTACAACTCACCCTTTATTCTTAACCACTTCAATACTTTTACCCCCTTCCTGCCCAGGCCAATTTTCAGCTTTCAGCGCACTTTGAATGACAATTGCACGGTCATGCAACACTGTACACAAAGTGAATCTTTATAATTTTTTTTCACACAAATAGAGCTTTTTTTTGGTAATATTTAATCATCACTGGGTTTTTTTATTTTTTGCTGAACGAAAAAAGACAAAATGTTAAAATAAAATTCGTTTTTTTTTTGTTTTTGTTATAAAATTTCTTCATAAATGTATGCCAAACTGTATTCTGCTACATTATTTTTTAATGTACTGTCACCAGTGCAGTACAACACCATCATATAACATGTGACAGTGATCAGGGACACTGCCTGGTGACAGTAAGTACAAAAAAAAATGTATATTTTTTTTCTATGTTACACTTTTTTTTTTTTAACATACTGAGACCAGAGCAATATAGTGTTACCATAGTAACATTGTACTACTCTAGGGAAGTGATCAGGATTTTATTTTTTACTATACACACTATGATTGCTTATACCAGTGAATTTCACTGTTATAAGCAACCCTTTTTTTGTAATGAAATCAAATCATTCAGTGTTTAGTAATGTGGTTAGCTGTGATTTGCCCTGTCTGTACCATGTGATCACTGTGACCAATCACAGAGATCAACACAATAGTTCACAATCGATGGCATGAAGGAAAGCCATCCATTGTGCACAACTGTCGTGAGATCTGCTGTGATTGGTCACAGTGATCACATGGTGCTGGCAGCACCTGGTGCACTGATCAGTCATCCGCTTTGTCCACAGATCACGCCACAGGGTGGCCTGTGGGGCAAGTTCCATGGAGGACATCATATGATGTCCACCTGGAATGGTGCATGTCATTTGTCTATAGGCCGGGTGAGAACTGGTTGAAGAGAACCTGTACTTTGCTCATATTAGACCATACTTGGATGATATGTTTACTTTACTGTAAGCCAGTACTTACTTTCCCCATGCTTTCCCTCCACAGCAATATGCTGCCAGAATGCTCAAGAAATGTCCACTATATTTGGGTTAGAGTGAGCAGGTATCAGCTGTTTCAGGCTTGTTGGCCATCATCAGTGCATTGTATGGAAACCATGGTTTCTGTGGAATAGATCTTGGGTACCAAGGAGAAAATACAACCAAAATGGTAATGGTGATGTAGTTATGGCAGAGCCTTCTTATAACAGAGGGTAATTATATGCCTTATTCCATCACAGATCCTAAAACTAATGGGTTTATTCCTCATTATAGGATAGTGAGCAGAATCATGCAAATCATTCCTTTATGCCCCTTTGGCCAACTATGCTGAATAATTTGATATCATATGAGCTTAAAGAGGAATTCCAGGTATGGATATGGCATACATAGTTACATTGGTCCAGCTTGGTCCAGTATAATTTGTATATACCATACCTGGCCAATCTCCCTGAAAACTGGAAATCACTAAAATAGACCCCGCTACTCCAGTGACATCCACTTTCTTCCAGGTCTTGCGCCAAGTGGCTGCCCTGCTGTATTCTGAACACAGGAGGTCAGTCACTCTGCACCAGCACCATTCACAGAATGTTCCCTTCAGGCAATCCCATTAATGTCAATTGGGACACAGCGGAAGCACTCACACAGCCGCCGTTCCCATTATGACATCTGTGTGGGTGCGGGTGCACGACTCCGAATGCAGCCAACATTGCAGATGTCATATTAGGAGCAGCATCTGTGTCCATGTAGCCACTGTGTCCCAATGGATATAAATCAGACTGCCTGCATGGGGATGCACGGACCATCTGTGCATCCCCTTGAAGGTAAGCATGGCCCTCACCCAGGTGTACACTGTAGTACACCCGTGTAAACAAGGCCTAACCCTAATACAAATTCTTTAAACTTTTTTTGTAAAAAGTTGTTCTTAGGTTTTAGCTTAGAAGACACTAAGATTTTTTACTGCATTAGGCACACGGGGTTAACTTTAAGCTGGCCATACATTAGTAGAAATTTTCCATTTAAGAACAATCATTGTTTTCTAATCATTAGTGGTGTAGTGGCTACATTCGTTTTTGACCACGACGAGAAAATTTAAATTTTTAACAGTGAGTGTGGTTTTCATTTGGGAAATGACACTCATTCCAAAATCAAAGGTTAAAAGCAAAGAAAATTGATTCATACGAATGTTTGTGTAACAATCTAGCATAAAGTGGAAAAAAATACTAACTATAACTGTTCTTAAAAGGTTCCCTCTCCCCTTCTCCTACTTATCTTGCCTAACCTGTATAAATAAAATTTGTATACTTATCTTTTTTTTAGTCCGCTTCAGGGGCGGACTGACAACTCATAGGGCCCCCGGGCAATAGGGGATCATGGGGCCCTTGTGTCCTTGCCCAAACTCAAAAAAACCTATGAAAAAGGTACCAGGGGCATCTCATGGGGCCCCCTACTGACCCCGGGCCCTCGGGCAGTGCCCGAGTTTCCAAATGGTCAGTCCACCCCTGGTCCGCTTCATTCTAGTCACATAATCTAGCAGCTCTGTTCATGGCAACACCTGGTGGAAGGAAAGAAAATTGCTCAATTACAATCAGTAGATGTTGAACAAGTGCTTCAAAACACAGGCAAACTTCCTTATGTCAGGAGTATACATGCAGAATACATAAGAATGCGCAGTGGCATTCGCCCTACATGTTTCATCAGAAGTGACGTCATCAGGGGCCCTTAATGATGTTACTTATGACGAAACATGTAGGGCAGAGCCAGAACACATGCCACTGCGTGAACCGCCATGCCTATCTTTGATCCTGGCATAATAAAGTTTGTCTGTGTTGTGAAGTGCTTGCTCAACATCTACTGCTTGTAAGTGCATACATCTTAGTAAACATTTTGTATCTGCTGATCACTATGGATAGTCTCTCTTTTCTGCTATGATGTTGAGGCTCTGCATTTTGAGTCCATTGGTGAGCTGAACTCTAAAGTGACAGTGTTGTGGTTATATGCAAGACCGACATGCTTTTGAAGTGAGGTGATTGCCTTCAGAAGTATATACAGCACTGTATGGCCACTCTTGATTGGGGATCATTTTATTCTGGTAAGCCCCCCTCTTACTGCACTGGGGCGGTGTGAAGGGTTGCTGTGCGGAGATTTGAAGGCTTTTGAGATTTACATATGTCTTCTGCTGTACCTTATGAAGATCACCAATTTTCCTTGGCTCCTCGTTGGTACTTACGTGTTTATTTCATTTGATGTTGATTTTTATGATTTAAATATCACTATCTCTATTATTTGTATGTATATTTGAAATAGTGAGTAGATCATATATTCACACATGTATGTATTCATTTTTCCACTGACTGGCAGTTTCACAATTAATCGCTGCACATTAAACATATTGAAGGATAGTGATAGCTGCTGCACATCATTTACTTTTTGGGTTTTTCTTCCTTTTTTCAATTTTGTGAATATTTGTTTTGATTAGATTAGCACAGTATATTCTCCACACATTTTTAGAGTAGTTAACGTTAGGCTTTTCTTCCAAATTAAGGATGCCCATAGACAGGTAATTTTTTTTTTTTGATCAGGTAGCGGGCTGATTGATAAAAAAAAGAACAGAATCTTCACCACTGTGCTATTGTATTCTGACAATGGGAACTGCATAATCAGAATACACTGATCAGCCCTGCAGCCTACTAGCTGCTGCCGATTAAATGAAAATGTTTCAACATTCCCCTTCTTCAGAAATCAACTGTTAGTGGCCATTGATGGATCCAAATTCTATGGACAGCTTTGATCTTTAGCAGAAGTTCAAAGGACAATAAATAAGAACTGCTACGGCATCCCATACGTTCATCCGATCCTATTCGATGTAGATAGGGGAATCCTCCTGCTGTTCTATTGTGTTCTGGTGGTGGGGAGCCTTCCCTGCCATCAGAATACAATGATCAGTGCTGCCGGCTATAGCCAGCAACACTGATCGATTGGGAAAAACTCAACAGGCTGGTTGTACAGAAGTGGATTGGTAAATCGACTCCTGTACAACAAGGCTGCCCATACATGGATCGAAATTCGGTTGATTCCTGTTGAACCGGACACATTTTGATGGCAGCTAAAGACAGATAAGCAAATGTTTGTTACTGGAGGTGGGGAATCTGTGACTAACATCAATCCTGAGATCTCACTTTAGCCCTTCTATACTGGAAACTTCACATTTAATTTTCCTTAAAGTAGAACTCCACTGCTACAACAGGTACTTATGGGAGATGTCACCGCTGCAAGCTTTCCCAGCCATTGTCAGCACTCTCCCCTTCAGCTGCTGCTGGCTGACACAGGGGATTGGACTGATCTGAAAATAGGTAAGTACTGTATATACATCTTTTTTTTTTTTTACACAGGTTAGTTGGCATAGGTATTAGGAGAGGGGAGGGAACATGTTTAAGACTTCATAAGTTTATGCTGAAGTTCTACTTTAACAGCATGCATAACAGGGCCCCCTTCCTATCACAGACCCCATAGCACCCGGGTGGGCTACTACAGCTAATGTTCATGGCTGTGAGGTATAAAGCTAGCCTTACATGCTGGATTCCAAAAAATCAGTTGATTCCCCATCTAGGCTAATTAACATTGGCTATGACACCGTCACTGTCAGTCCGATGATTTTCCGCTCTGTTGAATTTTAAAGCGGAGCTCCACCCAAAAGGGGATGTTCCGCTTTAAGGACTGTTCCCCATTAAGGATTGGCACCTTTAGGGAGTGGGAGGGAGCGGGTACGATCACCGCGGAGATGGGAAACAGAAGGTGTCCTCTCTCCTCCCTCCCTCCCTGTAGTCTTTTGGAACATGTGACAGGTCCCAGAAGACTACAGGACCATTCACGAAGCACAGCGCTACTCTTGCATGCGCAGTGGGTACCCGACTGTGAAGCCGCAAGCTATCACAGCCGGGTGCCCACACTGAAGATGCCAGCCTCCTGGAATCCAGGACGGCCGGTGAAACGAGCTGCGGGGGACACACCATGGGTCCGAGAGACAGGTAAGTGGTTGTGTTTTAAAAGTCAGCAGCTACAGTTTTTGTAGCTGCTGGCTTTTTTTTTTATAGGTCGAGTGGAACTCCGCTTTAAAGAATATGTAAACCCAACATTTCCTAATACTACTGCTGTACCTTGTACTAGTATGAAAAAGTATCCAGCCACTTTATTAAGTATACCTGTTCAATTGCTTGGTAACACAAATTGCTAATCAGCCAATCACATGGCAGCAACTAGATGTGGTGAAGATGACTTGCTTAAGTTCAAACCGAGCATCAGGATGGGGATGAAAGGGGATTTAAGTGACTTTGAAAGTGGCATGTTGTTGGTGCCAGACGGGCTGGTCTGAGTATTTCAAAAACTGCAGATCTACTGGGATTTTAATGCATAACCATATCTAGGGTTTGCAGAGAATGGTCAAAGAAAGAGAAAATATCCAGTGAGTGCAGTTGTGTGGACGAAAATGCCTTGTTGATGTCAGAGGAGAATGGGCAGACTGATTCAAGATGATAGAAAGGCAACAGTAACTCAAAAAAAACAATTGTTACAACCAAGGTATGCAGAATATAATTTCTGACTGCACAACACGTCGAACCTTGAAGCAGATGGGCTACAGCAGCAGAAGACCACACCGGGTGTCACTCCTTGAAGCTAAGACCAGGAAACAGAGTCTACAATTCGCACAGGCTCGGACAATAGAAGACTGGAAAAACGTTAAATCACAATTTCAGCTGCGATATATAGATTGTAGGGCCAGATTTTGGCGTAAACAACATGAAAGCATGGATCCATTCTGCCTTATCAGCAGTTCAGGCTGGTGGTGATGGTGTGATGTGTTGGGGCATATTTTCTTGGCATACTTTGGGCCCCTTAGTACCAATCAAGCGTTATTTAAATGCCACGGCCTACCTGAATATTGTTGCTCCCTATATGTCCATCCCTTTATGACTCCAGTGTCCCCATCTTCTGGATGGCTCCTTCCAGCAGGATAATGCCCCATGTCACAAAGCTCAGATCATCTCAAACTGGTTTCTTGAACATGGCAATGAGTTCTCTGTACTCCAATGGTCTCCACAGTCACCAGATCTCAAACCAATAGAGCACCTTTGGGATGTTGTAGAATGGGAGATTCGCATCATGGATGTGCAGCCGACAAATCTGCAGCAACTGCGTGATGCTATCATTTATTATGGACCAAAATCTCTCAGGAATGTTTCCAACACCTTGTTGAATCTATGCCATGAAGAATGAAGGCAGTTCTGAAGGCAAAAGGGGGTCCAACCCGGTACTAGCAAAGTGTACCTAACAGGATGGATTTGATTTAAATCAAACTGATTTAAATCACAATTGAAATCACGATTTAAATCACTAGTCAGTCAGGCTTGATTTAAATCCTAGTTTTCTATATAAAGACTAATTCTTGCTGGTATAACTTTAATATACAAGTAGATGAAGATTTTTAGAATAACAACTTTTCATATTAGTTTTTTTATCCCCAGTTTAATAGGTTAATCATTCATATTTGGACAACTTTTCTGTTGTACTTAGAAAGGAGAAAAATAATCATTACCTTAATAATAACAATTTAAATAGATTTATTCAACTGAAACAATAACATTCCAGCATATGTGATTTGCTTAAACATCCATGTTTGTTAACTAATTTGGCTAAACAAAATATATATATTTTAAGAAACTTAGACTGTCAGCCCCTTCCTCCTCACACTTAGTGTCACTTTCTTCTTGTGTAGATCTATTCCACTCCAAACAATCAGAAAAATATTGTTTCTATTCTATTCACTGAACTTCTTGAAACTTAGCACTGAAGGGGTTGATTCTGTATTCATAGGTTTGTAGAAGTTAGGATGAAGGTCTTTTTCTTAACTCTGTTCATGTTATAACATTTTTGCTGTGAAGAAGAGGCATGTGATCTCCGCTGAGTCAAATTCAGCTTTGAGAACTGCAAAAGTAAACCGAGCATCTGTGATAATATCTTGTAGGCAGAGAAACTGCCCAATAATCTTACAAAAACCTCTGGAAGAGCATGACATTGTGAATGGATTCATGGAATTTATTTACCAAAAAAATTAAACATATACAGCCTTATTCTACATAATTAAAAAACTAATCTTTATTTCATGATGGAATAACCTTTGGATGGTAATATATTTTCCTCAAAAAGCATTTTATTTAAAAAAAAATCTGATTTAAATAAAAAAAATCCGATTTAAATTAAAAAAAATCCGATTTAAATTAAAAAAAATCTGATTTAAATAAAAAAAATCCGATTTTTTTGATTTTTAAAAAAAAATCATTGATTTTTATCCACCCTGGTACCTAATAAAGTGGCCAGTGAGTGTATATATACGTGATTGTTCACAGAGCGGCCACCCTGAAGCAGTAGAACTGCTATAGGGCGGTTGGCAGGCGGTTAAACTGAAAGGGTTGTTTTACAAGGTGAAGGTTCACATGTACTTTAAATTGACTCATGTTGACCTGGGTGGTGTTTGCAGAGAAAGCCAGGGCCCGAATTTCATCAGGAATCTGCAGAAGTTTGAGCTCTTTATTGCCGACTTGAGTTTAAAGACTGTACAAAAAAAAAATGTCTGTTTCACATAGCAACCCTTTATTTTTAACCCTTGCTAGTGATAGCTGTCCCTTCCTTTAGCTGCTGTGAACCCAACCCACTTATCTTTCTTTCACTTCTTATAAATCATCCCCCTGAGTCTCCTATTCTCCGCAGTTTCTGGAAATCCATATTTCTTTTAGAACAGCTGCTACTCATAAGGAATGGTGTGATGAGCTCTATTTGACTGATGTAACCTCATTGCCAAGCCCATTAGCCTCACAAATCCAGTTATTTTCCAGAGTACAGCTGCTGTCATCTGGGAAAATGCTGACAGGGCTAGGAGTGCATAGGATTATAGGGAAAAGAGGATTACATAGGACCGGGTCATGAGCTCAACTCAACCAGCTACCAATCACAGCTCCAAGACTTTTTTTTTTTTTGTTACGCTAGCTGCACAGCTTCAGTCTGCAAATTTGCAAGGGTTTTGTAAAGTGGATTAGATGGCCATCTTTTCTAGGAACATTAATGGCCTTTTTTAATGCCTATTAATAACACCAGCAGCTATTTTTATCGGTCAGGTGGCAGCGCACTGTTATTTTTACTTATTTACTACAGCCGTCATATTACACAGCACATTACATATATTACTATTATTATTACATCGATTTTATATAGCGCCAAAGGGTTTGCTCAGCGCTGTACAATAGGGGGGGGGGGACAATACATGGCACAGTACAACAATAACAAACAACGTACGAGGGGTAAGAGGGCCCTACTCTTTCAAGCTTACAATCTAGGAGGGAGGGGGTAGTGGAACAATAGGAAGTGGCTGAGGGGAATGATGGGTGGGAGGAAAGAGGGAGAATGGCCGTTAGGTGAGGGTGGGGTAGGCTTCCCTGAAGAGATGGATTTTGAGGGAGCGCCTGAATGTGAGGAGGGAAGGCGACAGTTTGATGGATTGGGGCAGTGAGTTCCAGAGGATGGGGGAGGACCTGGAGAAGTCTTGCAGTCGTGCATGGGAGGAGGAGACCAGGGAGCAGGATAGAAGGAGGTCCTGTGAGGAGCGAAGGGTACGGGTAGGTCGGTACTTGGTGATCAGGTTGGTGAGGTAGACAGGGGCAGTGTTGTGAACGGCTTTGTAGGTCAGAGTTAGAAGTTTAAATTTGATGCGTTGGGCAATCGGGAGCCAGTGGAGGGAGAGGCAGAGGGGGGTGGCAGAGGTGGAGCGGGTGGTGAGGTGGATGAGTCTAGCCGCTGAGTTCAGGATGGTCTGGAGCAGGGAGAGCCTGCACTTGGGTAGGCCGGGGAGAAGAGAATGTATATTATATGTATATGTAGAAGAACATACAGTATATATTGCTCATTTACATTAGTCCCTAACCCTCATTGGGCATACAATCTAAAGCCCCCAAATTATATTCATACATTACATATTTTAGGGCACAGGGAGAATATGCAAACTATTGGCAGGTGGTGCCATGGTTGGGATTAGAACCAACAACTCTAGTACTGCCAGGCAGAAGTGCTAACCATTTAGCCACTGTGTTACCCTTTATGACACTTATCTGCTCCTGATGAAGCCTTTTGTGGACGAAACATGTTGAGTTGGTGGGGTTGGGTTCTTACTATTTTTTGTGCTGAATATGATCAGAGTATGCAGGAAATAGCTTGGAATTCATTCTGAGGGGGGATGGACAAGTACTGCCAGTCTTGCTAATTTGAAACAGATAGATATGAACACTTCTGTTCGGAGATGTAATCTGAGCAATGCTCTCCCCTATTTCTTTACTCCTTGCATACACCTGTAGGAATAAAAAAAAAAAAGTTATTTTGCCAATTTTTTATTTTCTTTTACTGATTCAGAGTAAAATGTATGTTTTAGGACCTGGTTGGTTATGTGCACAGAGAGATCAGCGTGTCATTTATCAGTTGTTATTCCCACATATGGGTCAACTTCTTATTTATTTCAGGTACTTATATAGCGCCGTCAATTTACGCAGCGCTTTACATATATATTGTATATTCCCATCAGTCCCTAACCCTCAGGGAGCGTACAATCTAAGGTCCCTAACTCACATTCATACATACACATACTAGGACCAATTTTAGACAGGATGCAGTTAACCTACCAGCCTGTCTTTGAGGTGTAGGAGGAAACCGAAATATCTAGAGGAAACCCACACAGGCACAGGGAGAACATGCAAATTCCAGGCAGGTGGTGGTGTGGTTGGGATTTGAACGAATGACCCTAGTACTGCCAGGTGGAAGTGCTAACCATTTAGCCACTGTGCTGCCCCGTTGAAGAGTATCAGGCAAATGTATTGTTGGCAAGTTGGGGTTAGCACTGTGGCCATGCAGTTCTGTGGCCACACTGTCCTGTGGCCCTAAGTGGAACTATGAGTAAAATCAAGTATTATATATACTATATGCTGCAGTATACACCACTGAAGTCTTGTCACCACTGGTGGCAAAAAGGATAGATTTCACATATATTTTACTCCCTGAAACACCCAATAACCTCCCCACTTGACTACAATGACATATGACAGTACATGCTATATGACAGTACACACAGAAGCCAGGGCCATACATATTGTTTTGGAGTGTGGTAAGCTCTTCAGTACCCAGAGGAAAATATTTAGACGGCACTTGAAGTACACCATGGCAATATGTGGGTTTGGCAAAAGTGTGCTAACACAGTAGCATATGGCACAGTCCTTGTACTCAAAAAAATATGTGCTACATGCAAACGTCAAACGGGTCAGGTGTGTGTAACACACTGAGCACAGGGGTCAGGAGTACATAATGCACAGAGTGCACGGGTCGGGAGTATGTCGCACACAGGTCAGTAGACCAAGCACAAAAAAACCTCCCTAAGCCAACCCCCCCAAAGTACAGATCTATTCCTCTCTCACTAGTGAAAATCCCCTCCCACCAATACAGGTCTGCCCCAGTACAGTTTTATGCCGGTGTTCAGCTTTCAGCCCCACTACCTGCCTACCAGCATGGTGACAATAATGTAAGCACCAAGAGGTATCTATCATGAAGAACAGGACAACCTGAAAACCCAGAAGTTGTGAATTATTAAAAAGAAACCTTTACCTGTCACCACTGGTCATCACATACAGTGGGGCAAAAAAGTATTTCGTCAGCCACCAATTGTGCAAGTTCTCCCACTTAAAAAGATGAGAGAGGCCTGTAATTGGCATCATAGGTAGACCTCAACTATGAGAGACAAAATGAGAAAACAAATCCAGACAATCACATTGGCTGATTTGGAAAGAATTTATTTGCAAATTATGGTGGAAAATAAGTATTTGGTCAATATCAAAAGTTCATCTCAATACTTTGTTATATATCCTTTGTTGGCAATGACAGAGGTCAAACGTTTCCTGTAAGTCTTCACAAGGTTGGCACACACTGTTGCTGGTATGTTGGCCCATTCCTCCATGCAGATCTCCTCTAGAGCAGTGATGTTTTGGGGCTGTCGCTGGGCAACACAGACTTTCAACTCCCTCCAAAGGTTTTCTATGGGGTTGAGATCTGGAGACTGGCTAGGCCACTCTAGGACCTTGAAATGCTTCTTACGAAGCCACTCCTTCGTTGCCCGGGTGGTATGTTTGGGGTCATTGTCATGTTGGAAGACCCAGCCACGTTTCATCTTCAATGCCCTTGCTGATGGAAGGAGGTTTGCACTCAAAATCTCACGATACATGGCCCCATTCATTCTGTCCTGTACATGGATCAGTCGTCCTGGTCCCTTTGCGGAGAAACAGCCCCAAAGCATGATGTTGCCACCCCCATGCTTCACAGTAGGTATGGTGTTTTTTGGATGCAACTCAGCATTTTCTCTCCTCCGAACACGACGAGTTGTGTTTCTACCAAACAGTTCTATTTTGGTTTCATCTGACCATATGACATTCTCCCAATCCTCTTCTGGATCATCCAAATGCTCTCTAGCAAACTTCAGACGGGCCCGGACATGTACTGGCTTAAGCAGGGGGACACGTCTGGCACTGCAGGATCTGAGTCCCTGGCGGCATAGTGTGTTACTGATGGTAGCCTTTGTTACGTTGGTCCCAGCTCTCTGCAGGTCATTCACTAGGTCCCCCCCCCCCGTGTGGTCCTGGGATTTTTGCTCACTGTTCTTGTGATCATTTTGACCCCACGGGGTGAGATCTTGCGTGGAGCCCCAGATCGAGGGAGATTATCAGTGGTCTTGTATGTCTTCCATTTTCTAATTATTGCTCCCACAGTTGATTTGTTCACACCAAGCTGCTTGCCTATTGCAGATTCAGTCTTCCCAGCCTGGTGCAGGTCTACAATTTTGTTTCTGGTGTCCTTCGACAGATCTTTGGTCTTCACCATAGTGGAGTTTGGAGTGTGACTGTTTGAAGTTGTGGACAGGTGTCTTTTATGCTGATAACAAGTTCAAACAGGTGCCATTGATACAGGTAATGAGTGCAGGACAGAGGAGCCTCTTAAAGAAGAAGGTACGGGTCTGTGAGAGCCAGAAATCTTGCTTGTTTGTAGGTGACCAAATACTTATTTTCCACCATAATTTGCAAATAAATTCTTTCCAAATCAGCCAATGTGATTGTCTGGATTTTTTTTCTCATTTTGTCTCTCATAGTTGAGGTCTACCTATGATGCCAATTACAGGCCTCGCTCATCTTTTTAAGTGGGAGAACTTGCACAATTGGTGGCTAACTAAATACTTTTTTGCCCCACTGTATACTGTATGTGGCATCACGGTGGTGGGCTTAAGACCCTGCTCACACTTGAGCGCTTTCAGCTCGAAGCTCAACGCTCAAAAATGTTCAAGAAGTAAAATCCCATTATTTCCAATGGCCCCTGTTCACACTTGAGCGTTCTGCCACCATTAACAATCGCCTGTCGCTCAAAAAAATACTGTATAATAATAATAATAATGAAAACAGCAGCTATTTCTATTTCTATTGGCCACAGCAAAAACCCCTAAATCAAAAACGCCCGAAAAATCACCTTATCATCAAAAATCATCATATTTGCAAATTTGCTAAAAAAACGCTCAATGACACCTGAAAAAAAAAGACGCTCAGCTCAGTGTGAATGGAGCCTTAATGCGTCCTGCCAAATACATGCATGTAGCCAACACTACTGTTCTGTGCTGGCAGCATGCTCGCTTGGCGCCCCTAGCACTGTTGTACAGCACTGTCACCGACTGAACTAAGAACCAGTAGGACATGCTTCCAATCACATGACCACTGTCACGGTCAATTACAGCGATCACATGATCAGGAGCTCATGTGCTGGTCTCCGGCATAAAGGACCTGAATAAATGATCTGAAGATAAGGGGTTAATAAAATACTATAAAAGTATAAAACAGCTGCAGAAATTAGGAGCGCAAAGGGGTTGCCAAGAAATGACAGTAACAATATGTACGTGTTCATTCTATGATAACTGACTCTAATGATTGTCCAGAGAGCAGGAGCAGATGGATCTGTTTGGCTGTCAGTTCTTCAAGCAGCAAAAGTTCACTAAATGTCACGTTCAGTCCCACCAAGGACATGTTTCCCTGTAGAATGACTAGAGGACTAATAGTATTTTGTCTCTCTGGATCTATAATGTCAGCTCCTGTACAAACTGTGCATTTTATTCAACCATTATCCGGCAGTTTTATGACTATTAGCTGAAGCTTGACTCCCTCTGTGTGAGTGTAGTATCCCCTCCCCCCCTCGCTTTTGCTGTATCTTATCTGTAGCCTTTTTTTTTTTTCATCCCTTTTAACATTCTGCTTAAACTTTGTGATTTGTAATAGTACTGCTTGGACTTTGAAGAAGGGGACATACCCCGAAAGCTTGTCCTCAAAATTGTATGTTAGTGCAAATAAAAAAGGTATCACGGACAGTACTCAATTGACTCAATTATTTAAAAATGAAAAGATCATTTTTGGATTAAAAAAATAGAAAAATGAATGCATGCCTAGTAATGTGTCAGTTTAACACTTACAGGTATGTACATGTCCAGGAATCTGTGACTTACCTTCCTTTAGTAAGCTCCACTCCAGTCATGCGTTCCCGTAGCTCTGGCTCCCCTGTGTCCCCTGTGTCAGTGAGTGGTGGCTGCAGGGGAGAGGAGGGAATGCCGACAACGGCAGGGACATGGGAGCCTATCAGTTGTGTTATGGCTCCCAGAATTCCCAGCCATGCGCTCCCTGAGCTGGAACTGCAGGATCATGTGACCAGACCGGTCTGATTAAAGGTAAGTACAGTATACAGATCTCCTTTACACAGGTAGGAGGAGAGGCAAAGGGACCTTTGTAAGAATAGAAAGTGTTAATGTGGTTGTAGGTTGTTCCATATACCCAGTGCAGTGACTGGCCTATACACAGAGGCAAAACAAATCCTCTTACATAGGTTGTACCTATCTGCAGTCTTCTCTTCTTTACAGCCTTTCAAAGTCCAAAGTTTTTAAAGCTTGTCTGAGCTTCAAGAAAAAAGGGGGCAGTGAACTGAAATTACTCACTGCAGAGCTCAGTGAGGAGAGCTCTGAGAGCTGATTGGAGGGAAGAGATACACCCCCCTTCACACAGCTCACAGGAACAGAGCTGAAGGTGTCTATTACAGGCTGTGTGCTGGAGCTCCCTCCCTTGTCATCTTTTTTCTTTTGGTGTGAGAAAAACTTGTCAGAAGTGATTCATGCTGATAGCAGAGGAACGAGCAGCAGACAGGAAGAACACTTAGTGCTCTTAACTGAGACAAGTACACACTATTGAGGGATATGCTTTGTTCATATTTCATGTCTGAAATTTCATCATTTATGTCACTTTAAGCTTTAAAGTTGTTGTAATGGATTTTTTTAACAACAAATATTACTATACTTACATGCTCTGTGCAATAGAATGGCACAGAACTGACCCGTTCTTCTTCTCATGTCCCCCGCAGGCGCTCTTGACTCCTCTTCTCTTGCTGGTGCCCCCTATAGGAGACCGATTCCCATGGGGGCACTTGTGCGTGCTTGCCCCCGAGTCCCACTGCTGTGTCATTTGACACAGACAGCAGAACTCAGTCCCACTATCCATCATGGGAGCCAATGGTTCCTACTACTATCAATCTGGCCACTAAGGAGGGACAGAGCCAGGAGAGCCACTGCTCTCGTGCACAGCACTGGATCATGATGGGGCTCAGGTAAGTGTAAGGGGGGTAAGTCTGTGACACAGACCTTATTGACAAATAGAAAACATTAAGTTAAACCTTGAGGCTTTAGGACCACTTTGATTCCACCTTAATAGTACCTTAACCACCCTTAAAAGGAAAGTACGGTCATATCATTTTGGTCATACTTCTCTTGTGGGTCATGGGAATGCTCTCCTGTGACCCAGAATCAGCTGACAGCAGGCTAAGCCAGATGACATCACAGATCTGCTCTAGGCTTTGGAAGGATCCTAACCATATTGTCAGGATCCACCTAGCTGCCTGACTGATTGCTGACTCCGGCTCTCAGTGCACAGCCGTGCCGAAGCCATCTTCTTCCGCCAGCTCTGCAGTCTGGTTCTTCAGTAAGCACTGGAGGGGATAACCAGAGAGCAGTGACTGACAGTCACTGCTCTCTGCTCCGAGAATTGAGCAATCGGTAGTCATGTGATCACTCAGTTCTCGGTCTTCGAGCCGATGGGGAACAACTGCAGCATTACTGCTGCTTAGCTACCAAGTATGTTTATTTTGCACTTTAGGTTTGGAAGCACACCTTTGCATTTTAAGACACAATGGAGATGCATGAAGGTGCATTTCAATGCAGTGAACATTTACATGCAGGAGGGGAGCAGGTCAGACTTCATAACTAAGGTTTGAAAGCACCCAGCAACATAGGACAACGTATTACATGTACTTTGTCTCATAGGGGATGATAGATCTTAACCACTTGCCGCCCACACACACTGTACTGCAGGCAAGCAGCGGCTCATAGGCAAAGCGATGTACTGGTAAGTCGCCGCCCACTCCCTGGCTTAGGGCGTGCCCCCCAACACCTTCCAGCAAATCCTAGCTAATGATTCATGGGCAGGACTTGCTGATTGGCTGTGTCCAATCACAGCCCAGAACTTTGTGTTGGTAAACAACACAGAGCTCTAAAGGGAGCAAGCTGTCGTTTTCTCATGCCTGTTTTTTAGGAATCGGCTAGTAAGAGCAGCACACTGTACACACATTATACTGCCTTGATTGCCTTAGATGTTAACCTCTTCCCAGCCAGTGTCATTAGCACAGTGACAGTGCATTAGCACTGATCACTGTCTTAGTGTCATTGGTGATGTCAGTGTTAGTCAGTCCCCCCCAGCACCAGTTAGTGTCAGATTGCCCCCCCAAGAATTGCAGTCCTGTTATAAGTCGATGATCGCTGCCATTAGTAGTATAAAAAAAATTTTTTAAATTCCACTATATATCCCATATTTTGTAGGCGCTATAACTTTCACGCAAACCAATTAATATACACTTATTGGGATTCTTTTCTTTTATCAAAAACGTGCTAGAAAATTTTGGCCAAAATTTATGAAGTAATTTGATTTTTTTTCCCTTCGGTCCACCCCCTACCCACCTTCCAGTACTACCCCTTTTTGAAGAATACAAAGCTTAGTCTCATTCAATTGGAATTTGTTAATAATAACAAGAAAAGCAGTAAAATAGATCCCCAGCAGCCAGGAACAATATACACTACCCCGGCAACAATAAATCACCCCAACGATAGATCCCCCAGCAACAATGGACCCCCTGCAACAAAACACCACATCAGCAACAATAGATCCACCCCATCATTATTGGATACCCAGCAGCAATGACAGATCTCCCAGCAGCCAGCATCCGTAGACCTCTCCCTGAACAGTAGATCCCTTCCAGGAACAATCTACCCACCAGCAACAGAATCACCCCCAGCAACGATGGATTCCCCACCAGCAACAATAGACCCTCCATGCAACAGTGGATCCCCTCCAGTGACAATAGATCCCACAGCAGCCAGCATCAATAGACCCTCTAGCACATCTTTCCATTACATATGTTCAGTACTGGAACTGCGTTTCCCTGCATTCCCGCTGAAAAAAGACATATATATATATATATATATATATATATATATATATATATAGGGTCTCCCCTCCAAATCATAGGATTCGGGTGTTACAATCATTTCCATGGCCACAGATGTATAAAATCAAGCACCTAGGCACAAACATTTGTGAAAGAATGGGTCGCTCAGTGAGTTCAAGCGTGGTCCCGTGATAGTTGTCACCTGTGCAATAAGTCCATCCGTGACATTTCCTGGTTACTAAATATTCCACGGTCAACTGTTAGTCGTATTATAACAAAGTGGAAGCAACTGGGAACAGCAACTCAGCCACCAAGTGGTAGGCCATGTAAAATGACAGCGCGGGGTCAGCGCATGCTGAAGCGCACAGTACGCAGAAGTCGCCAACTGTCTGCAGAGTCAATAGTTTAAGATCTTCAAACTTGGTGTGGCCTTCAGATTAGCACAACAACAATGCGTAGAGAGCTTCATGGAATGGGTTTCTATGGCCGAGCAGCTGCATCCAAGCCTTACATCACCAAGTGCAATGCAAAGCGTCGGATGCCGTGGTGTAAAGCACGCCGCAACTGGACTCTAGAGTAGTGGAGACGTGTTCTCTGGAGTGACGAATCACGCTCCTCCTTCTGGCAATCCAATGGATGTGTCTGTGTTTGGCGGTTGCCAGAAGAACGGTACTTGCCTGACTGCATTGTGCCAAATGTAAAGTTTGGTGGAGGGGGAATTATGGTGTGGGGTTGTTTTTCAGGGGTTGGGCTTGGCCCCTTAGTTCCAGCGAAGGGAACTCTTAAGGTGTCAGCATACCAAGATATTTTTGACAATTTCATGCTCCCAACTTTGTGGGAAGAGTTTGGGGATGGCCCCTTCCCGTTCCAACATGACTGCGCACCAGTGCACAAAGCAAGGTCCATCAAGTCATAGATGAGTGAGATTGGGGTGGAGGAACATGACTGGCCTGCGCAGAGTCCTGACCTCAACCCGATAGAACACCTTTGGGATGAATTAGTCGGAGACTGAGAGCCAGGCCTTCTCATCCGACATCAATGCCTGACCTCACAAATGCACTTCTGGAAGAATGGTCAAACCTTCCCATAGACACCCTCCTAAACCTTGTGGACGGTCTTCCCAGAAGAGTTGAAGCTGTTATAGCTGCAAAGGGCGGGGCCAACTCAATATTGAACCCTACAGACTAAAACTGGGATGCCATTAAAGTTCATATGCATGTAAAGGAAGACAGCCCAATACTTTTGGCAATATAGTGTATTTGCATGCACCTTCTTGCTCCTCTCCACAGACAGAATTACGAGCGTTCATATTAATCCGGCGACTGGCAGACAATGATCAGATTAGGCCAGCGTGTGTGACCCGTCTCTACAGTCTGCAGGCACTTTACATACAATCCCCCTTAATAGCCAGTCATTTGTAGTCCGTAGAAAATGTCACATGTGAAAGCCGCTTAGAAATCTTTGTGATGTCAAAATAAAATAAAATAAGAAAATTGCTGTCGGACTGTCAAGAAAAATTGGAAAAGGGATATTTTTTTCTTTTTAACGACACATAAACCTCTCTTCCAGCCAATTTCCCTCCTCGGAACAGCCATAACAAATGGATCTTTTTGTTGTTCGTCGCTTGCGGACAACTCCACAGAGTTCCTTCTGAGACAGAGGGCTCCCTGCAGCGTTCTTTAATATAGTTCCGGCCTGCAAGACTGATGTGGCCTCAAAATGTTTCCCTGTGATTCAGCCTGCGATTACAAATATCTGCAGTTGTGAGAAGCTTGTAAAACGTCCACATAAATCTCTGAGAGTGCTGCTTGTAGCTCTTTTCGGATTGTAGAGACAATCCTAAAGGGGAACTATGGGGCAAATAAAAGAATGACATCTATAATGAAGCCTATATCAGGCATTAAAGAATCTGAAAACCCAACATTTCCTATTCTTGATATGTGCCTACTGTACTTTGTATGCAAAAGTTTCCCGTTCTGTCAGTTTTCTGGCTGTGCTGGAAACTCAGCCTGCTCTTCTCCATTTATCCATTAATCAGACTTGTACTGACACCCCCCCCCCCCGCTATGGGCACAGCCATTCACTGGGAAGACCAATGTGCTGCTGTTTCTCCACCCCCAGCTCTCTATGCATTTAAGAACAGTGGGTATGTGATCTATTATAGAAAAATGGGAAATAAGAATATATATATATATATATATATATAATAATTTTTTATTTTTTTTTAAATATCTATACACAAATTTGCCTTTAATTTCTATTTTAAAGCTTGTAGGAAGAGTTTTTGTTCTGCTCTGACTGTCCTGTGAGGCTGCATGACCCCTGACCCTCTGTCTGGACAGAGCTGATTGGCCCTGTGCTGATCACATGCACTCTTCCAGGGGAAGAGAAAAAAACTCTAGCAATACACACCAAACTGAGCATGTGCAGCTTGCTCCCAAAGCTCTGTTCTATCAGCAGATGGATTGGGGACAGCAAAGAAGGGGAGGATCAGAGAGCACGGGATCAAACAGCCTTTTTACACAATGAAGAGGATTAACCCCTTAGGTTCCACAGTGAGTATAACAAGTATGCTTTCCTGCATCTACAGACTGATTTTACTGTTGTGGGTTTAGTGACACTTTTGAGCTTTGAATAGCAAAGTGGTGGACAGTTATTTCTTCAGCGCCATTTATAAAAAACACAGCAGAACTAGCCATTGGGCAGCCAGTGAGTCTAATAATAAATTATATATATAAATTACTATAGAACTCTCCCTTAGGGTTCTTTCAGAAGTCCACTCTTCTGAAAAGCGATCTACACCCAGATCACATTTCAGAGGCATTTGACAGGTGGTGAGGCATGCTGCTGCCTCATCACTACCTGATTTAATTTTGCACACCACACCGAAATCGCATTGCAGGATGATTGCAGGGTGGCCCCATAGACCTGCATTAGGTGCATTTGGCGGTGGAAACACCTGCTGAAAGTGACGTTGTTTAATATTTTTGTCGTGGCCGCAGCATGTGTACATCCGTGTGCGGTTGCATGTCATCAATTAAAATGGTCGATTTTACTGACCCCCCCCCCCCCAGCCGCATATGTAAATTAAACCTTTATAACAGTTACAATCCACCCCTTGTTTACCTTGTTGGGGCTCCCAACAGACACCTGACCTCTGTAGAACTTCAACAGAACTCTGGAGTCCCAACCTTCTCCAGGTACAATGATTTCCCATGATCCTTTCTGACTTGTGGTTCAGCTTCTGTTTTCAGACTATGGAGAATTACATTACAGAACCTCTCTGCTTTCTGCATGAAGATAATATTTATTTACCCCTGAAGAAGTCACGTGATTCGTGACGCAACGCGTTGGACGGAAGCGTGGTGTTGTCATTTCTGGTTACGAATGGCAGCTGCCATCTTGAAAAAAGAGCAGAAAGGTGGCTCAAACACCTAGTACATTATCCAAGATTAATTCAAAAGTATAAAAGACAAAAACTTACTCAGACATGGCATGTATATAAAGCTTTGCATATTGGAGATGGCTTCAACAATGGGCAGGGTGTTCCAAATGTCAGTGTGGTCAGGTGGCTGGCGCGTTTCGGGGACGAATCCCTTTCCTCAGAGCTGCCATCTTGAGTTTTGCTTGTGTTTTGAGTACTGCCCGATTGGAAGGAGACTGTAAGGAGACCACAGATGAGGATATATGTGAGAGATCTGTTTGGAGAATAATCTATTAACCAATTCTATACCGGGCAATTTTACACCTTCCTGCCCAGGCCATTTTTCAGGTTTCAGCGCTCTCACACTTTGAATGACAATTGCGCGGTCATACAACATTGTACCCACACTAAAATTTTATAATTTTCTTCACACAACTAGAGCTTTCTTTTGGTGGTATTTAATCATCGCCAGGGTTTTTATTTTTTGCTAAATTAACAAAAAAAGACCGAAAATTAAAAAAAAAACACTTTTTTCTTTGTTTCTGTTATAAACGTTTGCAAATAAATAATTGTTCTTCATAAATTTAGGCCGAGATGTATTCTGCTACATGTCTTTGGTGAAAATAACCCAAATTAGGATGTATTTTTTAGTTTGTAGGAAAGTTATAGAGTTCACAAACTATGGTATAGATCTGAATATTGATCAATCCTGAAGTACTGAGGCCAATCTAATTTCTTGAGGTCCAAGAATGTCAGAATAGTACAGATATCCCCCAAATGACCCCTTTTTGCAAAGTAGACAGTCCAACGTACTTCATAAGAGGCATGGCGAGTTTTTTGAAGTTGTATTTTTTTGTCATAATTTTTCAGAAAATGAAAAAATAAAAAAAAATTTCACTATTTTTTTTTACATACTGTCACCAGTGCAGTACAGCATCATCATGTAACTGGCATGACGGTGATCAGAGACACTGACTGGTGACAGTGTGAAAAAAAATTTTTTATTTTAAATTTTTTATAAAATTTTATTTCTTTTTTTAAGATTTTTTTTTTTATATTTCACTATGTCCAAAGTAGTACAATGTTACCATACTGACATTGTACAACTTTGGGGAAGTGATCAGTATTTTTTTTTTTTTTACACAATTTGCTTATTGCAAAGAATTACTTTGCTATAAGCAAGCATTTACATGAATGACATGGATTCATTCAGGGTTTTTTTGGTTTTTTTTTGTGCTTAGCTGTGATTTGGCCACAGCTAATCACATGACATGTGCATGTGATTAGCTGTGACCATTCACAGCTAGACACTAGTATACAGTGGATGGCATGAATGAAGCCATCCATTGTATACAACTGTCATGTGACCTGCTGTGATTGGTCACAGCAGGTCACATGGTACCGGCAATGGGGCCGATACTCAGATCTGTGAGTGGCCGTATCCGTGGTACACGGCCAGTGACAGATCGCGCCGCTGCGCGGCTCTGCAAGCGCGTGAATTGCGCATGTGCGGAGTACGCCAAATGGCGGCCTCCCGGAAAGCTAGTGCATTTTTCAGAACGCCATACGGCTATTGGCCGGGCGTCAAATGGTTAAGAGCGCATGAGACCTATATAGTTTGACAGGTGGAGGAGCACAAGTGGTGTTTATTTTAAAGTCAAAGGTCATTGGTGGATTCAGTCAAGACTGAAATCTTTTTACAATCAGACTATTTAGAACTACAGTATATTTTTTGTGTTATTTTCACAATTTTTGCACATATAGTATTTGCTAGATACGATTGTTAATATATCCTAGATTGTAAGCTCTAACGAGCCTTCTGTTTCCTCCTGTACCAAATTGTATTGTAACTGGAATATCCGCTTTCATTTTGTAAAGCGCTGCGCAAACTGTTGGCGCTATATAAATCCTGTATAATAATAATATTGAGGTGCTCGGCCGGGTGTTTACCAATCATGTTTGCCAACTGTTTATTGTTATATTTATGCATTTTGTGTTTATATATTTGTCACTATTTTTAGGATAACCCAGCTGGGTGTGTATATGAGATATTCTGTGTACACCATTTATCAATTCTCATTTGTGAGGAGCGCTTAGCCGTGCGTTTACTTCATTTTTTTTTCTTGATTATTTATTGATCTATTGATTCATTATAATGCAAAAAATATTGGGACACCTACCTTTACAGGCACATGGTCTTCAATGGCATCCCAGCCTTAGTTCGTAGGAGACGGGTCAGAAATGCTGGCCAATCTGATCATTGTCTACCAGCCGCTGGATTAACATGAACGCTCGTAATTCTGTCTGTGAAGAGGAGCAAGAAGGTGCATGCAAATACACTATATTGCCAAAAGTATTGGGGCGCCTGTCTTTACACGTGCATGATCTTTAACGGCATGCCAGTCTTAGTCTGTAGGATTCAATATTGAGTTGGCCCCGCCCTTTGCAGCTATAACAGCTTCAACTCTTCTGGGAAGGCCGTCCACAAGGTTTAGGAGGGTGTCTATGGGAAGGTTTGACCATTCTTCCAGAAGCACATTTGTGAGGTCAGGCACTGATGTCGGATGAGAAGGCCTGGCTCACAGTCTCCGCTCTAATTCATCCCAAAGGTGTTCTATCGGGTTGAGGTCAGGACTCTGCGCAGGTCAGTCAAGTTCCTCCACCCCAAACTCGCTCCTCCATGTCTTTATGGACCTTGCTTTGTGCACTGGTGCGCAGTCATGTTGGAACAGGAAGGGGCCATCCCCAAACTCTTCCCACAAAGTTAGCAGCATGAAATTGTCCAAAATGTCTTGGTATGCTGATGCCATAAAAGTTCCCTTCACTGGAACTAAGGGGCCAAGCTGAACCCCTGAAAAACAACCCCACACCATAATCCCCCCTCTACCAAACTTTACATTTGGCACAATGCAGTCATGCAAGTACTGTTCTCCTGGCAAACCCAGACATGTCCATTGGATTGCCAGACGGAGAAGCGTGATTGTTCACTCCAGAGAACACGTCTCCACTGCTCTAGAGTCCAGTGGCGGCGTGCTTTACACCACTGCATCCGACGCATTGAATTGCACTTGGTGATGTAAGGTTTGGATGCAGCTGCTCGGCCATGGAAACCCATTCCATGAAGCTCTCTACGCACTGTTGTTGTGCTAATCTGAAGGCCACACCAAGTTTGGAGGTCTTTAGCGATTGACTCTGCAGACAGTTGGCGACTTCTGCGCACTGTGCGATTAAGCATGCGCTGATTCCGCTCTGTCATTTTATGTGGCCTACCACTTGGTGGCTGAGTTGTTGTTGTTCCCAGTTGCTTCCACTTTGTTATAATACCACTAACAGTTGACCGTGGAATATTTAGTAGCCAGGAAATGTCACGGATGGACTTATTGCACAGGAGACAACCTATCACGGGACCACACTTGAATTCACTGAGTTCCTAAAAGCGACCCATTCTTTCACAAATGTTTGTAGAAGCAGATTGCCTGCCTAGGGGATGATTTTATACACCTGTGTCCATGGAGGTGATTGGAACACCTGAATCCAATGATTCGGCAATATAGTGTATATTTATTGTTTGTTCCTCACTTATCAATTATATATCACCGTGCTTGGATTGAATTTATATATAGTAAGGGAGTAGCGCAGCATCAATTATTTATTTGATGTTTATTTATCTTTGTCCACACTACCATCTCACTCTCCGTTGCTTCCCTCGCCTAGGCACAAAACATTACACTGTAAATGGCAAAAACTCCCCAGATTCGTGTTCGTCAAATATTTATTGGGCTTGAAATAGCTTATTGCAGGAATACATGACATGCTTTTATAGAAGACTGATTGATTTATTTTGTTAGGAAAACATTGGACAGGTAAGTGGCTTCTGTTAAACATTGGCAGTCTTGTACTTCGAGGCAATTGGAGGGCTCAGCAGTGTATGGGATTGTAATGTTGGCTGAATTTCTATAAATTGGCGTAGATGCAGAGACCGCGATGACAAATTGTCCACAACAGCCAAGATAATTATCTCCAGAAAAAAAAGCAGTCTGAGGAAGATCTGTCAACTGTTAAGAGTTTTTAGGATTTTTCTTCATGTCCTTTATGAAGGGCAGGGGTCTCCAAAGTTTCTAAACAAAAGGCCAGTTTTTTGTCCTTCAGACTTTAGGGGGGCCGGATTTTGGCCCTCGGGAGTGTAAATTTTCCTTGCAATAGTGAAGGTAAACATCACATTTGGTATTAGGTTGAGGAATAGTGCAACATCGTTTGTATCAGTTGGAGAAAAGGTGCCCCATAGGTGGTAACAACAGGAGAAATGGTGCCCCATAGGTGGTGTCAACAGGAGAAATGGTGCTCCACTGGTGGTGCCAACAGGAGAAATGGTGCCCCATTGGTGGTGCCAACAGGAGAAATGGTGCCCCATTGGTGGTGCCAACAGGAGAAATGGTGCCCCATAGGTGGTGTCATCAGGAGAAATGGTGCCCCATAGATGGTGCCAACAGGAGAAATGGTGCCCCATAGGTGGTGCCAACAGGAGAAATGGTGCCCCATTGGTGGTGCCAACAAGAGAAATGGTGCCCCATAGGTGGTGCCAACAGGAGAAATGGTGCCCCATAGGTGGTGCCAATGGGAGAAATGGTGCCCCATTGGTGGTGCCAACAGGAGAAATGGTGCCCCATAGGTGGTGTCAATGGGAGAAATGGTGCCCCATTGGTGGTGCCAAAGGGAGAAATGATGCCCCCTAGGTGGTGCCAACAGGAGAAATGGTGCCCCATAGGTGGTCCCAACTGGAGAAATGGTGCCCCCTAGGTGGTGCCAACAGGAGAAATGGTGCCCCCTAGGGGGTGCCAACTGGAGAAATGGTGCCCCCTAGGTGGTGCCAACAGGTGAAATGGTGCCCCATAGGTGGTGCCAACAGGAGAAATGGTGCCCCATAGGTGGTGTCAACAGGAGAAATGGTGCCCCATAGGTGGTTTCAGCTGAGAGAATAGTGTCTTGTATCAGTGGGAGGAATAGTGCCCCAAGGGCCGGATATAGTCAAGCAAAGGGCAGCATTCGGCTCCCTGGCCACAGTTTGGAGACCACTGATGTAGGGCATAGAACTAAGAGTGTCTTTTAAAGCATACTAAACTGTAACGTTAGTTTAGTGGTCTCAGGTAAGAATGTGAGCTCCTTTACACTTTCGGTAGCCATCTGAAGAGCAATCCACAGTGGATAGTTTTACAGAGGGAATTAAAACTGCTTTTTAAGGGTGGTTAAGGGACTATTAAAGTGGAATTATAGCCTAAAGTGACATAAATTATGAAATTTCAGACATGAAATATGAACAAAGCATATCCTTCTATAGTGTGTACTTGTTTCAATTCAGAGAACTGTGTGTCATTTCTGTCTACGGCTTCATTCCTCTGCTATTGGCATGAATCCGTTCTGAAACGTTTTCCAGACACCAAGCGAAAAAAGGTGATGGGGAGGGACCACACAGCTTGTGATTGACAGCCTTAGTAAATAATGCAGCTCAACCGCCTGTTTGATCATCTATTTTATGTTATTCTATTCTGTTTTATTCATTTTTTCTACTCTATTCTATTCTTTTATTTTCTATTCTGTTTTATTATATTCTTTTCTACTCTGTTCTATTCTATTCTGTTTTAATTTTTTTTCTATTATTTTCTATTCTTTTCTACTCCATTCTATTGTTTTTTTTCTGTTCTTTTCTATTCTAGTTTGTTCCTTTATTTTCTATTCTTTTCTATTTTATTTTATTCTATTCTATACTGCTGTATTATATTCTCTTTTTTTTCTGCTCTATTATATTCTTATCCAATCCTTTATTTTCTATTCTATTATGTTTTGTTCTATTCTTTTCTTTTCTATTCTAGTCTTTTCTACTCTATTGTATTATATACTGTTTTAGTCTATTCTTTTCTTATCTACTCTATTACTTTATTTGTATTCTATTCTTTTATGTTCTATTTTATTCTGTTTCTTTTTGTTTTAATCTATTCTATTCTTTTTTCTATTCTATTCTGAATTATTCTATTCCATTATTTTCTATTCTTTTTTCTATTCTATTCTGTTTTATTCTATTCTACTCTATTCTTTTATTTTCTAGTCTGTTCTCTTCTATTATATTCTAATCTATTTTTTTCTATTCTGTTCTTTACTATTATTTTAGTTTCTATTCTATTGTGTTTCATTCTGTTCTATTTTATTAAAGCAGCCTAAGTAGGAATCCCCATCTTATTTCACTTTTATACCTTACCGTATTTATTGCAATATGTTTCCATTTCGAATTCAAAATAATTTTTCAAATTCGAAGAGTAAATTTCATTATAATTTATTTCAGGATCATTGAAATTCGTTACTATTGTGTTTCAGAAATTCGATACATCTAAATCTCCAAACAAATATTTTCTCCAGTTTTCAGTTGGTAATAAAACTAATCGCATGTGTCCAGTGAGTGAGCGACCTGCAGATCGCTGCCTCTCCTCCCTCTCTACCACCTGCTTGAGCGCTGGTTCCGTTCACTGCCTGCCAGCGTACCACTCCCTTACATGGGGGACTGTCACAGAAAATCCGGGACAGTTGCGGTCTGTGTGCAAGAGACATAGGACAGCGAGCTCCTTCTAGAGCAGTGGTTCTCAACCTTCCTAATGCAGTGACCCTTTAATACAGTTCCTCATGTTGTGGTGACCCCCAACCATAAATTATTTTTGTTGCTACTTCATAACTGTAATTTTGCTACTACTATGAATCGTAATGTAAATATCTGATATGCAGGATGTATTTTCATTGTTATAAATTGAACATATTTACATTTACCCAGTAATTAGAATTCATGAAGTGTCGTTTTACCTCCAATACTGCTGCTTTCAACACAGTAGCAGCTTTCTACACAGTAGCTGCTTTCTACACAGTAGCTGCTTTCTACACAGTAGCTGCTTTCAACACAGTAGGTGCTTTCTACACAGTAGCTGCTTTCAACACAGTAGGTGCTTTCTACACAGCAGCTGCTTTCTACACAGTAGCTGCTTTCTTCACAGTAGCTGATTTCTACACGTGTGACTGGTCCACATAATTACATTATGGCGCCAACCCTGTCACATACACCTGTATTTATATGGGGTGTATGTGATGGGGTTGGCGCAATGATGTTATCACGCCGGGTACTCGTATGTGGGCGTAGCTGCATGTGGGTGGACCCGCCTGGAGACGGATAGAGGAGTGGTGTCTCAGTTCCTAAGACCTTCGGAAATATGTGTTTTCCGATGGTCCTAGGCGACCCCTGTGAAAGGGTCATTCGACCCCCAGGTTGAGAACCACTGTTCTAGAGAGAGCCATGGTGTCCTTATAGTTCTGAGGAAAAAGCGTTCTCACTCTATTGATACAATTCACACAAATCAAATAAATCGAGCGAACTCTTTATCTTTCCTGTGTTAGTGCGGCAGATCATTTTCTGAGCCCGGAGTTGGCTTGCTTGTGGTCTTGTTGTTGTGATCTATTTCACAGCCGTCCTGTAATGAGAGAAATATGTTGTCCTGGCCGCCCTCCTTGTGTCAGATTTCATTTTTCTTGGCTGGCGGACTAACACGTCTTTTGTTTCCTAAGCTTGTTTTCATGGAGCTGTCATGTGTCAGCGTTCGGCTTGGAGCACAAACCTTTATGTCCTACACATACCTACACACAATAGCACTACGTGTCACTTCTCCCGATAAAGGGAAACATCTGTTAACTGCTGATAGAACCGCTCGCTACATCGACCTTCCTCTACGATGTGTCCGCGAAATAAATGAGAGCGCAGAGAGACTGCAAACACTGTTCAGGAAACATTGCTACTCTGTTTGCTCTTCTACATAGACCTTCAATCTAACGATGGCCATACACTAGCAAATGTTAAAACGAATAATCGGGAAAATTCATTTGAAAATGCTGAGCACATTGAAAGACCTGGCGAATCACATGTACAATTTCATTCACTTTCAGCATTTGATTTTGGCACAAATGGACCTTCCCAAACAGAAACCACATACACTGGTAGAAAATTGATCCCTCAAGAAGAATTTTCCATCCTCTACCTTCAAATTTTGATGTCACTGTGGTCAAAAACGAACGCTGAATGGACCCCCCACTAACCATTTGAAAATCAAATGAATGTTTTTGAAATGAATCATTTTTAACAGAATTCTACTAGTGTTTGGCCAGTTTAAAGCAGGACTATACTTGCCTTCTCTCTAGCGCTGCGGTTTCTTGGAGCTCCCTGCCGGCTGCTGACATCTTTAGCTGGTCAGCTTCTGGGTACCAATCTTTGCCCATTTTTATTGGCCAGGCCAAGATGATTGTGATGGACCGCCTCCACCAGGGAGCTGTTTCCTCGCCACTGGGACATAGAACCAAAGTATTCTAGCCAGGTATTTCACCCAAGAACTGGACGACACTAGCTTAGATGCAACTGGAATTGTTTATTCAACAGAAATACAGGTTTCTATACACTTCAGAAATAGGGGCAGTCCCCACATGAACAATAGAAACAAACATTACACATAGGGACAAACACCCCACACTGATTAGATAATGAGGTCAAGTGGACACCATATTAATCCCATCATGTAGGAACCTCCAGGAGGACTAGCCAACAGACAGAAACAATAGGTGACTCAACTCAATTGACAATGGAACAAATACACAACGGCAAACACATAACACCTTATCAGAGACCTCAGCATTAGGTTGTTTTGAGCTGATTATATTAACATCTGCTCTGAGTCTCTGAGTCTAGGAAAGGGTTGAAGCAGTCAATGCTGGTTTGGGCACAGAGGCCTCAAATCTGTATCCTGGTCCTCCAGTTCTCAGAATCTCTGTGTTTCGGGGAGACATGGACTTGAATCCAAAGTAAAACTACTCCAAATGTCCCACCCAGGCACACACCTCCCAGAGAATAAAGCCCCTCCGATGCCAGAGCCCATGGTCAGCAGGCAAGAGGCTAGCCTGCAGTCCCCTCCAAAAGCCCCTGTCACATTGATGTCACTCCCACGCATGCACAGGCGTTCATTCATCTTGGCATTGCCAAAATTGCTAAATGTGCACAGGAGCGTACAGGCAGTTAAGGATCTCTAATGCAGAAGAGGCGTGGGGGTTATGTACTAAACCTGGATCACTCAGAATCTGGTACAGCTGTGCATAGTAGCAAATCAGTTTGTCCAGTTAAACTTTGGCAATAAAACCTGGAAGCTGATTGGTTTCTATGCAAAGCTGCACCAGATTTTGCACTCTATAGTTTTAGTAAATCATTTGCAAAAAAATCCTGCCTGTTTGCCATTTTTTTTCCTTTGGTAAAGTTCCACTTTATCTTTCTTTTAACCACTTACCCTTCAGAGGATTTACCCCCCCCCACACACACACACACCTTCCTGACCAGGTCATTTTTTGCAATACGGCGCTGCGTTACTTTAACTGACAATTGCGCGGTCATGCAACACTGTACATAAATGAAATGCATGTCCTTTTTTCCCACAAATAAAGCTTTCTTTCGGCGGTATTTGATCACTCGTGCATTTTTTACTTTTTTGCACTATAAACAAAAAAAAGACCGAAAATTTTGAAAAAAAACAACATTTTTTACTTTTTGCTATAAAACATATCCAGTAAAAAAAATTTATAAAATCAAATTTCTTAATCACCACAGGGTTTTTACTTTTTTTCTATATATAAAAAATATTGAAAATTTAGAAAAAAATATGTTTCATAAATTTTAAGCCATGTCTTTGCTAAAAAACAATCCCAATACGTGTAAATGAATTGGTTTAAGTGAAAGTTATAGCGTCTACAAATGGCGGTATATATACTGAAGTTTATTTTTTTATACTAGTAATGGCGGCGATCAGCGACTTGTAGCGGGACTGTGGGACTGCAGCAGGCATTCTGACACTGGGTGGGAACTGACTGACAATGACATCCCAATGACACTAATACAGTGATCAGTGCTTATAAAGAGCACTGACACTGTACTAATGGCACTGGGCAGGAAGGGGTTAACATCTGGGGCGCTCAAAGAGTTAACTGTGTGTGTTTTACTTGGGAAACATACTGCTGTGTAAACCTCATGTAAAGTTTAGTGGTGCTGCTCCAAAGCCAGATAAGCAGAAAAGATCACCCCACCGGCATGGGAATGAAGGGAGCAGCATCCTTAGTCAGTTCAAGTGTCGGGGATGAGATAAGGGGGAGCGGACGCCACTCAAGACCAGCTCCAGTGTGTTGTATGTGTGGAATGGCCTTAGCACCGCACTAGCCACACCCTCTGATGTGTTTTGCCCCACCCATCAGGGGGCTTGGTCACAGAGGTGGGACGAAACGCGTCAGAAGGGTTGGCTAGCACAGTACTGAGGCCACTCCACACATACAACACACTGGACTCCGGGGCTGGTCTTGAGCGGCGTCCGATCCCCCTTAACGCATACCAGTAAACCTACCGTATTTGCCGGCGTATAAGACGACTTTTTGACCCTTGAAAATCTTCTCAAAAGTCGGGGGTCGTCTTATACGCCGGTACACATGTTAGGGGGGCTGCGGCATTAAGTACAGGGGTTTGCAGGGGCTGACGTCTCTTACCTGGATCCAGTCCCACGACGATCCGGTCCAGGAAGCGCGGCGTCTCCTTCAGTTCGGCCACTGGATGTTCGTGCGGCTGCGCGGCTCCGCCTCCTCACCGGTGATTGGCCGCCAGAACTGTAGCTCAGGAAAGGCACACAGGCGGCCAATCACCGGCGAGGGGGCGGAGCCGAGCGGCCCCGCGAAAATTGAGTGCCGGAGCAGCAGGTAAGTGCTCTGTGTAGAGGTGCTGCTGCAACCACATATGCTGGCTGCAGCAGCACCATATGAGAACAGGGTCAGCAAGTCTCAGTGGGAGGAATAGTGCCCGATCATTGGTGTCACTGATACCAATGATGGGGCACTATTCCTCCCACTGATACCAACGATGGGGCACTATTCCTCCCACTGACACCAACGATGGGGCACTATTCCTCCCCCCCACTGACACCAACGATGGGGCACTATTCCCCCCCCCACTGACACCAACGATGGGGCACTATTCCTCCCCCCACTGACACCAATGATGGGGCACTATTCCACCCCTCACTGACACCAATGATGGGACACCATTCCTCCCACTGACACCAATGATGGGGCACTATTCCTGCCACTGATACCAATGATGGGGCACTATTCCTGCCACTGATACCAATGATGGGGCACCTATTCCCCCCACTGATACCAATGATGGGGCACTATTCCTCCCACTGATGCCAATGATGGGGCACCATTCCCCCCACTGATACCAATGATGGGGCACTATTCCTCCCACTGATACCAATGATGGGGCACTATTCCTCCCACTGACATCAATGATGGGGCACTATTCCTCCCACTGGTGTGCATTGGAAGAGGGGTAGTCTTATACGGCGAGTATAGCCCAAACACTACATTTTAGCAGGAAAAGTAGGGGGGTCGTCTTATACGCCCAGTCGTCTTATACGCCGGCAAATACGGTAATTTCTTCTCCAGTATATTGTAATTAGGAACCCATCATTGCATTGCTTTTCCACACGTGCAGCCCGGCAGGTCAGGAAGGGGGGGGGGATGAGCGAACCCGCCCTCCTGAACCACACCAGGCCACATGCCCTCAACATGGGGATGGGCTTTGCCCTCCCCGAAGCACCTTGTCCCCATGTTGATGGGGATAAGGGCCTCATCTCCACAACTGTGACTGGTGGTTGTGGGGGTCTGTGGGCGGGGGGGGGGACTTATAGGAATCTGGAAGCCCCCTTTAACCATTTCAATATCGTGCAATTTTACAGCTTCCTGCCCAGGCCATTTTTCACATTTCAGCGCTCTCACACTTTGAATGACAATTCGAGGTCATACAACATTGTACCCAAACTAAAATTTTATCATTTTCTTCACACAACTAGAGCTTTCTTTTGGTGGTATTTAATCATCGCTGGGGTTTTTATTCTTTGCTAAATTAACAAAAAAAATTTTGAAAAAAAAACACGTTTTTCTTTGTTTCTGTTATAAAAGTTTACAAATAAATAATTGTTCTTCATAAATTTAGGCAGCGATGTATTCTGCTACATGTTTTTGGTGAAAATTACCCAAATTAGGATGTATTATTTAGTTTGTAGGAAAGTTATAGAGTTCACAAACTATGGTATAGATCTGAATAAATCTGAAATGAAAAAAGTTAAAAAATTATTTTTACTATTTTTTTTTTTACATACTGTCACCAGTGCAGTACAGTGTCATCATATAACTGGCATGGCGGTGAACAGAGACACTGACTGGTGACAGTATGAAAAAAAAATATATATATATTTTTAATTTTTTTTAATTTTTTATTATTTTTAATTTTTTATACATTTTTTTATTTTTTTTTAAGATTTTTTTTTCATATTTTACTGTGGCCAAAGTAGTACAGTGTTACCATAGTAACATTGTACTACTTTGGGGAAGTGATCAGTATTTTTTTTTTTACACAATTTGCTTATAGCAAAGAATTACTTTGCTATAAGCAAGCATTTACCTGAATGAAATCGATTCATTCAGGTTTTTTTTTTTTGTTTTTCTTTTTTTTTTGTGCTTAGCTGTGATTTGGTCACAGCTAATCACATGACATGTGCATGTGATTAGCTGTGACCATTCACAGCTGGGCACTAGTATACAATGGATGGCATGAATGAAGCAATCCATTGTATACAATTGTCATGTGACCTGCTGTGATTGGTCACAGCAGGTCACATGGTACCAGCAACAGGGGCCGGTACTCAGATCTGCCATCGGCCGTGTCCGAGGTACACGGCCGGTGACAGATTGTGCCGCTGCGCAGCTCTGCAGCCGCGCGAACTGCGCATGTGCGGGTGCACGCCAAATGGCGTGCGCCCAGAATAGCGAAGCACTTTTGCCGCCGCCAAACGGCCATTGGCCGGGCGGCAAATGGTTAACAAGTATGGGGTACATGATACCGCTACCCACTCACTAATAAAAAAAAAAAAAAGCGCAGTGTAAAAATGACAGGAGAGTTTTTGACAAGACTTACTAGCTGGATCACCAGATGAAAATAGACTAAAAAAAAACCATGCAGCCATCACATCTAAGAATTGATAAGAGCAAAACAATAAATGTTTCCTTTTGGGTTTAATACTGCTTTAACACAAAAAAAAATACATGATGTTTTGAAAATGTATGGCCTAGTTTTCATTTTTCTGGTTCTGTAAAAGAAACAAAATGCAGATAAGTGAGAAAAGGATGCAGTTTTATAGAGCTTGAAGGGTATTTCACAATGAGGAGCGAAGCTGTTGTCATGAAATCCTAAATCACCAGCCAGATGTCATCAACATGATCCCGAAAATATGGCCATTTCATCTTTGTGGGCCCTTGGAGGCAGAGAAACGGGAGATCTATGACACGCTGCATATCATTCCGCCATGACCTGTGGCTGGGGACAGCGAGGACTAATGCAGTATGCAGGGGAAGAGGAGGCTGTTTTTGTGTTCACACATCACTGCCTGCATTAGAGAAAACATAAACATTATAATTACATTTAAAGGGATTCTATTTTTTTCTACAGCCTGACAGGGACAGCGGGATTAAACCTAAAAGCAAACATTTATTATATTGCAGCTCACCAATTCTTAGATGTCATGGCTACATTCATTTTCTTTTTTTAGGATTTCTTTTCTTTATTTTCACTTGGCGATCTGGCCAGTAAATCTGTTGTTTTTCAACAGTTCAAGCTGTCCTGCAGATGTAGCAGTTACAGGGTTGAGACATACCATTCAACAAAAACAGGGGTGCTTACAATGATCAGTTCTTATTTGTTTTTGTAAATCTTTGTCCCAAAAGGAAAAAAAAATGTTGCAGTAACTGATTATAAAGTATTATTTAGAGTTTGGCTTCAATTTGTTTGTGTAGTGCGGGGGCGCTCAACCTGTGGCCATGTGGCCCTCGGAGCCCTCTGATGTGGCCCTCGACCTCAAACTAGGGAAGCGCACTTCTATTATACCCTATGGGTTTGGTGCGTTTTCTGAAAGAGCACCAAAAGTCTATGGCAAAGCGCAGCTAACCCGTAGGAAAGCTGCAGATACACTGCAGTGCACCCACGGTACAGATAGACCACAGCAGTCTTTTAGGGGGCTTAGGCGAGTAAGGACTCGTTTACATTTACAGTTTAGGGGGTGGTAAAACCCCACAGTTGAGACGTGTTTTTAACACATCCCCCTCAACCACTGGTTTAGCATCAAGGGTCGCAATGGTAACCCCACCCCATGCTCCAGGGGGCCCATGTGGCCACTCTGTCACATTTTGTTTTACACTTGGACAGGAAGAGCAGCATATACAGGAACAGACCCTCTCCATTTTCCTCCTGGAACCGCTGAAAGCCAGCTTCTCCTCCTCTCCCTTCCACTGGCATTCAGCAGATGCAGGAGGAAAATGTTCATTATATTATTCAAAATAAAACATTTTTTAAATTCTGAACCATTTCATTTCATAGTGGCCTGCGACTGGTTACCAATTCACTTAAGTGGCCCTCACTCTTCAAAAGGTGGAGCACTCATTCTGTAGTGTATTGTTATTGTATTTACATCTGCCAGTACATCTAAAACTCTCCTCCCCCCCCCACTGACAATGCTGCTATCCAAAGGTGCCCCCTGTGCTCCTTCATCCAGACTAGGGGCACTCTAATACAGAAGGTGTGTTACTGGCCAGATAGCCAGGTGACAACAAAGGAGAAAAAGCTTGAAGAAAGAAACGAATGCAGCCACCACATCTAATGATTGATCAGCTGCAATATATTACATGTTTTGTTTTGGGTTTTACTCTGATGTGGTGGGAATTCCATCCATTTTTGATTGTAAGTTTGGTGCGAATTCAGGGTGCAATTTTTGTGTGTCAGGTGGGATTCTGATGCGAATTGTTCAACAGTTCAGGTGCAATTCAGATGCGATTCTGATAAACCTCCCATTGACTTCAATACCAAAAATCGCAAAAATCGCCTCCCTCTACCCGCCTACCCCCCCAAAACAGCTCTACATTGCCCCTTCACTACTCCCCTCTCCCCACTACGGCACTCACCACCTCCTCCTGCTACTCCACTCCCCCGTCGACCCACGTGCCACCACTATCAGACCCACACGCTCCTACACTTCCCATTCCCATGCCACCTTCCTCACCCTTCTCCTATCTGCTGGGGACATCTCCCCGAACCCTGGCCCCTCGCCACCTCACCCCTCCTCTAGGGACCCCCCTGCTCCCGCCAGCTGCCGTAACCCCCTCAACCTCATATCTGTGCCCCTTCTCCCCGTATCCATCCCCCCTCTCTCGGTTGCACTCCTGAACGCCCGCTCGGTCTGCAACAAACTTACTGCCATCCATGACCTCTTTATCTCCCGCTCCCTTAACCTCCTAGCCATCACCGAAACCTGGGTACAGGCCACTGACTCCACCTCCCCTGCGGCACTCTCCTATGGAGGTCTCGTCTGGTCCCATTCACCAAGACTGAGCGGTCACAAAGGTGGTGGGGTCGGCCTGCTCCTATCACCGCTGAGCACCTTCCAGGTCCTCCCTAATCCTCCCTCCCTAACTTTCTCCTCCTTCGAGGCTCACTGCATCCGGCTCTTCTCACCCACCCCCCTAAGGATCGCAGTGATCTACAGGCCTCCCGGATCCATACCCCGCTTCCTGGATGACTTCGCTGCCTGGCTTCCCTTCTTCCTCTCCTCTGAGCTACCAACCATCATCCTCGGGGACTTCAATATCCCCATCAATGACAACAGCCCGGCTACTTCCCAATTCCTCCACCTAACCTCCTCCTTCGCGCTCACACAGCACACTCAATCCTCCACCCACATCATTGGGAACACCCTGGACCTCGTCTTCTCCCACCTCTGTACCCTCAACCAGTTCTCTAACACCCCCTTCCCTCTCTCCGACCACCACCTCCTCACGTTCTCCATCTCCCCTTCCCCTAACTCCCCCCCCCCAGAGCGCCAAACCATCACCAGCCGCAACCTTCGCAACCTGAACCCGGCCCCCCTCCACTCAGCTGCCGACCGCCTACACGACAGAATCCTTCCACTGTCTTGTCCTGACCTAGCCAATAACACGTACAACGACTCACTATCAGCTACCCTAGACTCTCTGGCACCCCTAACCACACGCTACATCAAACCCAGACCGCTCCAACCATGGCAGAACGACCACACTAAATGCCTCAAACGTCGCAGTCGTGCGCTGGAGAGACTATGGCGCAAAACCAGGTCCCCCCGTTCATTCTCCCTCTACAAATCTGCCTTCCTCACTTACACCTCCTCCCTCCACGCCGCCAAGCAGGCTTACTTCGTAAACCTGATTAACACCCTCTCCTCCTGCCCTCGCCGACTCTTCTCCACCTTCAACTCCCTGCTCTCTCCCCCCCCTCCTCCACTCAGTACCTCACTCACCGCCCACGAGATTGCCACTCATTTCCACAATAAAATTGATGCTATCCGTCAGGACATAGTCAACTCGCAATCTACCTCCCCACCTAGCCTCCCCCCCCCTATCTCCCCCTCATCTCTTCCCTCCTCTGACCTCGCAACCGCACTGCCCCCCTCCACACCCAAGACCCCGCTTACCGTAACCCCACCAGCTCTGCACTCCTTCAGCCCCGCTACCACTGAGGAAGTCACCAGGGTCTTCTCTGAAGCCCGCCTCACTACCTGCCCCCTAGACCCTATCCCCTCTCGACTCCTCCAGTCACCCCCCTCTTCCCTCATCTGCTCCCTCACCCACATCTTCAATCTCTCCCTCTCTACCGGCGTATTCCCCTCCCCCCTAAAGCATGCGCACATCACCCCCATACTCAAAAAGCCCTCCCTGGACCCCTCTGACCCAAACAACCTCAGACCCATCTCCCTGCTGCCACTCACTTCCAAACTCCTGGAGCGCTTAGTCTACAACCGCCTAAGCGCCCACCTAACTGACAACAACCTCCTTGATCCACTACAGTCCGGCTTCCGTCCCCTACACTCCACCGAAACCGCCCTCCTCAAAATCACCAACGACCTACTTACCGCCAAAGCCAAAGGCGACTACTCTGTCCTCCTCCTCCTGGACCTCTCCGCGGCCTTCGACACAGTTGACCACCCCCTCCTCCTTAATAAACTATTCTCCCTTGGCGTCAGAGACACCGCTCTCTCCTGGTTCTCCTCTTACCTATCCCGACGCTCCTTCAGCGTTTCCTACAATGGTGCCACCTCCCCTTCCCTCCCCCTCTCTGTTGGGGTCCCCCAGGGCTCTGTCCTTGGACCCCTTCTCTTCTCCATCTACACCTCCTCCCTTGGCAAACTCATACACTCCCACGGCTTCAACTACCATCTCTATGCTGATGACACTCAAATTTACCTCTCCACCCCTCACCTCACCTCCACTTTCTCCGCCCGCATCACTCACCTCCTAAACGACATCTCTGACTGGATGTCGCTCCATTTCCTCAAACTCAACCTCTCCAAAACCGAGCTTCTCGTCTTCCCTCCTGCCCGCGCCCCCCCCCCATCCTATCCATCACTACTAACATCACCACCATCAATCCCGCCCCGCAAGCCAAAGTCCTTGGGGTCATTCTGGACTCTAACCTCTCCTTCCAACCTCATGTCAAATCACTGACAAACACATGCAGGCTCCACCTCCGCAATATCGCCAAAATACGCACCTTCCTTACCCCAGACACCGCTAAACTACTTGTGCACTCCCTGATTATCTCACGCCTTGACTACTGCAACTCCCTCCTCACCGGCCTACCCCAGTGCAAACTCTCCCCGCTTCAGACCATCCTGAACTCAGCTGCCAGACTCATCCACCTCACCAGCCGCTCCACCTCTGCCACCCCCCTCTGCCTCTCCCTCCACTGGCTCCCTATCGCCCAACGCATCAAATTCAAACTACTCACTCTGACCTACAAAGCCATTCACAACACTGCCCCTAACTACCTCACCGACCTGATTCCCAAGTACCACCCTACCCGTACCCTTCGCTCTTCACAGGACCTCCTTCTATCTTGCTCCCTGGTCTCCTCCTCACACGCACGTCTGCAAGACTTCTCCAGGTCCTCCCCCATCCTCTGGAACTCACTACCCCAATCCATCAGACTGTCACCTTCCCTCCTCACCTTCAGGCGCTCCCTGAAAACCCACCTCTTCAGGGAAGCCTACCCCACCCTCACCTAACTGCTGCTCTCCTTCATTCCTCCTACCACTCCATCCCCCACAGCCACTTCCTCCTGTACCACTACCCCCTCCCTCCCAGATTGTAAGCTCGAAAGAGTAGGGCCCTCTTACCCCTCGTGTGCTGTTCGTAGCTGCTGTAATGTTTCATGTATTGTCCCCCCCTCTATTGTACAGCGCTGAGCAAACCCTTTGGCGCTATATAAACTCAATGTAATGTAATGTAATAATAATGTAATACAAAATTGGCTCCCATTAACTTCAATGAAATGTTGACTCCTTTTGACTTCAATGCAAAATTGCATCCCATTGACTTCAATGCACAATTGCATCCCATTTACTTCAATGCACAATTGCATCCCATTGACTTCAATGCAAAATTGCCTCCCATTGACTTCAATTTCAAATTGTGCCCAATTGACCTTAAAGCGGTGTTCCAGTGAAAATTAAAAAAAAAAAAACTGTAGCTGCTGACTTTTAAAAAGCAGACACTTACCTGTCCCTCAATCCCGCGGTGTCCCGCCCGCAGCCCATTTCCTTGGCCGCCCTGCATTCCCGGCGCCGGCATCTTTAGTGTGGACACCCGGCTGTGACAGCTTGCGGCTTCACAGCTGGGTGCTCACTGAGCATGCACAAGTAACTCTGCACTTTCCTAATGGTCCCATAGTCTTTTGGGATCCTGTCACGTGTCCCAGAAGACTACGGGGAGGGAGGGGAGAGAACAACTTCCACTTCCGATCGCCTAGGTGATTGCAGCGGAAGTGGGAGCAGGTACCTGTAAATTTTGGGTACCCATTGCCCCCCATTCCCCAAAGGTGCCAATCCTTAATGGGGAGCGGGGGACTAGTCCTTAAAGCGGTACTTCCTCTGGGTGGAGCTCTGCTTTAATGCAAAATCGCCTCCCATTAACTTCAATGCAATACCACCTCCTGTTGACTTCAGTGCAAAATAGCGTCCTATTGACTTCAGTGCAAAATTGTGTCTCATTGATTTCAATGCAAAATTGCCTCCCAAACAGCTGGATTCGCATTGATGTGAACACAGGATTGAGATTTCAATCTGGTCCCTGTTGAAGTCTATGGAGATGAAATTCACACCGCACCCGAATAAACTCGCACAGGACCCTTTTTTTTAACCGGGTTAGAATTGCAATACATAGATCTGTGCCTTTCAGATTGGATCAAATACGCATAGAATTCGCATCAGCGTGAACTGGGTCTAATACTCTTCCTACCAGTCCATCCCCCACAGTTACTACCTTTTGTTCCACTAGCCCCTCCCTCTTAGATTGTAAGCTCCAAGGAGCAGGGCTCTCCTATCCCTCTTGTATTGAACTGTATTGTCGTTGTATTGTCTCCCGTTATATCGTAAAAGCGCTGAGCAAACTGTTGGCGCTATATAAATCCTGTATAATAATAATAATAATACCACTTTAGACCCATGTAACGTACATGTAAGATTTGAGTAGCTGAGATGTGATCTGTAGAAAATATGACAATGTAGATTTAGCATTCCATGTTATAATAATATAAGATGTGTTCAGAATTCAGTCAGAGACATATGGTCACCAATTAACATCTGAAAGGGACAGGGCATCCTGGATGCCATTAAGATTTGTCACCTTCTGGGAAATCTGGAAGGAAAAGGTTGGAGACAGTTCAGCTTCATGACACAGCGGGAGACCAGAGGTGGTTCCGATTTGTCTGGGAGCTTTGAAGTGTATCATCATCATCATCATCTCTCATAAAAGCTAAAATATTAGTTGCAGAGAGATGAAAATACTTCCTACTGATTGGACACACTGTAGGCTACACCTGTATGTTAAACTGTATTTGTAGCCTATGTAGAATGCCAGAGAAATGCAGAAAATGGTTATATGGCGCCTGATTGCAACAGCTGAACAGCGATTGGTACTGTCGCGATCGGACTGATGCGCTGGTGTCGGAAAATCAATCCCTGACTTGGTGATTCAAACCGTTCCTGGTCCAATCGACTTTGGGCGTTTCAGTACCCAGAATGTCCTGTGGGCTGGTAAAGGAACACCCCCCAGAGTCGATTGGCCAAGGGCTAATGTCCAGCCTACCTCCATATTCCCATAAATTGAGGACCCTGAGATATGGACGTTGCGATTCGTATGGAGCCAGTTCTATTCCCTGACGGATTGCAGACTTTCTCTGACTTGCTCCAGTCGCAGGATAACTCTTGGTAAAAGTTTTATTTCTGTTTGTATTCCCTTTTATTTTATAGTCAATAGCCAATTGTGTGTCTTCTTGTATTTCTTGTATTTTCTGTAACTTTTTATACTTTTGTACATATTTTATGCACTGCCCACTTTCGGGATATTAAATCATAAAATGAATAAGTGATTTCTGGGTACTTAAGCTTGGGCTCATATCTCCGGAGAGATTGTATTGTATTTTAGTGTCTTTATATGCTTGGTCAAGTTCATTGCCAATCTGTATGCAATTGTACTGCGTGTTGGCAGCTTGCATGCCGATTGTAAAGGTAACAGGTCTGCCAGACGGAGATCTGTGTGTGTGTGGTGGCCCAGCAGGCCAGTAAAACTGTTGGGTGGTGGCAAGCTACCGTTTGTGGTGTGTCTGGTGGGGGTGTGTGTGGACAGTGGAAGAATGATTAACACTGGGGTTCTAGCTTCTAGGATAGCTGGAGGAATCCTAGAAGGGTGTGTGATTGTATATAAGATTCTTGTTTGCCTGTGTGTGTGGTCAGACAGCTGGATTGGAGTGGAGTCTCCCTCTAGTGGTGGCCAGAGGTAGTGCAGGCTGCGAAAGTTTATCACGGCCGGTCTTATATACTTATATATATTCAGATTAAGTCCCCCATATTCCCTCTTACCCCAAGTCACGGCCGCACGTGCGTGCCTCGGTTAGCTAGTCGCTGTGGGCGTGTGCGTGTGGGTTGGATCCGTGACAACCCAATTCAAGGGAAGCTTGCTTTCAAGTCAATTTAATTTATTATATAGAAATTATTTTCGTTTCTTTAAAAGCTTATCATTTTGTGAGCCAGCTTGTTGCCTTTTGTCATTTTCACACAAAAAAAATTGCTTTAAAAATGAACGCTTGTTATAGGGGGCAATCACATCTTCTTTGTTTTAAAACTATGTGGGGTTTTCTAATGCGAATGTAAAAATGATTAACCCATTAAAAATAAAATAAAAAAGCAGCTTTTGCTGCAATATTCACCATCAATAGAGAGCTTTCCCCTGCAGTACTTTTTTCCGCCACTAGATGTCCTCAGTCTGTTGTCTGACATCATGTAACCCGCTTCCTCTGAGCCCAGGCCATCCTGGACCTGTCCCAGTTTGTGGCTAGATAGTAAAAGTAGAAGCAGGACAGTGATGAGCTCATGTCTCAGTCACTCTGCTATCTCCTCTTGAAGGGAAGGCTGGAGGTCAGCTATAGCCCTGGTCCACACTGATGCGGTGCGGAATTCGCAGAGTTTTCAGTGCGAGTTCTGCACCGCATCAGGATTGCACCCCATTCATGTGAACCGCTGCGAGTGTGTATGTTAACAACACCCCGAAAGTGGTCCGCAAAACGCGTTGCAATGTGCAGAATCGGATCGCAAAAGTGTGAATACCCATGCAATCCGATTCTAGTGCCGACCCAAAAAGGGTCCTGCACGTTTTTGGTGCAGTGCAATTAGAGCCATACAAAATGTACAGCTCCAATCACGCCGCACACAAATCGCATGTGATTTGTACAGGAATGCGGTGGGGTTCCTGTGCGAATCACATGCGATATTCCGCTCCACACATATGTGAACCCGGGCTGAATTTTGTGGCTCACTGAAAGCTCCCTTTCCCCGACCAGATTTCCTGCAGACATCCGCTGCAAGCGGTTCTTTGTTCCTTATATTTCTGCATGCAAAGCAAATGGTGGAGCAGGTCAAGTTCAGATTTGCTGATCTGCAGTTTTTAAGTAAATAAACCTGAAAGAAGGCCAAACACAACAAGCGGCGAGGATCGCCCCCTGCACGGAGCGAGCCTTTAAATCCTATTACGCTGATCAGTGATTACCTTGCTGCTGTCTTATGAAATTGACTAATTGCCGTCTCAGTTGCTTAAAGAGCACAGCGCTGGGTTGTGATATCAGCTGCATTATGCTGATGGAGCTAATTATCTTGTCTGCACAACAATGCAAGGGAAAGGTCACATTTAATACACACACCAGATGAATCTCAATTAATGGGATTTTTAATGACAAAAACTTTTCTACATTCAGCAGTTTAATGTCATTTAACTTTATAATAAACGGCTAATTGGTTCTTTATTCCCTGGAAATGGGCTTTAAAGAGGAACTCCAACCAACCAGTACAATCTGTCATATCAAAAGTTAATGCTTTCCACAAATCGCTGCGTTAAAGGCTAGCCTTTGTTCACACCAGTGCGACTTGTCATGTGACTTACCCTCGGTTCACACCTAAGCGTTTTCTCCAACACTTTTCAGAAACGCAGTACAGTCCATTTAACATGATTTCCTATGAGACATGTTCACATCTGTGCGTTTTTTGAAAAGGGTCAGAGACTTTTTTCTCACGCAAAAAGGTTGCATTTTTGGCTCTATAGACTTCAATGGAAACACTGCAGAAAAGCATGTAGTGCGTATTTGCTGCGCTTTTGCAGCGTTTTTGATGCGTTTTGCATTTTAAATCTGCCTAGCAACAAGAAAAAATTGTAAAAATTTAAAAAAAAGCAAAACGCATCAAAAACGCAGGTGAAAAATGCAGTGCTCAAATGCAACCTGCATAGGTGTGAACCTAGCCTAAGACACATAGGGGTTGATTTACCAAAACTAGAGAGTAGAAAATTTGGTGCATCTGTGTATGGTAGCCAATCAGCTTCTAACATCAACTTGTTCCATTAACGATTTGCCCTCCAGAAGATTTACCCCCCCCCTCCCCCTCCCCCTCCCCCTGACAAAGCTTTTTTTTGCGATATGGCGCTGCGTTACTTTACTGTTCTCACGTCAGTGTCCTAAATCCCCTCTGCACATCACAATCCCCTCCTCATTCACAGTAAGATCCCTATTGATGAGTGTCCTGAGCTCCCCCTTAACATCTCCCCCCTCCTCCCCTTTCACAGTTGTGTTCTCACACTTCCTTGACATGAACCCCCTCCCACCCCTACCCCAACCATACTGTCCTCTGCTTCCTTCACTGAAGAGTACTCTGCCCCTTTTTACATAATCCCCCATATTACTGTCCCCAGACCACCCCCCGTGTTACTGTTGTCAGCCCCCACATTACTGTCCTCAGCCCTCCCCATGTTACTGTCCTCAGCCCCCCTTCATGTTACTGTCCTCAGCCCTCACATTACTGTCCTCAGCCCTCACATTACTGTCTTCAGCTCCCCCACATTACTGTCCTCAGCCCTCACATTACTGTCTTCAGCTCCCCCACGTTACTGTCCTCAGCCCTCACATTACTGTCTTCAGCTCCCCCACGTTACTGTCCTCAGCCCTCACATTACTGTCTTCAGCTCCCCCACGTTACTGTCCTCAGCCCTCACATTACTGTCTTCAGCTCCCCCACGTTACTGTCCTCAGCCCCCACATTACAGTACTCACCCCCCACACAGCACAGTCCTTATCCCCCCACATTACTGTCCTCATCCGCCCCTTCACACTAATGTCCTTAGCCCCTTTAACTTCGCCCCCCCACTGTCCTACCTTACACAGACAGTGATTGATTGCTAGGACTGCCCTTCATCCTAGCAACCAATCACCTGCTTGTTAACCTTGGGCAGCTTCCACCTTCCATCCAGAACTGTCCTGTCTCCCACTGTCAGCTCTGTGAGGATAATTGTGAGACAGCTGGGGGAAGAAAAGGCTCTTAAATGGCAGGACTGCATGGGTCCCTGGATGGGACAGTAACTCGGTCCACATCCAGACCCCGGTCTGCCATTTAGTGATGCCTGATCTAAACCATTCCATTGTAGCTCTGGCTGGATGTTTCAGGTCGTTGTCCTGCTGGAAGGTGAACCTCTGCCCCAGTCTCAAGTCCTTTGCAGACTCTAACAGGTTTTCTTTTAAGATTCTTGTATTTGGCTTTTTCCATCTTCCCATCAACTCTGACCAGCTTACCTGTCCCTACTGAAGAAAAGCATCCCTACAACATGATGCTGCCACCACCATGTTTCACGGTGGGGATGGTGTGTTCAGGGTGATGTGCATTGTTAGTTTTCTGCCACACATAGCGTTTTGCTTTTAGGCCAAAAAGTTCAATTTTGTTCTCATCTGACCAGAGCCCCTTCTTCCACATGTTTGTTGTGTCCCCCACATGGCTTCTCGCAAACTGCAAACGGGACTTCTTAAGGTTCTCGCAACAATGGCTTTCTTTTTGCCACTCTTCCATTTCAGTGAAGTCGTACGATTTCAAAGTCGGATGGTATTCCGACTTAAGGTGCGACTTGCAAGACATCTGCGGCTTGCAAGACACAAATGTCTATGCAAGTCGCACCTAAAGTAGTGCAGGCACTACTTTGGAAATCGGTGCGGCTCTGACCAAGTCGGAATCGCACCCATATGACCGCTGTAATTGCGGAAAATAGGGTGTGACTTGCCATACAATTTGCAAGTCGCATGCCGTGGCAAATCACATACCAAGTCGCACCCAGTGTGACCTGGGTCTTCATTGATTTTTTTCTTTTTAACATCATTTAAAGAAAACAAAGTTTTTAGCCCAAAGGTTGGCTTTTAAACACTGCATGCTGATGCTGCTAAATTAGTCCTGGGTATCTAGGTATCAATAATCTTAGATCACGATTCTTTCCCTTTTCATATCTAAAGAGCTTTCTTCCTTTTCGTTTCCAGTGTAACACATTTTTTTTTATTTTCAGCATTTATGTACTTTGTATAAATATATTCAGTTGATTTGTGGAGCGCACAACAACATGTCATTTTTCAAATTCATGTTAATTAGCAGTAATTTGCATGTCAATAGTTTATTGCGGGAGGACGTGATTGATGTAAAGCGACAGTGTTTCAAATTGTTATAGTGTTTTGTACCGCTCAGTTAATTTAAATTGACTCTCCACTTGTACATTCAATTTGACCTTTTTATTGGTATTTAGCTTGTTTTTTTGTTATTTTTTTTCTTTTAACTGTTTATGCTCGGCAACAAATTGTATGTGATTAATAGAGTGTGATTCTCTGGATCTGCTGCTTGGCACACGCACCATTCAGAGAATGCTTTGCTTTTATTTAAAAGTTAAGTTTACTTTCAGGAACATGTTACATGTTCCAGTCGTTTTTAGGGTGGAACGGGTAACATGCTCCCGAAAGGCCGACCTTGTGCTTTCAGAATGCATCAGGCCAGCAGCTCGGTGTGAGACCAGGTATAATATATACTTGTAGCACACTCTAGGTAGATACGATTTTTTTTGTTTAGTCAGAGGATTGTGTGAAGCCTGGGATGAGTCAGCCGGGGAGTGAGATAGTGAGTTCACCTCAGGCCGGCTGGGAGGCTCTACAGGTCAGGGCTTCTGGGGCCCTCTCACCCTTCCAGAAATGTTCTGCAATTGCTAGAAGAGGGGTGGAGGAGGAGAGGATGCCCAGATTTGCATGTTTAGGGGAACTTGGCCAATCCCCAGGCAGAAGGCCAGGCCAAGGATAACCCTTAAATATGACAGAGCCTGTGCCGCAGGGTAGGCGAGTGGAAGATGGACTGAAGGAAGGTGCTGGAGAGTGGAGCCTGGGAGGGGACCCCAGGGAGGGGAGCCTACCTAGAGGCTGGTTGCCGGAAAGAAGGATCTCCACTGTGCCAAGTCTCGTAGGGTGGACATCCTGTCAGCAGGGAAGGAGCCAGCCCAGCGTAAGGCCTGAAATCAGCTACAACCCACCAAGCTGTCAGGACAGAACAGTGTGAGTACATTATACCCCCTGGGCAAGATAAAGGGAGAGGTCAGTCAGGTGCAATACCCAACTAGTTTTCATCCAAGACTACTTAACTGGCAGATCTTGGAATCCCTTGCCTAGGAATACCCCCAGTGCAGCTAGCTGAAGGAGGAAGGGTTCATCTGGGGTCTGAGGAGGTACATCAAGGGGACGTCAGTGCTCCTTAAAGAGATAGTGCTGTTTTTTTTATCCACATTTTTGTACAGTGTATAGTTTGATAAGAAGTTTGTCCTGAACCTTGCAGTTCCTTGGGCATTCCATATACCCCTAGACCACATCCAAGTTGTTAACCCCTCAATAAAAACAACAAAAACCAGCTCAAGGACTGTTTTACTGCCTCTGTTTGTGAAGATTTGTGAAATGCGTGTTGCCTGGCTGTTCAGAGCTTAAAGTGTTACTAAACCCATGACCGTAAAATCAGTCTGTATATGCAGTAAATCATGCTTGTTATACTCACTGTGGAACCTAAGGGGTTAATTCTCTGCATTGTGTAAAAATGCGTTTGATCCTGTCTTCTCTGATCATCTCCTTCTTCCATTGTCCCCCTCTTATGTCCTGATAAGACATATAATGTGGAGTCACTCTGCACATGCTCAGTTTGGTGTGTATTGCTAGAGAGGTTGTTTTTTTTTTCTTGAGAGAGTGCATGTGATCAGCACACGACCAATCAGCGCTGTCCAGACAGAGGTCAGGGGTCCTGCATCCTCCTAGAACAGAAATAAAACTCTTCCTGCAAGCTTTAACCAGTGGGTCAGGGGTCCTGCAGCCTCATGGGACAGTCAGGGGAGAATGAGAACTCCTCCTACAAGCTTTAACTAGTGCTTTGCTGGACACTGATAGAAGTCATAAGACTACTATATACTGCTGATGAGTAAAGGTATTGAGCAGTTTATATTTACGAAAATAATTGAATTTCCATGTTCTGTGTACTGTGGGAGACCAGATATAGTGAATGCAGGGTCTGGGGAGACCAGATATAGGGAATACAGGGTCCGGGGAGACCACATATAGTGAATGCAGGGTCCAGGGAGACCAGATATAGTGAATGCAGGGCCCGGGGAGACTGGATATAGTGAATGCAGGGTCCGGGGAAACCAGATATAGTGAATGCAGGGTCCAGGGAGACCAGATATAGTGAATGCAGGGTCCAGGGAGACCAGATATAGTGAATGCAGGGTCCAGGGAGACCAGATATAGTGAATGCAGGGTCCGGGGAGACTGGATATAGTGAATGCAGGGTCCGGGGAGACCAGATATAGTGAATGCAGGGTCCGGGGAGACCAGATATAGTGAATGAAGGGTCCAGGGAGACCAGATATAGTGAATGCAGGGTCCGGGGAGACTGGATATAGTGAATGCAGGGTCTGGGGAGACCAGATATAGTGAATGCAGGGTCCGGGGAAACCAGATATAGTGAATGCAGGGTCCAGGGAGACCAGATATAGTGAATGCAGGGTCCAGGGAGACCAGATATAGTGAATGCAGGGTCCAGGAAGGGGAGACCAGATATAGTGAATGCAGTGTCCAGGGAAACCAGATATAGTGAATGCAGGGTCTGGGGAGACCAGATATAGTGAATGCGGGGTCCGGGGAGACCAGATATAGTGAATGCAGGGTCCAGGGAGACCAGATATAGTGAATGCAGGGTCCAGGGAGGGGAGACCAGATATAGTGAATGCAGGATCCTGGGTTTAGTTCCAGCCTTTAGTCTGTTGGGAATATTATTATTATACAGGATTTACATAGCGCCAATAGTTTGCTCAGCGCTTTACATTACAATGGGAGACAGTACACGAGACAGTACAGTAACAATACGATTCAATACACGAGGGGTTCGAGGGCCCTGCCCCTTGGAGCTTACAATCTATATGTCTCTACTAACTTTGCACATCTAGACTTTGCAATATTTGGCCACTCTTCTTTGCAGAACTGCTCAAGTTCAGTTAAATTTGATGGTGACCATTTGTGGACTGCAAATTTCAAGTCATTCTACAAATTTTCAATGGGGTTTAAGTCTGGGCTCTGACTAGGCCATGCAAGGACATTCACCTTTTTCTACTTCAATCACTGAGTGGTCATTTTTGCTGTGTGCTTTGGGTCATTGTCATGTTGGACAGTAAACCCATTGACAACTTTCTAACAGAGGGCAGCAGATTTTTCTCAAGAATTTGACAGTAATGTGCCCCATCCATTTTTCTTTCTATTCTGACAAGTGCTTTAGAGAACCCACCCCCTCCCCCCCCCCCAAAAAAAAACCAAGATATTACCACCTCCATGATTTACTGTAGGAGTGGTGTTATTTGGATGGTGAGCTGTATTGGATTTCCACCAGAAATACCATTTAGTGTTGGGGGCAAATTTTTTTTTTTTTTGTCTCATCTGACCAGAACACCTTTTTCCATGTGGCCTCAGAATCTTCAAGGTGCGTTTTGGCAAAGCTCAGCCGTGACTGCATGTTGTCTTTTTTGCGGAGTAGCTGTTTTCTCGCAACCCTCCCATACAAGCCACATTTGTGGAGAATTTGTGATATTGTCACATGCACACAATGACCACTCTTTGTCATCAATTCCTACAACTGCTTCAGAGTTGCTGTAGGCCTCTTGGTAGCCTCTCTGACCAGTTTCTTCCTGGCTCTTTCATCCAGTTTGGAGCAACTGATAAATATATATGACCAATGCAGATAGACCCGCATTCTTCATCTCAGCGGAGTCCACCAAAAGGGTCTGCACATTCCTGTGAAACTTCCATCACCTTGTAGAACATCCACTTTCTACTTTCCAGCTTAGAAAACTTGTTACAGCTCAGGCCTCTGCTTCCTTTTCACTTTATTAGTTTCTCGAGTCAAGGGTACCCACTGTTCACGCACCGTGACATTTGCAAATCACTTTTGCTGAGCTGCTGAAATGTGTTCTTGCAGCCGATTGAAAAATGATCTTGTTTTTTTTTTTTTAATCTAAAGTTTGTGAATTGCCCATTGTGCAGCTGTTAGGCACTAAAACATTTTTCAGCAGGATGACAAAAGAGGCAGCTGATCGGCTGCCTTGTCTGCCAGTATAGCCTGGTACAGCCGGGGTCTTTGTATTCCAGTATGGTATTCACCTGTTTCGAAAAGTCATCACAGAATATATCAAAATGTGTCCTCAGGAGACACAGAAGCGGTGATGGAAATAAATAATATCATATTGCTTTAAAAATATTACCATAGGGAAATAAACTCCATCTCTGTGTAGTGTTTGTCCTGACATTGCATAACATATTTCCTTTAAAGGAACACTCTTCTTCAAAGAATGCAAATATATCAGATTCCCTGTATACATTGCACAGAGTTTGCTTTAGTGCATTTGTGTCAATAAAAAAATCTTTACGTTCTGTATGTTCATCAGAGAGCCACTAGAACATGTAACAATAAGCCTTTGCCATCTGCTGGTCATCACTCAGCACTGCAGTGTGTCTGCTGTGCACACCTGACCCTCATTAACCACCTACAGTCATGGCCAAAAATATTGGCATTTCTGTAACCCTAGGTTCACATCTGTGCGGGTGGTGCCGCTGCGGATCTGAACCAAAATCCATGCAGTCGCACCCGCACAGAGAAATGTGGACCGCGGGCGGGTGCCATTAATTCTAATGGCATGCCGCCTGCACTGGAAAACACAACCGTACTGGGAACCGAGGTTCCCGTGCGGGCTGCGTTTTCAAAAGAAGTGCAGGGACTTCTTCCCTGTGTGTCACGGGAACGGGAGTCCATTCAATGAATGGGCTCTCGTGGTCATGCAAAATGCGGGCCGCATATACAGTGGGGCAAAAAAGTATTAAGTCAGTCACCAATTGTGCAAGTTCTCCCACTTAAAAAGATGAGAGAGGCCTGTAATTGGCATCATAGGTAGACCTCAACTATGAGAGACAAAATGAGAAAAACAAATCCAGACAATCACATTGGCTGATTTGGAAAGAATTTATTTGCAAATTATGGTGGAAAATAAGTATTTGGTCACCTACAAACAAGCAAGATTTCTGGCTCTCACAGACCTGTACCTTCTTCTTTAAGAGGCTTCTCTTTCCTGCACTCATTACCTGTATCAATGGTACCTGTTTGGACTCGTTATCAGTATAAAAGACACCCGTCCACAACCTCAAACAGTCACACTCCAAACTCCACTATGGTGAAGACCAAAGAGCTGTTGAAGGACACCAGAAACAAAATTGTAGACCTGCACCAGGCTGGGAAGACTGAATCTGCAATAGGCAAGCAGCTCAGTGTGAACAAATCAACTGTGGGAGCAATAATTAGAAAATGGAAGACATGCAAGACCACTGATAATCTCCCTCGATCTGGGGCTCCATGCAAGATCTCACCCCGTGGGGTCAAAATGATCACAAGAACGGTGAGCAAAAATCCCAGGACCACACGGGGGGGACCTAGTGAATGACCTGCAGAGAGCTGGGACCAACATAACAAAGGCTACCATCAGTAACACACTACGCCGCCAGGGACTCAGATTCTGCAGTGCCAGACGTTTCCCCCTGCTTAAGCCAGTACATGTCCGGGCCCGTCTGAAGTTTGCTAGAAAGCATTTGGATGATCCAGAAGAGGATTGGGAGAATGTCATATGGTCAGATGAAGCCAAAATAGAACTGTTTGGTAGAAACACAACTCGTCATGTTTGGAGGAGAGAGAATGCTGAGTTGCATCAAAAGAACACCATACCTACTGTGAAGCATGGGGGTGGCAACATCATGCTTTGGGGCTGTTTCTCCGCAAAGGGACCAGGACAACTGATCCATGTACAGGACAGAATGAATGGGGCCATGTATCGTGAGATTTTGAGTGCAAACCTCCTTCCATCAGCAAGGGCATTGAAGATGAAATGTGGCTGGGTCTTCCAACATGACAATGATCCCAAACATACCGCCCGTTCAACGAAGGAGTGGCTTCGTAAGAAGCATTTCAAGGTCCTGGAGTGGCCTAGCCAGTCTCCAGATCTCAACCCCATAGAAAACCTTTGGAGGGAGTTGAAAGTCCGTGTTGCCCAGCGACAGCCCCAAAACATCACTGCTCTAGAGGAGATCTGCATGGAGGAATGGGCCAACATACCAGCAACAATGTGTGCCAACCTTGTGAAGACTTACAGGAAACGTTTGACCTCTGTCATTGCCAACAAAGGATATATAACAAAGTATTGAGATATGAACTTTTGATTTTGACCAAATACTTATTTTCCACCATAATTTGCAAATAAATTCTTTCCAAATCAGCCAATGTGATTGTCTGGATTTTTTTTCTCATTTTGTCTGTCATAGTTGAGGTCTACCTATGATGCCAATTACAGGCCTCTCTCATCTTTTTAAGTGGGAGAACTTGCACAATTGGTGGCTGACTAAATACTTTTTTGCCCCACTGTATGTGAACCGGGGGTAAGATAATGCACCACTTCACCCAGAAAATTGTTGCAATTACAAATGTTTAGGCATTCTCATGTTTATTTCTTTTGTTTGTACTGGTATGACAAGTAAGTGGACTAGAAAAAATTATTGGCACCTTCTCAAAATTGTAAGAAATAATTGTATTCCAAGTTTGTGATGTGTCTGTAATTTATAATTAAACTCACCTGTATCAATTAACAGGTGCTAGCAATATTGAAATCACACCGACAACCAGTTAAAATGGATAAGCACGTGATCGACCCTACTTATCCAGTCCTTTATTTACGGTACCTCTTGTTCCTGCCAAAATCTCTGTATAAGTCCATTCGCTGCATTTATAAGGTGGAATTCTTATATTTTTCTACTGTGCTCTCCGTTTTATTAAATAGAAATGTACACCTGGGTCTTTCGGGACATCGACCCTAGTTACCTGCTGTATTTGGTGAATTATTTCTTCCCAATATTCCTGGATTTTGGACACTCCCACCACATATGTGCCATTGTGCCCTTAATCCCACAACCCCTCCAACACATAGGTGATTTATCTGCTTGTTGCTTATGTGCCACACTTGGTGTAATACACCACCTAGATAAACATTTATAGTTCATTTCCACCACCTTCATATCTTCCACTCCATGTGCTAATCTAAATATTTTCTTTCTTTGTTGCTCATAAAATGATATTCAAGTTCCCTTTCCCATTTTTCCATATACGGAGGGGGAGCAACTTCTGTTATGGCAGTAAGGATTTTATATATTCGAGATGTACCATGCTTCCATGCCCTACCTGTACTAAATGATTGTTCAAATGGGTTCAAATCCACCATTGTCCTTAAGGGTTTAGGGAGCATTGCAACAAACTGTCTTAATTGAAAGGAACGCCACTACACAGATCTTTTTTAAACAGGGTATGTAGTATACGTAGGGGGAGGGAACGTTTATTAAATGGAACTGCACCCAAAATGGAAAGTTCCACTTTAGGGCTTTGTCCCCCACTCCCCATTAAGGATTGGCACCTTTGGGGAGCGGGGGGGAGGGGGTAACCGAATTTAACAGATACCCGCTTCCGCTGCAATTGCCTAGGGGATCAGAAGTTGTCCTCTCCCCTCCCCGTAGTATTCTTGGACACGTGACAGGTCCCAGAAGACTACGTCTCCATTCACAAAGCACAGCATTGCTCGTGTATGTGCAGTAGGCACCTGGCTGTGAAGCCGCAAGCTGTCACGGCTGGCTGTCCACACTGTAGATGCCGGGGGCACAGGACGAACAGTGAACCTGGCTGGTGTGAGCACACCATGGGATCATGGGACAGGTGAGTGTCTGTTTTTAAAAAGTCAGCAGCTACAGTTTTGTAGCTGAGTACGTTTATTTTTTGACTGAACCTCCACTCTAAGAGTAGTTAAAGCTAGACTTGTGTAGTTTTGGGGGGAGTTATGAGAAATGGCCTTCACCAAACAGGATACCTGAAGACAAGATCAGCAGTCACAGGGGTATCCTCCAAATGTTGTCTGAACGGCCTGGAATGGAACTTCTCACCAGCAGGAACTGTTGTTTGGCAGCTCAGAGTCCGACTATCTACTCAGTGCTTCAATTCCTCCGTAGTAGTTTATAATAGTTTCTTCTGGTTCAGGATTTAACAGCATGGACAGAACATGTGGCTGAGACTTTTTCTCTCTCCACTTCCTCCTTCCAGGGTTTCAAAGCCAACAACCAGGGACAGGAAGTGCATACATAATATATTTACAGCCATTATTATTATTATACAGGATTTATACAGCGCCAACAGTTTGCTCAGCGCTTTACAATATAACAGGAGACAATACAGCAACAATACAGTTCAATACAAGAGGGATAGGCGGGCCCTGCTCTTTGGAGCTTACAATCTAGGAGGGAGGGGCTAGTGGTACAAAAGGTAGTAACTGTGGGGGGATGGACTGGTAGGAAGAGTAGAAGATTCCATTATTAGCTGAGGGCAAGATAGGCTTCCCTGAAGAGATAGGTTTTCAGAGATCGCCTAAAGGGAACAGAGTAGGCGATAGTCTGGTCAATTGGGGTAGAGAGTTCCAGAGGATGGGCATTTACAGATTCAGACAGTGGAAGTCAGCAGATCCTTCTACTTGAATTTTGCTTTAACGTTCCTGAGCAGTGCTGTTAACTGGAACACATTGAAGGGGGTGGGTTGGACTGCTGAGGTTTGGGACCACTGCAATAGCTCTGTTTTGGGTGGTTACTTGTAAATGCAACTTTCTTTGACTGTTTTAAAACTGTATAAGATCCTTTCGATAGCTTTTTGATTTTCATGTTATTTAACATGCAATGTGACTATTATCTGACTAGACCTTCTTTTTGCAAGAATGCTTATATAATAGTCTTTGTCGGTTATTGTCTCGCTCTTCAGCAAGAACAGGCTAATTTGCTATTCTGTCTTGTGAACGGAATACTAATATATGGTTAGTGCTTCATATCATACGGCCATTAGCTGAGTCTTCGAGAAAAGGGAAATATTCGCTGTTATTTAGTGTGATTTTTTTATTAACTTGCAGACCTTTTTTTTTTTTTATCTCTTTTTTTTCCAAAAAGATGAACTTCTACTCTGATGTGCTTAATAATGGCTTCACATTATGATGCTATAAAATGGCTTGTTTGTTAACAGCAGAAAATGACTTTCTTTATGCACAGTAGTCAGAAAAAACTTTGGAAGCCGCAGGAACCGTCCCTAATCTAAAGGTAGCCGTAGATCTCAGATGACAGTTGCCCAATCTGGCTGGATTTGGCTGAGTTGGTGGTGATGTAATGTAGGAGGGAACATGTGAATTGCTTAACCTGTTTGTACTCGGACACAGGGGTAGGGGTAGTGACCTTGTCTTAACAGCTGTTAGGATACCATGTGTGGGTATTCAGCAGCAGCACTGATGGCCAGATCTGTGTACTGCAAACTAACTCCACATTTGTGGGAAAAATAGCAAAGGAAAAAAAAATAATATAGCATATACAGTTGCGACAAAAACCATATTGTAATAAAATTTTTGTGAAATTACCTTTCCTTTTCAATCTACAGCACTGTAATTTTCTGTACAATGCAATGCAAAATGGCAACCTGGAGGTGACCAGTGCACAGATGGTGTCCATGGGCATTAATGTGGAGTTGACCTCTCTTTATGGCTATAATGGCCTCCACTCTTCAGGCAAGCCTTTCCACAAGATTTTGGAGTGTATCTGTGAGCATTTGTGCCCATTCAGCCAAAATAACATTTTTGAGGTTAGGTACTAAAGTTTGATAAGGAGACCTGGCTTGCAATTGGCATTCCTAGTCATCCCAGTGGTGTTCAGTAGGGTTGAGGTCAGGGTTCTGTGCATCACATGCAAGTTCTTCTACAGCAGGGGTCTCCAAACTTTGTAAACAAAGGGTCAGCTTACTAAACCAGATTTTAGGAGGGCAAAACTGTGGCCAGTTTGGGGGTAGAAAATGCCCCAGTGTCAGTGGGAGTAGACAATTTCTCAGGCTTGGTAGTCTGTGAGAGTAAAAAAAAAATTATACAACTGCTGTGGTCAGTAGGAAGAGGAATAGTGCCCCATCATTGGCGTCAGTGGGAGGAATGGTACCCCATCATTGGTGTCAGTGGAATATTCAGTGCTGGTGTTGGTGGAAGAAATAGTGCCTCATCTTTAGTGTCAGTGGAAGGAATGAGCCCCATCATTGGTGTTTTTGGGAGGAATAGTGCCTCACATCAGTGTGAGAAACAGTGCCCCAAGGGCCACATATAGGCAAGCAAAGAGCTGCATTCGGCCCATGGGTCACAGTTTGGAGACCATTGTTCTACACCATACTCATCAAACCATGTCTTGATGTAACTGGGTTTGTATACAGGGGCACAGTCATGATGGAACAGAAAAGGGCCTCCCTGTACTGTTACTGAAAGGGTGGAAGCATAAAATTGTCTAAAATATATTTGTATGGTATAGCAACACCAACAGTACCACTCACTGGAAACACCTTTCTTTTTATCTCTTCCCCTCTATGTGACCTTTATAAAAAAGTGTGGTCTATGTTGCATTCCAAAGGAGTTAATTGCACGAGTTTCTCAGTATCTTATTTTTGCTAGAACTTTCCCTAACATCTAATGATTTCTAACTTGGTGTCACTTGGCCATTTAGATGATAATCTTATCATTTACGAGCTGTATTAAATAGCACTAATTAAATACACTGGCACTTCAGAAAGCTGTCATCTTCGTTCATGTCCAATTCCCGGGGTGGCAGGTGCCACGCTAAGACCCGCGGAGGAGAAAAAATCGAGACGTTAGTCTCAGGGCTGACTGACCTTAATCTGAGAAGGGATGATTAGATGTATGAAACAGTCTGGTCTTCTTGCTCTCTCTTCTCCCTTACACCGTATTTTTCCAGAAATGTCACGACCTGTTCTTCTTCCCCTTTACCCAGAAGGCAATTACTGTATTTGTATCACGCAGCTATTAACATACTGTGAACGGAAGGGACATAACAAATCACGCTAAAGTTTGCTGAGGAGAAAATAAACTTGACATATGTTATTCCAAGAGGAGTAAGAAATGGGATTTATGAACATCATGATTGCCCATGGTAATACAGAGAATTAATGGGCAAGTTCACCTTTATAACAGTTCGGTGACATGTTCATTATTGTCTCATTTATATTTACCATTCTGTCCTCCTTTTTTCACAATTCTTCACATCCCTGTGTTCTATTTGCTCTAGGTGATCTAGCTATGCACATATTCGAGGTTCATGCTATGATCAATGGGTTGATCTCATTGAATGTCTAAAATGATCAGTTGGTAAATTTGCCTACATCAATCTGATCAGTTTAATGCAATGTCTAAAGTTTATTAGAATAAGTAAAAATCAAAAGCAATGTCACAGTCCTGGAGGATGAGGTCCTATCATCCCTAGAATCTTCCCAGTCCCTTCTCTTCCAGGGTCCTAAAGCTCTTTACTCTCTGACTCCATCCATGCTTACCACCCTTAGGGCCCGAAGAGTGGGATTAGGTTTCGAAACCCACACTCCGCAGATGGTTTCTCTGAATACTGCTCTTTGACTCAAGCCCGCTTTACCCCAGCTGTACTCCCGTCCAGGCCCTCAAGCTTAGACCAGTACAAAATTAAAATGATTTCCCAACTGGTAGATCAAGGCAACTATCCCACTCTTTTGGTAGCCAATTTTCTCAGTCACATATAGTTTTTTTCTCATCGGACCTTGAACACGTCATCAGGACTGAATGCTCTGTGAAACCCATGTCCGTACTCTACAACTATCTGAGCATGGTCACCCTTATGGACTTGACTTCTCTTTGGCAGAAATGGCTAAAGGTTATACCAGATCTCGATGGTGATGACAGTCCAACATATGGAACTTTCCCTTCAAACAATTGATTTCCCTCAGGGACAGGCTTATTCAATTCAAAATAGCTCACAGAGCCTATTTCACCACATACAGAGTACATAAAATGGATCCGAGCACTTCCCAAAACTGCTGGAGATGCTCCCGCCCACTGGGTGATTCTATCCACATCTTCTGGGCATGTCCTGCCATTGTCCAGGTATTTGCTTATCGGGTCTTGTCGAATATTGCCCCCCCCCCTTTTCAAAGCAGACACTACTAGTCCTCCTCCTATTTTACGCTAGAAAAGCCATACACTCACAGCAGCATTCCTGAAACAGCTGGTAAATACTGCTCTGCCATTATAAAAAGATACCTACCTAACAGGGGTACCCAAGAAATATGATCAAAATGACTTCATAACAACTCTACAGTGTTGCTGCCAGATACTCCTTGATAGCACATTGACGTTTCATGTTGAACATTGGCTGGAGCTTGGGGGAGGGTGGTCCCCTGGGACCTCTGTCCAGGTATGGAATGTACCTTTTTACCTTTTTATTTGATTTCACTAATGCCTTGTACACACTGTAAGTATTTTTCGTTCAGCCCGCAAAGGAGCTCGCTCTACTAACTATGCAATATTATTACAGTGACAACCCCCCACCAGAACACTCCAGTCAGTGCTAGCAGCCACTAGCTACTGGTTTTCCAACATGCCTATTGAAGAGGCCAGACAGGCTGCTGTACACACTGGCTGAATGTTGGCTAGTTTCTGTTGAACTGGCTGATACCAACCAATAAGCATCCCTAACAGTACCTGGTACAGAGAGTCTGCTCTCTTTCCAGAGAAAATGAGAGCTGTTATTTCAGAATCTCTTTAGTGAAGTTTGAGGATGAAAGCGCTTTTACTGCTTGTTAATATTCTGTAAATGTTTAATATTTAGAGTCTGGGCACAGATTCACTTCAGCTAAACTAGAATTGTTACTGATAACCACGTTTTTGTAATTTTTTTTTAAAACATTCTCTGTTAGTAGCAAAAATGGCCACTGGAATTTGAAAGAATTGATGAATAAATGAATATTAAGTGAACTAATAAACCTATTCATAAATTAATGAATATTTTCTTTTTTGTGTTTGTAGAATATGGTGGAATGGGTTTGGACTTTTCATACAGCATGGCCATTGCAGAAGAACTTGGAAATATCAATTGTGGCGGGATACCCATGGCCATAGGAGTCCAGTCTGACATGGCTACTCCAGCACTGGCAAGGTAATGACAAATTAATGATTAATTGTACTCTCAAAGTCACATGACATTGCAGCTGGTTTAACAATATTACCATTTATATGAGTAGTTTAAAGCTGAACTGGTAATGCCACTTCTAGCAGGTTTGTCTAAGCCTCAGAATCCAATCCTCACGGCTCACTACTACGTTGTTCAATACTGTCAGGGGAACTCCTTGTCCTGGGAAGCCTCTCTATTCCAGGCAGCTCCAGGCACTGAAGGGCCTAAGCTACACCCATGCCAGGGTGATGCTGCAACCTTGAGTGGTCTGCCTGCTTTATCTAAGTGGCATCACAGTGCTTAGCTGGGGTCAACTACCACCTACCAACACCTCACCACAGAGATCCCTACCATCTTCCTTAACCAGGCATTGACTACACCAATGTCTTCTTAGAAAGAATGGGAGACCAGTCCAGCATACTTGATTGCCACAAACATTTACTTTGCAACTTGCACAACAGTTACATCCTTAATGACTTTTCATGTATACAACATAATTTATTCAAAAAAAGTTCATAAATAAAAATGAGGCAGACTTCACGGACTACTTGATCTTTTTTTCTGTCATCACTCTTATGTTTCTATATAATATTTATCTATTAGACAAACCTTCCAGTTCAGCGGAGGTGCTCAAAAACATATAAGAACCATATCAGTTGATGATTTATAGCAAAATGACCACAATACCATACCAACCATGGCATTACCTACACAGAGTTTGCATGTTCTCCCTGTGCCTGCATGGGTTTCCTCCAGATACTCTGGTTTCCTCCTACATTCCAAAGACATGCTGGTAGGTTAATTAGCTCCTGCCTAAATTGGCCCTAGAATGTGTATGTATAAATGTGAGTTAGGGACCTTAGATTGTAAGCTCTTTGGGGGCAGTGACTGATGTGAATGTACAATATACAGTGTTGTGCAAAAGTTTTAGTCAGGTGTGAAAAATGGTGTAAATGGAGAATGCTTTCAGAAATAGAAGTGTTAATAGTTTATTTTTATCAGCTAACAAAATGGAAAATAAATGAACAGAAGGAAAATCCAAATTAAATCAATATTTTGCGTGACCACCCTTTGCCTTCAAAACAGCATCAATTCTTCTAAGTACACTTGCACGCACTTTTTGAAGGAACTCGGAGGTAGGTTTTTCCAAACATCTTGGAGAACTAACCACAGATCTTCTGCGGATGTAGGCTGTCTCAAATCCTTCTGTCTTTTCATCTAATCCCAGGCAGACTCCATGGGGTTGATTTACTAAAAGTGGAAATTGCAAAATCTGGTGCATTTCTTCATAGAAACCAGTCAGCTTCCAGGTTTTTTTTTTGTCAAAGTTTAATTGAACAAGCTGATTGGCTACTGTGCACAGCTGCACTAGATTATGCACTCTTCAGTTTTATTAAATCAACCCCCATGATGTTGAGTTCAGGGCTCTGTGGTGTCCATACCATCACTTTCAGGACTCCTTGTTCTTCTTTACACTAAAGATAGTCCTTAATGACATTGGTTGTATTTTTGGGGTCGTCCTTCTACAGAATAAATTTAGGGCCAGTCACACTCCTCCCTGATGGTATGGCATGATGGATAAGTATCTGCCTGTATTTCTCAGCTTTGATCCTGACCAAATCTCCAACTCCATTTGTAGAAATGTAGCCCCAGACTTGCAAGGAATCTCCACAATGATTCACTATTGCCTGCAGACACTCATTATTGTACCGCTCTCCAGCTCTTCGGTGAATAAACTGCCTCCTGCTACAGCCAAATATCAGTCATCAGTTCAGAGCACCTGCTGTCATTTTTCTGTACCCCAGTTCCTATGTTTTTGGGCATAGCTGAGTCGCTTAACCTTGTTTTCACATCGGAGTTATACCTTTTTGGTGCAATTTTTCCTTGAAGACCACTTCTGGCTAGACTTCTCCAAACAGTAGTTGGGTTTGCTTGGGTCCTACTGGTTTCTGCAAGTTCTCTGCTGATGGCACTGCTGGACATCTTCCGATATAGAAGGGAAGTAAGCATGATGTGTCTTTCATTATTATTATTATGTATTATTATTATTACTGGTACTTATATAGTGCCGTCAATTTACACAGCGCTTTACACACATATATATTGTACATTCACATCAGTCCCTAACCCTCAAGGGGCGTACAATCTAAGGTCCCTAACTCACATTCATACAATGTGAGTTGTATGAATACACTTTCATCTGCTGCATTAAGTTTCCTTGGCTAATCACTGCATCTCCGGTCCTCAGTGTTGCCTGTTTCTTTGTGCTTCTTCAAAAGAGCTTGTTGAATTAAATTGATGCTGGTTTGAAGCCAAAGGGTAGTCACACCAAATATTGATTTCGATTTTTCTTCTGTTTGCTCACTTTGCATTTTGTAAATTAAAAAAAAACCCAGAATATATATTTTTGAAAGCATTCCTTCACACCTACCTATAACTTTTGCACAGTACTGTATGTAGAGCACTGCGTAAATTGATGGCATTATATACTGTAAGTACCTGTAATAAATACATAAATAAAAAAGCACAAGTACACCAGTGCCTCTAATGGAGGACCCTCAGAAGGACCAGAGGGGAAAGAGGGACTTGGAGGACTAAAAACCTGACTGAGGTTTTAATGCCTTCTTACTCTATCCAAAAAAGTTTTATCTAGAGTTGAGTTTTCAGTTCTTTGAAGCAGGTCTTTTCCATACAAACTAAACCTCCACATTTACATTATTGGTTCTTTAAATAATTGAAGCCGTTGGTTTGGCTGGCCATCCGTCAGCTTGCTGTTGGGCTTTCAGTATAACAAATCAAGCCTATGACTCGGGAACAGTGCCAGGCTCTTGGCCTCTGAGAGTGCCCATCTTTCTAGCAATAATTGCCATAAAGCGTGCCCACAGGAGACAGCTTAAACGGCCAATTGACTAATGTTTCAGCCAAAGTGATTACTTTGTTTCATTAAAGGGATTGCTCGCCTTCCCTGTTGTCGAGGCTGTTTAGCGGTTTCACAATCCAGCTAATACGGATGGGTTTCCGCGGAGTGCCAAGTCACTGCTTGTTTGACTCTGCCATAGTTGTTAGAACAACTTACCTAGAAACTTTTTTTTTTTGACTAAAGTAACTCTGTTGCTGAGTTTTAAAAATGTCAAAAAGTATAACCTGCAAAAGATGAGCTACAGCCATTGGAAGACTCTTAAAATTCGACATTTTCATGTTGACATGTTCTGTAGTGACATAGGATCAGATAAAGAAAACAACTGCTTTACAAGAGAGCGAAGATCTGTATCTTTTGCTAAACAATTACTTAGAACCCCCAAAAAATATATACAGTATGTTCTAAAAGCAAAGTCCCTGGAGAATAAAATGCTGGGTATTGCAATTTTTTTTTATTTCACACGATATTTGCGCAGCAGGTTATCAAACACAAATTTTCAGGAAAAATTGCACTTTATTGAATTTTAGTGAACACAAACACAATATAATAGAATTCTTTTGGTAGACTATAAAACAATGATGTTACACCAAGTACATGGATAGCAAACATGTCAGGCTTTAAAGGATAAGTTCACCTTTTTTAACATGTTACACCCATATTCAGGGTGTAGCATTTAATATGTTACTGTTGCAGCAGCCCCTGTCCCCCCCCCCTTTCTACCCCCCTATGTGACAGTGGACCGGGGATCCTCTCCCCACACCCACTGTCACAATATTTTAAAAAAGCAGAGTGCAGGGCTCTACCTACCCAGCCGCTTCATTCATTCACAGATTCCTGTGAATGGGAGAGTTCAAGTACTGACAGCCTTTGCTGCCGATGACTTGTAGTTTTGAATGACCTACCAGGGTGCTGTTGAGCGCTCTAGGTAGTTAATTGATGCCTCCTGTCATTCAGTAACAGCATGAGGTACAAGCAGACAGAAGCACTGGCATTCTGCAGGAGCCTGAGATTGCACCCGCAATGTGCTTTGCAGGTGCAGTGCTTTGCAGGCTCCTAGTATAAAAAATAAATGCAATATTTTTTCCTTTTTTTTACGAAAGTGAACTTATCCTGTGGATTGGCGATAAATTACAGTACCTTAATGTTTTCATAGATTATGTTTTAAAAGCCTTTACAGTTACCAGTTTAGAGTTACACAGAAGGTCTGGTGCTAGCATTATTGCTGTCAATCTGACATCCGCAGCAATACCTCACATATGTGGCACGATCACCATCTACATATGCGGGCGGGACTCGCATTTTCGCATGAGTACAGGTGGATGGGGGCACTTCAAATTTTTTTCTATTTTATTTAAATCTATTTTTTACACTGTACCTTTAATTTTTTTTTATGAACGTAATCTTATCACAAGGGATGAACAACATCCCATGGGACAGCATGGGTCTCTTTATGGAGAGATCTGAGGTCTTATCTCTCCTCTGCCCTCCAAAGCAGCCGATCAACCTGAGACTGGTTTCATTGGCTTCTATACAAGCTGGTAGCAGCTTGTAAACAAAATGAAACCAGAATAGACAAAATCCTCAACACACAAGGACAGGGGTGTCAAACACCATTCCATCGTGGGCCGTATCAGTTTTATGGTTGCTCTTAAAGGGCCGGTTGTATCTGTAAGACTGGATGTCCAGAGCACCCCGCCCTCCCATTACATCAGATGTCAAGAATCCCATACCCTCCCTAACATCACCATGCACCCCATTGGAGACAGAGCTGGAAATCAGAAAGTGCAGTGTCTGGAGGAGGACCAGAGGAGGAGTAGAGTCAGTTACCAGAGTCTGCTGAATGCTGAGACTAGGGGAAGTGTCAGGGATCCCAGCGCCTCGGGGGTGTGCGCATGCGCAGAGCGCTGACTCGTCCGATCCAGCGAGCACTGAATCCTAGGCAATCGCGGCGGCGGCCGCGCATGTGCACTAGCGATCGCGGCCGCACCAATGAGAGCACAGGGCGGCCTATTTAAACCTGCCCTGTGCATCTCCAAATCGCCTTCTGGTCTTGTCCTGTTCCTGTGTTCCTGATTATTCATGTGTTCCTGATACCTTGTTGCCGACCCAAGTCTGTCCTGATACTGCTGCCTTCTTCTGCTCTGACCCCTGGCTACGTCCTGACTATTCTGTACCTGTTCCTGATTGCCTGACCTCCTGTTACTGAACCTGGCTTGTGACCTGTTATTCTTCTGCCTGCCACTCTGCACTGTCTGCTCCGCTGTTACTGACCTGGCCCGTCTGATCACGCATACCTCTTCACATCTGGTTCTCACCTGCTCTACGCCATTGGCTTCCGCCTCTACCACAGCTGGTGTTCCTCGGGGGTTGCGACCTGGTCTCAGGCTGCTTCAAGTCCATCCCCACCATCAGGGGCTCTGGTGAACCAGCAGACTGAGGCTTAGACTCCGCGCCCTGGGGGATTCCGGCCAGTGGGCTGCTAGAGGCTACCGCCAGTCGGTCGCTGACAGGAAGTAGAGATGAGGGGGTGCTTCAGCTGCACTGACTGGTGCAGGATTTGGCAGAGGAGACAAGGTGGGGGCGGAGACAAGGGGTTACCTGCAGGAGAGGTGCAAGGGCCACATGAAATGGCCTGGAAGGCTGGATTCGGCCCGCGGGCCTTGTGTTTGACACCTCTGCACTAGGAAGTCAGCGAGCTGTAGGAGGTCTTACTGGTTTGACATGATCCATATTGAGTGGGCTTTGATCATAGACTTGGCATTTGGTTGGATTGAATTGGCAAACAGCAACCATGTACATGAAACCCTTAAAAGAAGATATCGTGATAAAAACAAGACTATTGAAAATATTAATGCAAAATTTTGCTTGTGCACCTAGCCTGTCTGCTAAGTCACAGTGACTGCTCTCTTCTAAAAAAAAAAAAAAAGCTTCATTTTTTAAAAATTTTCTTTTAATGAGACACGTTATATAACAAGTTCCAGCACGACAAGTGAACTTTGTTGCTACAAAATGGCATAATAGAGTTTTGTGATTCGGTAATTTGCTTGAAAAATGGAAAAGCTAAATAATGGCCCTGTCCGTCTGAGCATCCCGTTAATTCACACACCTTAAAGGAACTAGAAATGTGAAAATAAATTGAAGATGTTTGAAGGAGATACGCCGCAAAATGATATTTGCCATTCCGCCATGGAAGTGTGCCGTAGCAGCTTGCTTAAAAAAAAAAGAGCGGACCGTTCTCATCCTGTAATTTAGACGTTATCCATGCCTTCTCCTATTTTAAAGGTCAAATCTGCAGAGCGATTTGCATAATGCCGTTGACACTGCAGAGTAAGTGAAAATTACTTATGCAAAGCAATGTGGAGGCATGTCTGATATATAATTTAAAATAGTTCTTGCTGAACTGTTGAAGGCAGACAAAAAAAAAAATCTCAATTTGTCTGTATATATTAAAAAAAATAGTAAAATCATTTTGAAGCTGCATTTTGTGCATCTGCCATTATTCCTTCTTTATATTAAATTGCTCTCATCCTCTATACCAGGGGTGGCGAACACGCGGCTCTCGAGCCGCATGCGGCTCCCGGCCAAAATGAATGCGGCTCTTTGCTCTTACTTCTTTGATCTTACCTGTTCCTCTATCCAGCGGCGCGCTGTCTTCCGGCTTCTGTAGTGTGGGCACTGGGCATGACAGCCGGGTGCCAAGTGCGCATGCGCAAGAAGCGGTGCTTTTTGGGAATGGTAAGGCGGTACCTGGGACACATGACAGATCCCAGAAGCTGTCGGACCAATCACAAAGCTCAAGTGCTTCTCGCTCATGCGCACTGGGCACCCAGCTGTCATGCCGAGCGCCATTACAGAAGCCGGGAAGACAGCGCGCGGCTGGATCGAGGAACAGGTAAGATCAAACAAAAACTCTGCGGAAGTAAGAGCGGGTACCTGTCAAATTCAGGTACCCGCTCCCCACCTCCCCAAAGGTCAGCAGTCATCTGTACTGTCCGCAGTCTCTGGTCATCCCTGTGCTGTCCGCAGTCTCTGGTCATCCCTGTGCTGTCCGCAGTCTCTGGTCATCTCCTGTACTGTCCGCAGTCTCTGGTCATCCCTGTGCTGTCCGCAGTCTCTGGTCATCCCTGTGCTGTGTCCGCAGTCTCTGGTCACCCCTGTGCTGTCCGCAGTCTCTGGTCATCCCTGTGCTGTGTCCGCAGTCTCTGGTCATCCCTGTGCTGTCCGCAGTCTCTGGTCATCCCTGTACTGTGTCTGCAGTCTCTGGCCATCCCTGTACTGTGTCCGCAGTCTCTGGTCATCCCTGTGCTGTCCGCAGTCTCTGGTCATCCCTGTGCTGTGTCCGCAGTCTCTGGTCATCCCTGTGCTGTCCGCAGTCTCTGGTCATCTCCTGTGCTGTCCGCAGTCTCTGGTCATCCCTGTGCTGTCCGCAGTCTCTGGTCATCCCTGTGCTGTGTCCGCAGTCTCTGGTCATCCCTGTGCTGTCAGCAGTCTCTGGTCATCCCTGTGCTGTCCGCAGTCTCTGGTCATCCCTGTGCTGTCCGCAGTCTCTGGTCATCCCTGTGTTTTGTAAGGGGAAGAAAGTGTTATGGTGAATAATATGGTTTTAATTATGTGTTTTTGTGTGAGTGTTTGTCTGTTTTGGCAGGTCACTGCGTGGTGTGGCTCTCTGACTTTCACAGTTTAAAATTTTGGCTCTTTGTGTCTAACTTGTTCGCCACCCCTGCTCTATACACTGTCTTGAAATTTAAATCCATTCAACAGGACAGGAGCTTACACTGGTGGCTGGCATGAGGTATGAGTGGTACCAATCCAAACTGACAGGCCATATGTTTCTTTAAAGTGCACCTGTCATAAGACTGTCTGGCGGCGATACGTTTTACATCACAGGTCAGAAAAGTGTCTAAATTTGTTATCTTTGTACAAGTCCTGGTTTGCTGATTGAAAAGTGTGGAAGCCATCATCTAACCCAGCCTTTCTCAACCAGGGTGCCTTGAGGTTCCTTCAGGGGTGCCTTGGCAAAATGTCTACACATTGCCTAAAACTTGTATACAGCAGGTGGAGCAAGCCTGCCTTTTAGTTATACAAAGCCACAGGTTTTCATTGTGCACCATTACGACCTTCTAACCACTAGCGTCCTGACAACTAATGACATCATCAGTTGATAAGGAGGATGTCAGTTGCCTGCACAGCATCCAAGTTTGACCCTCCCCTGCCCCTCTCCATCAGTGCTGGGGTCACATAGGCTCAGTGATGGAGAAAAACTGAGGGAGAGGAGAAACACTGGAATACTAGTCAGTACCAATTTTCAAAAGTGGATTTGCTTTGGAAGAATAAATCACCTCTAATGTTGGGTGTCCTACGTGTGTGGATGTTGCTGCTTTATATAAAACTATTAGAATATTTTTTCACATTTTAGAATGGGGTGCCTCGGGACTGTCCATAATTTTAAAGGGTGCCTCAGGACGGTCCATAATTTTAAAGGGTGCCTCAGGACGGTCCATAATTTTAAAGGATGCCTCAAGACGGTCAACAATTTTAAAGGGTGCCTCGGGACTGTCCATAATTTTAAAGGGTGCCTCTGGACTGTCCATAATTTTAAAGGGTGCCTTGACTGAAAAAAAGGTTGAGAAATACTGATCTAACCATTCAACACTGACAGAGGTGCTTAAAATCAGCTTTTTATGTAAACCCTTTATCCCAAAAGGAAAAAAAATGATTGCTGTAACTGAATTTAAAATGTGAGCTGGAGTTTGACTTCAATTTGTTGGTGTATCTAAATCTGCTACTACATTTATGACTCGCTTCCTCCCCAGACTGACAATGCTGCTGTCCAAAGGTGCCCCCTGTGCTCCTACATCCAGAGTGGGGGCACTCTAATACAGGAGATATGTTACTAGTCAGATCACCAGGTGAAAACAGAGGGGGAAAAGCCTAAAAAGAGAAAATTAATGCAGCCACCACATCTAATGATTGGTAAGCTGCAATACATTAAATTTGTGGTTTTGAGTTTAAAAAAGCACTTTTGTCGGGTTGTATTTTTCAAGGAAGTCTATAAAGTTGGGTCCACTTTGCAGAGGCATTCATTAAAGTGGAACTAAACCCATTGATTTAAAGTGGTTGTAAACCTCAGACATGAAATATGAACAAAGTATATCCCTCTATAGAGCACTAAGTGTAATTTCTGTCTGCTGCTTCATTCCTCTGCTGTCTGTATGAATCACTTCTGACAATTTTTTCTGACACCAAGAGAAAACTGGTGACAGGGAAGGGACCACCAGCAGATTGACAGCCTCAACTCTGTTCCGGTGAGCTGTGTGGAGGGGGGTGTGTCTCTTCTCTCCAATCAGCTCTCAGAGCTCTCCTCACTGAGCTCTGCAGAGTGTGACTTCAGCTCCCCGCCCCCTTTTTTCTGAACTCTTAGACAAGCTTTATAAATTCTGGAATTTGAGAGGATGTATAGGAGAGAAGACTGCAGACAGACAGGTACAGGTTATGTAGGAGGATTTGTCTCATCTCTGTGTATAACCTGAGGCCAATCACTTCACTGTATATATATATGGGTTTACAACCACTTTAATTGTTTCCCAAAACCGTTATATCCAAAGCATGCCATGAATGATAACTGTCATAGTTGCTTGTGCTCTCAAATGAACTGTCAAGTTATCAAATGGCTGGTGTCATAACTGATCATATGCGCATCATCATTGCAACTGCAGATAAAACAGAGGCTAAGATGCCAGCTTCCTAGGCTGTAAAGGATAAGAGGGTTTAGTTCCACTTTAAAGGTGGAGACAACAAAGTAAAAGTGAGCTGCTGACAGTCACATGACCTAACATGCCAATTTCTGGTCATGTGGCTGGGAATAAATCATACGTTTATGCTCCTATCTAACTCAATAATGCCAGTTGAATTGAGTAAAAGAGATCTATGTTTAGAGTCGGGCCTGTTTTAAATGGGTCATTGTGTACAACAGAGAAAATATAAATGCAATATGGACACAGTATGCATTCATGTTAATTCCTTGGACAAGAATGGTCATTATATGCTGTATTATCTTTGGAAACAGAAAACAATCCAGACTAGTTCCATATTTTGTGAGAGCATGGAAGAAGGAACTAGAGCTTGAGTTCACAGTGATCCAAACGCAAAAAAATCCTTAGGTGAACAATCACATTTCATCCATCAGTACCAGAATACAGGAATCATGCTATAAATTCCTGTCTAGATGGGACTCTCTCCCAACTATCTATTATGTTCTAAGGCACTTCTTCTACGTGTTGTAGAGGATGCACACAGAATGGAATTTTCCTCCATATATGGTGGACGTGCCCTAAATTTAAACTATGTTGGGAGTCTGTCTCACTGTGGATGGAGAAAACTACCCTCAAACCTATCAGGCGTGGACCTCTCCAATACCTATTTTTTGTTACTTCCTCTTTTATCAAATCTTAACATAATAGTGTAATTTCCCACCTCTTAAATGTAGTCAAAGGTCTAATCCAGCCTTTCTCATTCTTTTTAATATGGAGGAATAACTTTCCAGGCTCAGGGAACCTCTACTAATAATTACTGTACAGTATATATACAGCTCACAGTTTATTAGCGTGATTGTCACTGGGAAGAACTATGCCATTCACAAATAGCTAAAAAGATCATTGCTGTCAGTGGTTACTGATCTGAGAGGCAGGCATTGCCCATTGCTCAAGGAACCCCTGACATCCTATGGAGAATCAGAGGAACCCTTGAAATAACTTTTTGGTCTCAGGGAACCCTTGCTAAAAATAAAATATATCTATAACTCCTGATACATTAGTGTGATGGTCAATGAGAAGAATGCTCCTTACACTTGTGGTCGTTGGGAAGAATTATCTCCTTACAGATAGCTGAAACGATCATTGGTGTCAGTGGGAACTTATCTGAGATGAAGGAATTGCTCATTGCTCAAGGAACCCCTGGTAACCTCTGGAGAGACTCTAAGTTTCCATGGAACCCTGGTTGAGAAACCCTGCTCTGGAGGAACCCAAGGGTTCCACCAAACACTGGTTGTGAAAAACTGATCTAAGCCCTAAATTCTGGAAACCGCAAACATGCCCAACCATTCTAGACTGGAAAACAGAAGTAAATAAGATAATGGAAGCTGAAAGAAGGGTGATTATGCCTCAGAACAAACATGATACATTTTGAGATATTTGGTCCTGCTGGATCTACGACTCCTCTGATATTGGTAGGGCATCATAGATACTACTCTTCGATCTGTTAATGACATGTGGATGCCAGACCTAAAGATATATTCTATCCGCAATAAAGACACAGAGTCTCCTTGACGTTGTATATTGGTGTATGCCTCGAAGTGAGCATCACGGAGAATTCACTGGAAAAGATCTATGTACCATCCATTGCTATACCCCCTAAAGGTACTAAGGTGCAGACATAACATTTTTAATTCTCAACAAGTACCAAAATGTTTTCTCTTTCTTTTCTTTCATCTATACCAGGTCGACCTCCTCCCCTATGACCCCCTAATTGAATATTTCCCATTTTACAATCTTTGTTTGATATTTTCTAATCATTGTAGTATAATCACAATTTCTAACCACCATGAATATACTCACTGAAATGGACTTTTATGGGTGAATAGCAAGTAACAAGGAATAAATACTGTATATTTGATTCTTAACTGTATCACTTGGTAGTTATCGTCCTAGAGATCTATACATTATCTGTGCAAAGAAATTGTAATGACCTGATATTCATACTTGAAATTTTTGTAAAAACAATAGAACGGATTAGATATATAAAGGAACAGACATTCTCATCTGAGGAAGCCCTTGTTGGACGTAACACATAAGGGGTGGAGCGTCTCAAGTTTACTAGCACCCTTCTGGCTGTGGATCTCCGTTGTTGCTGGCACCTGCCATTTGAGGAGCTGTGCAGTTAACGGCACCTTCCTGGCTGGCGATCTCTGTAAATATACTAGGTCAGCTGTTTGTGGCTGGGCAGATGAATAACTGGTTGGATGGATGGTTCTTTCTCTTAAAGTCACCTATGACTTTTATTTTGTAGGTGGTTTTAGAGCTCTGTTGGCCATTTTTTTGTAATAAAACAGAGCACTTTTTTTGGCATTTGTGTATCTATTGCATGTACGCTAGGAGCTATGTGAGGATTTCTCCTGTTAACCCCTGATGTGCTGGCTTAATATGATGCCTGCATATTAAGAAGGAACATTGCCTGCACTGCTAGACCTCCTATGACAATAGAGGTCTGCAAAGGAGGTGAGCGTTTGGCCTGGAACTTGGTGGAGGAGCTTTCAGCTTCGGTTTGGTGTTACAGCACATTTTTTGATTAGACAAGCGACACAGATTTTTTTTGGCACCTGTCTAGACATTGGGTCAGCACTTATATAGTTCTTCTGACTTTGATTTACAATTTATGTGAAAACATACGAGTGGTTATGTATCTTGATCACAGCAATTTGGCATTAGAATTTTTTATATCTGATCCATTGTATTTAGTTCACACACAAATAAAGCTGCACATATTTTTTGTTCTTATTTAGTAGTCAAGGATTGTCTGGCATTACCCATTGCTGTAACTATCATTTGTGTACATCTGCTTTCATTGATGGGAAATTCACAATACTGGAGCAGCTATGCATTGCATACAATCTGGTATACAAGCTGAAGATAGAAGCTTGGTTGCCATGCACAGCTCTGACTGCTCCAGTTTTGATAAATTCCCTCCATTATGTTCCAAATGTTGCTAATTTGGACATTTTTAGGTGGTCCGTACTGAGTCCTAGTAAAAGTACACATGCCTTACCAAGCTGATCTACCTTCCTGTGTTACAGATTTGGCAGTGATGAGCTGAAACATCAGTTCCTGGCACCAACCATAGCCGGAGATGTTGTGGCATGCCTGGGGGTCAGTGAAGCTGGAGCTGGGTCTGATGTGGCAAGTAAGTGATACTGAAGTTCTGAAATTATGAATTGCGTGATTCATAAAAGGGTACTTGTTATAGACATACACTAGAAGAAGCCATTTAGTTGGATCATCGTGGGAAACCTTTCATAGTTCAGTCCTAGCTTTTGCTAAATTTCTATACATTCTCAGTGATGTCACTGGTCCCTAGTTAATGGACAAGCTGCATTCTTAGTGCTCTTAGGACATAGGACTTAGGTGCACTGGACATCTAGTCTTAAAGATAAAACCGGCCCTTTGAGGGCAGCCATAATGTTGGTGCGGCTCACAATGAAATCGAATTTGACACCCCTGCTCTAGTGGTTGGAAAGGATACATTCTCAGTGATGTCTCAAACCTCTACTGACTGTATTCTCAGTGATGTCACTGGCCTATACTGAATGTGTTGGTTGTGTTCTCAGAGACCACCAGTTTGGCAAAGTCATCTTTCTGGCAATTATCTTTTTAGCTGTCTGTAAGAGTGGCAATCTGACCACCACTGTAAAGGTTGCACTTTTTTCTTTTTTTTTTTTACTGACCACCAAATAAATGGACATTTTTCGCCATGACCCCCTGAATTGGATTCAGTAAGGGTTCTCCAAAACCTGAAAGTTATTTTAGGGGTTCTTCTGGGGGTAAGGCTGCTATAATGAATGGATAGACTACATTCTTAGTAATGTGATTGGTCTTTATTGAATGAATAGGCTGCATCTTGAGCAATGTCACTGACCTCTAGTGAATGGATAGGCTGCATGATCAGTGATGTCACCAGCCACATGTAATTGGATAGACTGCGTTCACAGTGATGTCATTGTTTTCAGGCAAATGGATAGTCTGCTTACTCCGTGTCCACCAGTCTTTATTGAATGTACTGCATGTGTTCATTCTAATGTCACCAGTTTCCTGTAAACGGATAGGCTGCATTCTCAATTATGCATTTTGTCTCTAATAGATAGATAGGCTGCGTCTGTGTGATTTCACTAGTCCCTTGTAAATGGAAAGGCTGCATTCTCAACGATGCCTTGGGCAAATGCATCAGCTGCATTCACAGTTGTATTACAGATCCAGGGTCATCTTTAATATTGATTGGACCCTGGGCAACATTTTCTTGGCAACCCCCTCCCCCATGCAATTTTGCTCTCCACCCCAGCATCCCAAAAAACAAACAAACAAACACACACATAGACTTTAATTATGTTAAACATAAAGAACTGGTTACTGATTGCACATCCTTACCGCTCACTGATTGGTTGATAGAGATTACTGCACATCATTACCACTCATCCATTGGTTGCTAAAGGTTACTGCACATCATTACCACCCACTGATTATTTGCCAGAGGTTACTGCACATCATTACCACTCACTGGTTGCTAGAGGTTCCTGCACAGTATTAACATTCATCCATTAGTTGCTAGAGGTTACGGCACAATATTACCGCTCACCTATTGGTTGCTAGAGCTTTCTGTACATTATTTCTGCTCGTCCATTGATTGCCAGAGGTTACTGCACATTATTACTGCTCCCTGATTGCCTGCTACTCACCATGTCTCCTTCTGCAAGCTTCTCCGGTCCTGCCGCTGCTTTGTTGATCTCCTCCCCTAATGCTTACAGAAGAGTGAGGAAAAAGAATACATACACACAGCCCTTTGATCTCTGCACTACTGGCTGGTAGAAGAAGGGGGGGGGGGAACAGAGGGGGAACACAGAGAGCCGCTCTGCCTCACTGCCTGTCACAACCACTCAGGTCCTACTTTCCTGACAGAGCTAGAGGCAGGATGAGTGGACTCCAGTACATACAGCCCACGGCTATGGCTCTCCACTGTCACAGTGTGGCTACATCTATTAACCCAGCCCGGAAAGCAAGCGAGGGATTGGCTGCATTGGAAAAATATTTGCGGGCAGCGCAGGCTCAAAAGGCAGGTGCTTTGGGCCCCACAGGTCCCCGGACAGCTGTCCCCTTTTCCCTGTGTTAAAGATGACCCTGTACAGATCTATAGTTAAATAATTGACACAAATCTCAGAAATGTGACTCTTTTTTTATGTTCTTAACATTCTCAAAAGCACAGAGATCCCATTTATCCACTATGTTTTGCTATGAGGTGGCATACATGTTGTGCTAGAGGACTTTCAGAAGACAATGCTGTCAATATCTGACTGTTATAAACTTTCACTTTAATGTGCCATTGAGTGATATACTGCCAACATTTACAGTACATACACTGGCAATGTCAGGGGAAATTCTGCTGATCTTTTGATTTCCCACATCTTGTTGAAAATTTACATTTTTTAATATTTGTAATTAAGAGTAGTGGGGCATAATCACAAGAAGGGCATTATTATAGAAGTAATTATATATTCCACAACAATTACATTAGACTAAGAACAATTGACAAAGGCAAGTGCTGATTACTGTGCATTTCTAAGTGTTGTACAGCAACACAGCAAACTAAATTGTATATTAAAGTCCAACACGGCCCCCAGTCACCCCACTTCACCCCAGAGGCCCCAAGCTGTATGTTGTACTTAAGTTTTCTATTTTTTTTTTTATTACACAAACGTTTTTCAGATGCTGTCGGCCCAAGGTAGTTTTCTGCTGATTCCAAGAATGACACAGGCCAGCTGACCACAGTGCTGAACTCTGCTTTAATTCAGTATATATGAAGGGTTGTGATGAAGCTCTTCTTTGCTTTTTTTTTAGCTCCTACATACTACAGAAAGGGTTAAAATACCCTGAACTGGAAGCAGTCCGACATGCTCCCCTGAACACTGCTCCATTTAGTAGCTTTGCTCCGGTAGGGAGAGCATTGTTGATTGGGGTAGTGTGTGGTAGGCTGCCACAACCAGTGTAGTGGATTGTGATAGACAGTCCACGTTTTATTAGATGATCAGTAAAATGACAATTTTATGGTCTTGCTACTTTCTGCTTCTTTCTCTTTAAATTCCTTACTCTTTTAAGTAAACAATCAGATATAAGTTGACAGAACAATGATAATTAAGATGGCGCCTTCATCCGGAGTCTCACCCTAGGTGACTCATTAGAAGAAAAGTATCTTTTAATGTAAACAACCCCCATAAAAGGGAATGAGTTTTTTTGGGGACAATGATTGGAAGATATCAACACGGATGGAAGAACACGCAGAAACCCAGTGGACTTTTTACCCAATCAATGTATATGCTTTGCCTGCATCATAAGCCCTATAAATGATGCTGTTAGTTCCTCAATAAAACAGAATTTTAGGAAGTTGGCAAACTGCAACAGTGTCAGTGTCTTGCTTTCTTCTGGAAAGCTTGTGTCAACCAACTGTAGCACCCTCCTAGATAGGTGCTAGACTGGGTAAAGTTAGTTATTAGTTCTCCTGTAATCAGTGGAGCTGTCTGCGGTTGCTTTGGTCTGCTCTAAGCTTTGCTTGCTTCTCCCTATTTCCTGGATTGGTCCTCGAAAGCAGTGGGTTGGGAGAGTCGGATCTTCAGTGTGAGTATTTATGTGGTCCCAGCCAATCCCAGGGTGAGGATGCCCAGATGGTGGCTGAGGGTGAACATAAATAGTCTGAGACCTGGAGTAAGGGGATTCTTGCCCAGGAGGAGAAGATCCCAGACCAAAGGCCTGCTGCCCTTCTGGGCAGGCCAGCTGTGCTTTTCTACTACTATTGAGGGGGGGCTTGTTCTGCAGAATTCTGCTGAAGCTGGCTGAGGGACTTCTTTTTTGGATCTAGTCTGTAGAATTCACTGGAGAAGTGCCTGGAAGATATTGGAAGGAGGTATCCAATTATCCAAGGATATTAAAGAATACAGACCGTTGTGTGAGACTCAATGGCTGTGTGTCGCTGCTATCCCTTTTGCAATAGAGTCAGCTTGTACTGAAAGGTGGACATTTTTTTCCCTGTCCCTGTGTAGCTCAAAAGATCCATTATCTCCTGCTCTCAAAGACTCGGATCAAACGGGCATTAGTAACAAACAGCGTGTTCATCCGCTGGTGATCAGAGGTTGTGCAGCTCTATCATGAAGCTGGGGAAGCTTGATAAATCTGTAGAAGAGGATGAAAGAAAGAGCGCACAAACCTTGCGCATTACCTCAATAAATAGTGACTAATTTTGTTTAATTTAGGAAATATACTCACAAAGGTGATGGTAAAACAGGCATAAGTAAACCATATCCACACAGGGTTACAGGTAAATCCAAAGGGGGGGATAAAAACTAACGCGTTTCGAAGGGTGCTCCCTTCTTCATCAGAGCTGGGTTGAGCCGATAGAAACTTCAGTATGGCAGAGTTCCCATGGCAAGGAGACATTCAGCCACTGAGTGTCAGTATTACAGCAGTTCAGCCTGCCATACTGAAGTTCCTATCTGCTCAAAAAAGCTCTGATGAAGAAGGGAGCACCCTTCGAAACGCGTTGGTTTTTATCCCCCCCTTTGGATTTACCTGTAACCCTGTGTGGATACGGTTTACTTATGCCTGTTATACCATCACCTTCATGAGTATATTTCCTAAATTAAATAAAATTAGTCACTATTTATTGAGGTAATGCGCAAGGTTTGTGCGCTCTTTCTTTCATCCTGTGTAGCTCAACCCATTATTTGCTGCTGCAAAGACTGTGCTCAGAATCTTTAGGAGGGAGATAGGTGTCCTACAGTTACTACTTAACATTGCTGGAGTATCCCACAGTTACCCTGAACCCATCCAGATTCCTCTAAAGTGATCATTATGCCGGAAAAGTGACTGAGACTGTGTGCTTGCCTGCTATAGCACCTACTAAGAAAATAACCTTGGGCCCTTTAGGGAGTCAACACAACACAACACTATACCTAAGAACATATTCATTCATAGGTCCACAAGCACTGTTTATTTTCTTACCAGCCCTGATAAGGAGGACTTAACCCTTGAAAAGCATTGGTTTCATGTACAGTTTTTAAATCTGAAATAACTTGTATCTGAACTTTGATTTGCTTCACTACAAGATCTACTCATTTCCACCGTAGCCCAAGGTGAAATCTTTTTTGTGTGCAGAAGCCACCAACTCAATGTCCAGACAGTGTACACCATCTCCAAATTAATGGATGGTAGTTTGAAAACTTTTAGGGATCCAGTGCCATCTACCAACTCAAGTACAGTATGTTACAGATGTAAATAGTCTTCTTTCAATGAACAAGTTAATTTAGCTTTTTTTTAAATTTTGTCAGCTTGGTCCCAATATCTCTACCAGTTTCTGAAAGATTAAACATTTGCGGTAATTTGGGTTCCCTGGTGACCAGTTTGTGCTAACTTGCTGAATGTCTGAAAATGGTTAGTCATCTGTAAAGCACAGACCAACCTTAAGTATCATTTGAAGGAGCCTTTAAAAAGACATTTGCCGTGAAGTTGCTTTTTTTTATTAGGTGTCACAATTCATCATTAATAAGGAGTGGGTTTGTAGTGCCAGGTAGAAACATATTTTAATTAAGCCCTGTCATTCGCTGTGCCAGTCTCTGCTTGTACATTTGAAAGTCATTTACATACAATATTGACGAGAGGATGATCTGGATGATTTTTGTTCAGTTGAGGAATGTAGGATTAGGGACTGTACATCAAATATGTATGTAATAACAACAAAGCCATATGTTCTTGAATTGTCTGCCATGTAAAGGCATTTGTCAGCTGATTTGTTAATTTATATAGGAAAGACTAAAAGGGAGGTTAGCACCCACATGGCTGAGCATTTAAGAGATTTTATTACAAATGAATCCATAAGTCAAGTAGTCAAGTGGCAACACATTTCTTTGAGTTGCTTCTCAAAATGCAATAAAAAAAATAAAGAAGCAGTTTTTCAGCTGCATATGTGACCAGATAATCAGTAATCTAAGTGCAAGGTATGACAAAGATGCAGCCTGCGGTATATATATATTTAAAGAGGAGAACCGAAAACGCATGCTGCTCACTTGCATTCCCAGTTAAATGTGTGCTTGTTGGTATCAGTCTCCTGAAGTCTCACTAAAAATCATTAGAGCTCCCTCTAGCTGCAGCCTAGTAATAGCATTAATGGGAAGTTTATTCATTTACAGTATTTGCTACACATACTAGACCTAGAATAGATGAGTTTTATCAATATCTCCCCATTAAAGGATGTTCCTGGATATATACATGTACCAATACATATATTTCAAATGGACCCATGAGGAGACGGAGAGGACATCTCTAAATATGTTTCATACACCTTCCTGAAGAAGTCACCGTCCTGGCATAGGGAAATGTGTTGTTGGTGTTGAATGGATTATCCATGATCGATAAACATCTACTTTATGAAGATAAAGTCTCCAAGCACATCTTTTGCCAACAGACGCCTTTTGTGATGAGATGTGCGGGGGAGTTCAGCTGTGAAAGACAGAGATATTCCGGTGTGGATGATATTTAAAGCTTGTGCGACCATCCCTTTATTGGTGGTCATACTATCTGGTAAGGTGGATCTGCATACACTGTGGTGAATTGGTGAATTTATCATTTTGGATGGTGTGAAGTCCATTTGGAAGGACTTATTCTTCCCATCCTGGGAACATCACTGATATTTGCACTTTTCCGTGGTGGACTTTTTTCGGGGACTTTGTTTTTTATCTTTGGACCTTATATATGTATATTTGTCAAGATTTGCACATTTATTGTTTATCTTTGTATATATTTGATTTATATTCACTATCGTTTTGTTTATAGCACTGCATTTTTTTTATAGTATAGACATGTACCACCCTAGCACCACAAGGTCTAATTCAGGACCTTAAGTTAGGGGTGCTTTTGTATATTATGGTGCTGTAATGTAAAGCATATCATCTTTTCCTTATCTGGTTGTGTAGCAACCTTGTCCAAAAAAATGTCCAAGTGAGTACTGAAATAAATGATGTTCATGTTAGATGGATTGTATAGAACACTTCATATTAGTGATGACATTTTATCGGAATGGGGTGATGAATGAATCTCAAGACCACACTGCAAACATCAAGGTATCCAAAACATATGGTAAAGACACTAGGAAACCCAAAGAAAGATGTGCCATGTTTTGGCCCCTTTAAGAGGATATCCAGTTGTGGATAAGACAGGGTTAATCTGATCAGTTTAAATAGACATTCAGAACATGTGTAATGCATATCCTGAAAAAGTGTGTGGCGTCAAGGTGAAACGCGTTGATGTTTCCTAAAGGTTTACCCCACTGCATGATAGAAGTACAAGTGTTATGATGGAATAAATAAGCAATAAAATATGAGCGTACTTATGAGTATTAAAACATATAGATATAGAAACATATGATGAGTATCAATCCGGAACAATATAAAATAACATTGGGCAAAAAATATAAAATAACCAAGGTTTCTTCCTCTGATGACGTGCATGCGCACGTAACGCGTAAGGAGGAGCCTACTCACCCCGTGACGTTACGCATCATGGAGCTCCGGCGGCCATCTCTATTCAGGGACGGTCAGTCCAATCGAATTTTAATGTTTGCTTTTGGATGCATCATGTTTATCTACCAATAAATGTTTTACTTAACATACTACACTATAGGCATTCTTCCGTTTTGACCCCTGTGGGGAGCATTTAATCTTCTAGATGCCCAGCACCAGCCCATTGCCTCCAGAGAGGGAGCCTCCTGTTAACCCTTGTGAGCTGCACCCACCTATCCCTTAAGGGGAACTCTGGACACCCCTGGATCATCGACATCTAAAGTCCCAGTGTCAGGGCTCCCAGGTATGACCAGAGGTGTGTGACTGATGCAGGGAAACGCAGACTTCAGATATGTGATAAACAATACAATTTATTAACACTAACAATACAAACATAAACGCAGTGCAATACTAAAACATAACACAGTGCAACCAAACCAAACCAACCACCCACAGATAACAGTATATACAAGCAAGCGTCGTCAGGCAGGCCGGGTCAATATCAATAGGGCAGGTAGGTACAGGGGGAGCAAGCAGAGAATGGTCGGGGTCACAGGCCAGGTTCAGCAGGTAGCAAGCAGCGTAGTACAGAGGGTCAAGCAGAGAGATGGTCAGGGTCACAAGCCAGGGATCAGGACAGGTAGCAGAGAATCAGACAGGAACAGAGAGCAGGAACAGGATACAGGGCCAAGAGAAACACAACACCAAGGCAGAGTCTGCAAGTCTGGCCATCCCTTAAATACCCCAGTATCATCAGTTCCAGGTGTTAGCTGGCTGAAAGGTTGAGTCTTTGATTGCTGGGAGCACCCGCTGGCCAGCCCTGGTACTGCAGATCAAAAGGCAGGTGAGTCCCACCATTGCTGGCCAGTCCATTCCTAACAGTACCCCCCCCTCAAGGAGCGGCCTCAGGACGCTCCAAACAGTCCTAGCTGGGCAAAATGTTCCACCGCCCGGGTCTGGTAACTGGCGGGATATCAAAGACTGGCACTCCGGGCAGCGGCACACCGGGCTGGACTCCGGGCAGAGGCACACCGGGCTGGACTCCGGGCAGAGGCACATCGAGCAGAGGCACACCGGGCAGAGGCACATCGGGCAGAGGCACATCGGGCAGAGGCACATCGGGCAGAGGCACACCGGGCAGAGGCACACCGGGCAGAGGCACACCGGGCAGAGGCACATCAGGCAGAGGCACATCGGGCAGGACTCCGGGCAGAGGCACATCGGGCAGCACTCCGGGCAGAGGCACATCGGGCAGCACTCCGGGCAGAGGCACATCGAGCAGAGGCACACCGGGCAGAGGCACACCGGGCAGAGGCACACCAGGCAGAGGCACATCAGGCAGAGGCACATCGGGCAGGACTCCGGGCAGAGGCACATCGGGCAGGACTCCGGGCAGAGGCACATCGGGCAGGACTCCGGGCAGAGGCACATCGGGCAGGACTCCGGGCAGAGGCACATCGAGCAGAGGCACACCGGGCAGAGGCACACCAGGCAGAGGCACATCAGGCAGAGGCACATCGGGCAGGACTCCGGGCAGAGGCACATCGGGCAGGACTCCGGGCAGAGGCACATCGGGCAGGACTCCGGGCAGAGGCACATCGGGCAGGACTCCGGGCAGAGGCACATCGGGCAGGACTCCGGGCAGAGGCACATCGGTTTACCAGGCGAAGCAGCAGGCAGCGGGCCACCAGGCGGAGCAGCAGGCACCGGGCCCCCGGGCGGAGCAGCAGGCACCGGGCCCCCGGGCGGAGCAGCAGGCACCGGGCCCCCGGGCGGAGCAGCAGGCACCGGGCCCCCGGGCGGGGCGACATGCATCGGGCCCCCGGGCGGGGCGACATGCAGCGGGCCCCCGGGCGGAGCAGCAGGCACCGGGCCCCCGGGCGGAGCAGCAGGCACCGGGCCCCCGGGCGGAGCAGCAGGCACCGGGCCCCCGGGCGGAGCAGCAGGCACCGGGCCCCCGGGCGGGGCGACATGCATCGGGCCCCCGGGCGGAGCAGCAGGCACCGGGCCCCCGGGCGGAGCAGCAGGCACCGGGCCCCCGGGCGGAGCAGCAGGCACCGGGCCCCCGGGCGGAGCAGCAGGCACCGGGCCCCCGGGCGGAGCAGCAGGCACCGGGCCCCCGGGCGGAGCAGCAGGCACCGGGCCCCCGGGCGGGGCGACAGGCACCGTGCCCCCAGGCGGGGCGACAGGCACCGTGCCCCCAGGCGGGGCGACAGGCACCGTGCCCCCAGGCGGGGCGACAGGCATCGTGCCCCCAGGCGGGGCGACAGGCATCGTGCCCCCAGGCGGGGCGACAGGCATCGGGGCGACAGGCATCGTGCCCCCAGGCGGGGCGACAGGCATCGTGCCCCCAGGCGGGGTGACAGGGATCGTGCCCCCAGGCGGGGCGACAGGGATCGTGCCCCCAGGCGGGGCGACGGGCATCGTGCCCCCAGGCGGGGCGGCGGGCGCCGGACCCCCAGGCGGAGCGACAGGTCTCGGGCCCTCAGGCGGAGCGGCGGGCGCCGGACCCCCAGGCGGAGCGACAGGTCTCGGGCCCTCAGGCGGAGCGGCGGGCGCCGGACCCCCAGGCGGAGCGACAGGTCTCGGGCCCTCAGGCGGAGCGGCGGGCGCCGGACCCCCAGATGGAGCGACAGGTCTCGGGCCCTCAGGCGGAGCGGCGGGCGCCGGACCCCCAGGTGGAGCGACAGGTCTCGGGCCCTCAGGCGGAGCGGCGGGCGCCGGACCCCCAGGCGGAGCGACAGGTCTCGGGCCCTCAGGCGGAGCGGCGGGCGCCGGACCCCCAGGAGGAGCGACAGGTCTCGGGCCCTCAAGCGGAGCGGCGGGCGCCGGAGCCCCAGGCGGAGCGACAGGTCTCGGACCCTCAGGCGGAGCGGCGGGCGCCGGACCCCCGGATGGAGCGACAGGTCTCGGACCCCCAGATGGAGCGACAGGTCTCGGGCCCTCAGGCGGAGCGGCGGGCGCCGGAGCCCCAGGCGGAGCGACAGGTCTCGGACCCTCAGGCGGAGCGGCGGGCGCCGGACCCCCAGATGGAGCGACAGGTCTTGGGCCCTCAGGCGGAGCGGCGGGCGCCGGATCACCAGGCACAACCGTGGGCTCCGAGTCAACTGGGATGACCGCTGGCACTGGGTCAGACATTGGATCGTCTGGCTGGACAGCGGTCATCGGGTCACCAGGCATCAGGTCATTTGGCTCGACAGCGGGCACCGCGTCATCTGGCAAGGCAGTGGGCTCCGAGTCAACTGGTATGACCGCGGGCACTGGGTCAGACATTGGATCGTCTGGCTGGACAGCGGGCACTGGGTCACCAGGCATCAGGTCATTTGGCTTGACAGCGGGCACCGCGTCATCTGGCAAGGCAGTGGGCTCCGAGTCAACAGGCACGACAGTGAGCACCGGGTCATCAGGTACCGGATTGTCTGGCTCGACAGCGGGCACCGCGTCATCTGGCAAGGCAGTGGGCTCCGAGTCAACTGGTATGACCGCGGGCACTGGGTCAGACATTGGATCGTCTGGCTGGACAGCGGGCACTGGGTCACCAGGCATCAGGTCATTTGGCTTGACAGCGGGCACCGCGTCATCTGGCAAGGCAGTGGGCTCCGAGTCAACAGGCACGACCGTGAGCACCGGGTCATCAGGTACCGGATTGTCTGGCTCGACAGCGGGCATCGGGTCACCAGGTATGACAGCGGGCACTGGGTCACCAGGCATCAGGTCATTTGGCTCGACAGCGGGCACCGGATCAGGTACCGGATCATCTGGATCAACAGCGGGCATCGAGTCAACTGGCCTAATAGGATCGTCAGGCTGGATCAGTTCATCATGCTGGGTAGAGGCATCAGGCCAAGTAGAGGCTTCAGGCCGAGTAGAGGCTTCAGGCCGAGTAGAGGCTTCAGGCCGAGTAGAGGCTTCAGGCCGAGTAGAGGCATCAGGCCGAGTAGAGGCTTCAGGCCGAGTAGAGGCATCAGGCCGAGTAGAGGCATCAGGCCGAGTAGAGGCTTCAGGCCGAGTAGAGGCATCAGGCCGAGTAGAGGCTTCAGGCCGAGTAGAGGCATCAGGCTGAAGAGAGGCATCAGGCTGCGTACAGGCATCAGGCTGAAGAGAGGCATCAGGCTGCGTACCGGCATCAGGCTGAAGAGAGGCTTCAGGCTGAACCACGGAAGGCAGGCTCACCGGTTTGGATACTGGCAGGATGGTATTGGTTGGAAAGAATTTTCGCTTTTTTCTGGTTTTAACTACTGGAGCACTGCAAGTAAACGCAGGTCTGCAAACGAATGGAGCAGCTGGAGACAGAGAAGAACTGGAGGATGGAACAGGAGAGGGAGCGGTTGCTACAGAGGGCTTTTTTACAGGGTTAAAGGCAGGATAGGTGCAGCGAGTGGGAACAGGGTACTGACATGCGGTAGATAGCAGGGCAGGAGGAGCTGTTGGGAATGCAGGAATAGAGTTTTGAGGAAATAGATTAGAAGCAGGACTGGGTCTTTGTAAGCTGACTGAGGCTGGGTGCAACAAATCTGTCCATGTCTGCAGTATGGGTTGAACAAAGCTGAGCTTACACAAAGCCTGTCTGGTCAATGACTGCACTGCGTTTATACAGTCTCTTAGTACCTGTGGTGAACATGTGGAATAACGCTCCAGAAAGTAACCCACATCATCCTCAAATAACCACACCAGGGACTCTACCTGGTCTGCACTAAATGGTGGCAAAAATTCATCCCTGCATTCGGGGGAACCAGATGAAACCAATTCAGCACAAACTTCAATCAAAGGCTGCACCTCAGAGAACTCTATGCCCTGATCTACTAGAACATGAGCGAGCCGTATACATTCTAGCAGTTCATCCCGGGTATACTCCTTCAGAGTCTGATAAGCATACTCCCTGTCATCAAACACTAGCAGATATAAATATTCAACCTCATCCAGATCCATCCTTCCCATCAACAAGCCAAGATGGCTTCCCTGTGCAGCCACTTCTGGTCAGGATTGGCCTTGGTGTAATGTCAGGGCTCCCAGGTATGACCAGAGGTGTGTGACTGATGCAGGGAAACGCAGACTTCAGATATGTGATAAACAATACAATTTATTAACACTAACAATACAAACATAAACGCAGTGCAATACTAAAACATAACACAGTGCAACCAAACCAAACCAACCACCCACAGATAACAGTATATACAAGCAAGCGTCGTCAGGCAGGCCGGGTCAATATCAATAGGGCAGGTAGGTACAGGGGGAGCAAGCAGAGAATGGTCGGGGTCACAGGCCAGGTTCAGCAGGTAGCAAGCAGCGTAGTACAGAGGGTCAAGCAGAGAGATGGTCAGGGTCACAAGCCAGGGATCAGGACAGGTAGCAGAGAATCAGACAGGAACAGAGAGCAGGAACAGGATACAGGGCCAAGAGAAACACAACACCAAGGCAGAGTCTGCAAGTCTGGCCATCCCTTAAATACCCCAGTATCATCAGTTCCAGGTGTTAGCTGGCTGAAAGGTTGAGTCTTTGATTGCTGGGAGCACCCGCTGGCCAGCCCTGGTACTGCAGATCAAAAGGCAGGTGAGTCCCACCATTGCTGGCCAGTCCATTCCTAACACCCAGGACCCATCCACCCTGAGTGGGAGCCGTTGTTTCTACCTACTGGTCCAGATGATTACCTTGATGACATCAGGATAATATATTTAAACGCACATTACTATTGCGCGTCCGGTGAGTGCGCATTTCTTCTGCTAGCACAAGCACCGTTTGAAGCTTTGGGGACTTTAAGGGCACTATTTAGTCACCATTACGGGTTGCTTTGCCCAATGTTATTTTATATTGTTCAGGATTGACACTCATCATATGTTTCTATATCTATATGTATTAATACTCATAAGTATGCTCAAATTTTATTGCTTATTTATTCCACCTGTGGTTATAATTTGAATCATCAATTTAGCGCTGCACTATTTTATTTACTGATTTCATTAGGGTTTTGTTGGTTACCTTGAGTCCACAGCTGCTGACGGGTCAGCGGTCGCTTTCTTACACTTTTACATTAAGTGTTATGATGGACCTAGGTACTGCAGTTCATATCTTGTGTATGCACGTTCTACCCAAATTGAGGGAAAGGAGATGGACAATATTATAAAGGGGAGGATTCTATTCAAAGTAATATTAAAACCCTCAGTGTTTTTTAGCTTAAAGCAGTGGTTCTCAACCTGTGGATCGCGACCCCTTTGGGGGTCGAACGACCCTTTCACAGGGGTCCCCTAAGACCATCAGAAAACACATATTTCCGATGTGTAAAGAGCAGCTACTGTGTAGAAAGCAGCTGCTGTGTTGAAAGCAGCTACTCTGTTAAAAGCAGCTACTGTGTTGAAAGCAGCAGTATTGGAGGTAAAACGACACTCATGAATTATAATTACTGGTTGGGGGTCACCACAACATGAGGAACTGTATTAAAGGGTCACGGCATTAGGAAGGTTGAGAACCACTGGCTTAAAGGATAGTTCACCTTTTTTAACATGTTACACCCATATTCAGGGTGTAACATGTTACGAATGGACCAACCCCCCTGCTCCTCCGTACTCCCCATTGTGACAGTTAGCAAGGGATCTTCTCCTCCCCACTAGCTGTCACAATTTTTTTAAAAAGGCAGCCATGCGGGGCTTCGGCCACCCGGCCATAACATTCATTCATGGTGTTCTGTGAATGAATGAGCTACAAGTCCTGACAGCCTTTGCGGCTGTTGGCTTGTAGTTCTCAATGAAGTACCACGGCACTATGGAGCACCATGGTAGTTCATTGATTCTTCCTGTCAGTATATCTGCTTGCCCATGCTTCCTGTACATCTTGTATGGGCAAGCAGATATACTGACAGGTCTGCAAGAGACCTGCATGGCACCAGCGATTTGCTGTGCAGAGAAATACACAGCAGCATGTCCCCCTAGTAAAACACACACAGCACATCATATAAAACAGCACACTGTTAACCCTTTGATCACCCCAGATGTTAACCCCTTCCTGCCCAGTGTCATTAGTACAGTGTCAGTGCTTTTTATTAGCACTGATCACTGTATAAGTGTCATTGGGATATCAGTGGCAGTCAGTTCCGCCCCAGTGTCAGAATGCCCACGGCAATCCCACTATAAGTCGCTGATCACCGTCATTACTAGTATAAAAAAAAATTAAAATTCCAGTATATATACCACCATTTGTAGATGCTATAACTTTCATGTAAACTAATTAATTTACATATATTGGGATTTTGTTTTTAGCGAAGACATGTAGCAGACAACATTTTGGCCTAAATTTAGGAAGAAATGTGATTTTTAAAAAAATTTTACTGGACATGTTTTATAGCAAAAAGTCAAAAATATTGTTTTTGTTTTTTATTTCAAAATTGTTACTTTTTGTGGGAAAAAAGAACATAAATATAATTTATATACAGTGTTACATGAACACGCAATTGTCAGTTAAAGTAATGCAGCGCCGTATCGCAAAAAATGGCCTGGTCAGGGAGGGGGGTAAATCTTCTGGAGGGCAAGTGGTTAAAGGAAATTTTTTGACTATAGTTTTCCATACACTATAGTTCTGCTCTTTTTGCTGACATATTTGAGGTCTTTGCTTGGCAGGAGAGGATGTAATTAAGATGTTTTATTACACTCTCAGCTATCCAGCCAACACAATGGCTGCCAACCATTCTACAACCTCCAACCAATTATTCTCCACTCATGCCAAACATAACCTCTGGAGCTCATCCTATCATGCTAAATTATAACTATAAAATGAAAAAGTTTTCTATAAAATGACAACAGTGCTGACTATTACAATACAATTATAATACAGGTCAAGATAACAAAGACGGTTTCTGTATTAAAACAGCAAATAGCAGGAGACTAGTCTATAAAATGATTGTTTTGTGTGTCTTAGATGGGAGCAAAACTTTGCAGTCATATATATATGTTGCCACTTCCACACCTGCATATTATGTAGTGTTTCCATTTTTTTTGTCTAACCCCTGTATGTTCACTTACTAATTCACTAATGAACTTACTAATGAACTTACTAGTTCACTGTTCAACAGGTAAAAAGTTTTGGGCATAAAATTAGCTAATCTTACATAATTTTGGGGTGCTGAAAACGAAAATGAGATGATGCAATATTAGCCTTTAATTGCATCACTTCACTGCATAAAAGCTGCAGTATCTGTAGCTGATTGTAGTTCGACAGCGTCTTTACATTTCGTTTTATGCTTATATAGGCTACTCAGTAATGCCTCGAACTTGTGTGAATAAAGCAGATAATTTCTGCTATATCTGCGGTGAAATAACTTTTATCTCACAAAAAAGGAGGATAACAGGAATGATTAAGAAAGCCTACAACTTGTATTTTGGCTGCAAGATAGGAGACCAGGACAAGAGCTGGGCACCACATATATGCTGCAATTCTTGTGGGACGGCACTGGAGCAATGGTTGAATGGAAAAAAGGCATCTATGCCTTTCGCTGTGCCAATGATTTGGAGAGAGCCAACAGATCATGTTAGTAATTGTTACTTTTGTATGGTGCCTCCAACAAAAGGGCTAAATAAGAAGAAAAAGTTATCTGTGCACTATCCAAATATTCCATCGGCAATACGTCCAGTTCCTCATGGAGAGGGGCTACCAATTCCTAAAGCACCAGAATCCTTTGTGGTTGAGTCAAGTGAGGAAGAACCTGAAGCGTGTAGTCATCAACCGTCAACCTCACATGACCCAGACTTTCTTCCATCCACACCCACTGAACCCCACCTCATTACACAAGTGGAATTGAGCGATCTTATCAGAGACCTGGATCTTCCGAAGAACAAGGCAGAGCTTTTGGGGTCAAGACTACAACAGTGGAATCTCCTAGCAAGTGATGTTCGTACGTCTTTCTACCGTCATCGTCAGAAAGATCTGATCCCATTCTTCGTCCAGGAAGGTGATATTGCTGTATGTAACAATGTTCATGGTTTAATCTCAGCCATCGGCGTATGCTATGATCCCGATGAGTGGAGGCTGTTCATTGATGCTTCAAAGGCGAGTCTTAAACCTGTTTTGCTCCATAATGGCAATCAGCTGCCGTCAGTTCCAGTTGCTTACGGAGTTTCAATGAAAGAAACGTATGAAAACTTGAAAGAGCTTTTAAGGTGCATCAACTATGATGAACATCAATGGTCGATTTGTGGTGACCTGAAGGTGATTGCTATCCTACTTGGACTTCAAGGTGGATATACTAAGTACTGCTGCTTCCTCTGTGAGTGGGACAGTCGTGCGAGAGAAATGCACTATGCCAAAAGAGACTGGCCATTACGCCAGTCATTGCAGCCTGGAGAAAAAAATGTTAACTATCCAGCACTTGTAGACAGCAATAAGATCTTATTACCTCCATTACACATCAAGTTGGGATTAATGAAAAACTTTGTTAAGGCAATGGACAAGAATAAAGCAGGTTTCAAGTACCTGATTAGCAAATTTCCAGCACTTAGTGCTGCAAAAATAAATGAAGGAGTCTTTGTTGGGCCACAGATTCGTAAACTTATTCATGATGATGAGTTTCTTTCTCTGTTGCGTGGAAAGGAAAAGGCTGCCTGGACAGCATTTGTATCAGTGACATCAAATTTTCTTGGAAACAATAAAACACCAGACTACAAGAAAGTGGTAGAAAAACTCATCCAGACTTACAGAAATCTGGGTTGCAACATGTCTCTAAAAATTCATTTTCTACATTCGCATCTGGATTTTTTCCCACCAAACTGTGGAGCAGTGAGTGATGAACACGGAGAGCGCTTCCATCAAGACATTGCAGCTATGGAAAGAAGATATCAAGGTAAATGAAGCCCATCAATGCTTGCTGACTATTGCTGGACAGTTGTAAGAGATAGCCCTTTCCTCGAATACAAGAGAAAAGCCAAGAGAAGCAAAACCGACACAAACTGAAGACAAAACTAGTGAGAATCCTAAGTATTAAAATGATTCAACTTAGCTTATGGCTATAATTTTTCTTGGTAATCCTATGCAATATATTATGCCATTTAGGCTTTGTTATGTAGTCAATATCACTTGCTTTATATTTGTGGAAAGACATCTATCTATATAATTATTGTGCATTATGTAGTCATTACGCCTATAGTAGAAAACTTTCCGTTTACAGAAAAACTAGAGCCAATTGACAAATTTCATTGTTATATTTGAACTCAGAATGTGAAATTCATTAAGAAATGGATCCTTTTGTTTCCAAAACTGGCAAAAAATAAAAATTTGTTGAACAGTGTTATTTGTACATTTGTATTTCCTTTTTGGAAGAATTAATAAAAATCTATTGAAAAGAAACTATAAACAGCTTCCAATAAATGTAATTTGATGATCGATATAAACACAAGCCTATAAAGAGGTAGGAAACCTTGCTAACTGTTCTGTTCTCCCTATTCCAGGTATTAAGACCACGGCAGTGAAAAAGGGTGATGATTACGTTATTAACGGCAGCAAAATGTGGATAACAAATGGATGCCAAGCCGACTGGATGTGCCTCCTCACCAACACCAGCACTGGTCCTTCACACAAAAATAAGTCACTTATTTGTCTGCCTATGAAGACACCTGGTAAGTTAACTTGAACCTATCTACTTATCACTGCACTCCCAGGACACAGCAGGCAGGACTTAGGAGTGCTGCACACAACTCAGTTCAGGTCCAGAGAGCAAATTGCTCTTTTCTAGGAGCTGTCCATGACTTTAAAGTCTAGGTTCACCTTTAAGAAAAAATGAACTAACACCCTGCCCCCTCCCGCATCCACCCCTAGCCCCCATCCCTGGTCCCTGTGTCACTTATTTTTCATGGGAGATTCAGTTTCACTGTCCATGAAACCCGAAGCAGCAGTTTTGGGGTTTGAAAACCGTGCTGTTCTTCCTCTTTTTTCCATAGGGTTGCCGGGTGGGTAAGATTGGTTTGGATTAGACAGCGTGGTCACCTGTAGGCACCAACCAATCAGGACCACTTTGATCTGTCCTGACATCCCTAGGGAAAGAAAGGGAAGAACAGCACAGTTTTCAAACCCCAAGACTGCTGCACTGAGCTGTATGGATGGTGAAACTGAATCACCCAGGGAGGTAAGTGCAGTGGGAACCAGGGGGAGGAAGGGTGCAGGGTGTTAGTTCACCTAAAATGCACCATTTTGTCTTGAACTGAAAAATAGCATAGAACTTCCTGGCATGCGAGAATACCCAGGCAGTTTGTTACCTACAGCTTCATACTTGTATATCTTCAGTGTGAGATGTAAGGCATTGCTGCCTCTGATAGTCTCAGGAGACTTGAAGTGAGGTTTGGAGATGTCACTGCTGTTCTGCTCATTGTTCTCCTTGCTGGAGGTTTTGACATGAGAAAGCAAAGCCCAGCCTCTACCATGATTGTGCCTCCACACACAGACACAGTGCAGAACAAAGTATGGTAAGTCAATAGCAGGGAAAAAATCAGCTGCAGGAAGACCACAGGCAATACTGGTGACTAGTCCTGTACCCTCTGCCGCACATTTTTGGGGTTCAGCTTCCAGAGTTCAGTTCTCTCTTGAGTGCTTGCTTTTCCTGTTTTAAATAGTGACAGAATCACTTTAAAAGACACACAAATACATTATACGTACTGTATATTTTTGTTCATTCATTTCAGTAGGCCTGTATAATGCATGCAAATGCACCAAAATGCTACATGTCCTATTTCCTTTAAAGAAACCACCAATCTGCAGCACATAACTGTGAATTAGGCCCATGGTAAATAATGGGAACTGTACATGAAAGACATTTTCATGCAGTACAACACAGAGTGTGAATAGGCCATTGATCCAGCAATAAAGTAATTTCTGCCCTCTTCAACTGAAGTTTCATATAAGATTCACTGGCTGTTGAGAAATGCAAAACTGAGAAACTGAAGTGAGCAATTCCACACTGACGTTTATTCATGAAGACTCTCATATTCTAGTGTATCAATTGCAGCAGGCAGAGGACTGACAGAGCTGTTGGCCCAGAATATTCGAGTTGTTCTTTCGGCTTAAGAATTCGGACTCGGAAAGAAGGAAAGGAATAGCTAGTTGGTAATTGCCATCAGTCTTTCCTCCTACTATGTCTGTATCTCCCAGGGGTATCTTGGCCTAATGACCTGTCATGGTTGGGCTTATTAATTACCTGAATAGATAGCCAAAAAAAAAAATACTAATGCAGACTTTACAGATATCTATGAATGCCATAGCTTGAAAGTACAAATAGTTTATTGATCTACAAATAAATGCTGATGGATAGTTGGATTCTAAAATACCACTTAGTTTTATAACAAATACTTGCATGTAAGAGAAGATAACCAGTTTTTCGTTCAAGAAATGTTACTACAAAGTAAGTAAAGGTCATGGTCAATGGCGGAGCGTCTCTCCACTTCTTCTTGACGCATGTTATGGATTATATCTACTTTCTTAGGACGGAACGGTATCACTTTATATGTAGTGAACAAAACCTTTATTAGAGACATGAGTATTCTTAAAAGTTATAATTAAAATTCTTAAATTTTTATCTTAAATTTACATTTTTAAATGCTTATTTTTCAAATTTGTAAAATGTTTTAAAAGGTTTAAATTACCTTTTTAAATTAAAGTTAAAATTCTTTCAAATATTCTTAAAAGAATATTCTTAAAATTAAAAAATGAAAAGTCTTAAATGTGTTTGTGTCATCAAACTTATGAACAAATTGTATATAGCTTTACTTTGAGTTTGATCCTTTAGCATGAGAATCGGGCATATGTCACCCTAAAGCCCATTTCCAGGTTAGGTAGAACGCTTTTTGCCTAACATGGCTACTTCTCTGCATCATTCCCCTATGGGCCCAGAGCTTATTGATGACACATCCTAAAAGGTGTGTCCATGACACCTCAGGATAACAGGAAGTGGGTGGAGTGATGCTGGGCATCAAATATCCTGGAATAAAAGGACCTAGAGTGCAGCACTAGAGTGTGCTGTGGTTAAAGTGTATGTAATCCTCACCTTGTAAAACAACCCATTCAGTTTAAAATAGAAATGAAACGTCAAACATTTGTGTGTGGATAAAAACGTTATAAATACCTTCTTTTCCTTTTTTTTTTTTTTTTTTTTTTTAAGCGATCACATTTTTCCTATCTGCACAGAGAGCTGGGGGAGGAGGAAGAGCAGCACACTGGTCTTTCCAGTGAATGGCTGTGCGAAGGGGGGGGGGGTTAGCAAATGTCTGATCATTGGAGAAGAGCAGCACAGCAAGAGAACTGACCATGCTGTGCTGTCATGCTTAGTGTGGTCTGTTTTAATCTGAAAGCAGAGGGACTGGCAGGAACACCAGGGATTTCACACAAAGGAAGCAATTCAATTCAAAGAGAACAGGATACTTTTTCATACAAGTACATGGTACAGCAGGCAGGAATATTAAATGCTGGGTGTACATATTCTTTCTAAGTATTGTGTTAAGGGTTTTTTTTTAGTAGGATGGGCAGGGGGTGATGGTGTGGAGTTGGGTTAATGTGTGACATTTCTATCTACTGCATGACTGCTGACACCAGCAAGTAAGGGAGAATGGTAGAGCTCATGATTCTATTGTTAATTTGTGCATAAATCCTTATAGTATAGCAGAGGGGGATGGCCCCGGCTCAGAAAGTCACGATGGATTCAAGACAGAGCCTACACATACAAGTACAACAGGGGAAAGTGTTACTTATATTTAGAAATTTCAATAGCTTCTTGTTTTAAATATCCTGCTTTGATTAGACTCAACTTCTTAAGTGGCATGAATCAGTTCCTCTACATTTTCCTCTAATTGTAGCTTCTGATACACTTTCCTGTAAAAAAAAAAAACATTTTTAAAGCTAGTTATGGAGTTTGCCATGGGAAATGTCATTGTTCTACAGCTTACCGTATATACTCGAGTATAAGCCGAATTTTTCAGCACATTTTTTGTGCTGAAAAACGGCCCCCTCGGCTTATACTCGAGTCAACGTCTGCAGATGTCTAGCAGGGGGCGCTGCTTCTAAAGCCAGTGCTTCTCAAATAGTGGGGTGCGCCCCCCAGGGGGGGCGCGAGGCTCCGTCAAGGGGGGCGCGTACAGGGGTGGGCAGAGGGCTGCCGTCTCTTACCTGGCTCCCACGATGATCCATCCAGGAAGAGCTGCTCCTTCCGTCACTCCGGCCACTCCCTCACTCCTGCCGCTCGGCTCTGCCTCCTCCCCGGTGATTGGCCGCCAGAACTGTAGCTCAGGAAAGGTACACAGGCGGCCAATCACAGGCGAGGAGGCGGAGCCGAGCGGACCCGCGAAAATCGAGTGAGGGAAAAGCCGGTAAGTGTGCAGTGCAGAGGTGCTGCTGCAACCACATATGCTGGCTACAGCAGCACCATACTGCAACAGGGGTCAGCAAGTGTCATTGGTGTCAGTGGGAGGAATAGTGCCGCATCATTGGTGTCACTGATACTAATGATGGGGCATTATTCCTCCCACTGACACCAACGATGGGGCACTATTCCTCCCACTGACACCAATGATGGGGCACTATTCCTCCCACTGATACTAATGATGGGGCACTATTCCTCCCACTGATACCAATGATGGGGCACTATTCCTCCCACTGATACCAATGATGGGACACTATTCCTCCCACTGACACCAATGATGGGGCACTATTCCTCCCACTGATACTAATGATGGGGCACTATTCCTCCCACTGACACTAACGATGGGGCACTAATCCTCCCAGTGATACCAATGATGGGGCACTATTCCTCCCACTGACACCAATGATGGGGCACTATTCCTCCCACTGACACCAATGATGGGGCACTATTCCTCCCACTGACACCAATGATGGGGCACTATTCCTCCCACTGACACCAATGATGGGGCACTATTCCTCCCACTGACACCAATGATGGGGCACTATTCCTCCCACTGATACCCTCGGCTTATACTCAAGTCAATAGTTTTTCCCAGTTTTTTGTGGTAAAATTAGGTACCTCGGCTTATATTCGGGTCGGCTTATACTCGAGTATATACGGTAGTCACTCTTGCTGTGAAGACTTGTACTTACTATAAAATCATACTGACGATAAAATATTTCCTGCAGACTATTTTTGTCTTAAGGCCAAGTGTGGGAACCCGGCTAGATGGGCAGTAGACACTGTTACAATGCAGACTTGTCTATCAATGAAGTCACTTTTGTGTGTGCGGTACATCTCTTGAGTTGGTGACCTTGCCCGGAGTACACGTTTACTGCCAGAGGGGAAGCTCTCATTGTCTCATTTTATTCTTCTCCTGTACGCTGAGTCTGGCCATAGCAACATTCAAGGAAAGTGTATTATGCTAAGCTGGTGATTCACTTTTAGTAGCTAGACAGAAAATGTATTGTCTTACCTGCCCCAAGATATATGACTAATTGTCTAAGGTGACTTCACCGTACTCGCATCTTCTAGCTGTAACTGTGCTATGCATATTATATACAGTTAGGTCCATAAATATTAAAAAACAACATTTTATTTATGATTATATTCATTTGTCCAATTACTTTTAGTCCCTTGAAAACGGGGGGATGGCTACTCTTAAGAGCTGTAATTCCTAAACCTGGATGTACATACCTTCAAATTAAACTTGAGTGTGCACTTTCAGCCCATATCCATTATATAACTATAGCTTGAATATGTTTTGGTAAATACCTGAAAAAAGTAAAATTGTGCCTGTGTCCAAATATACAGTATATGGACCTAACTGTACAATACTACTTAGTAGTGATAGATTAATTAATTCATAAACAGGGCATAATGCACATATTTTTTCCATTATCTGAATGGTGGCAAGTGTTTAGTCCAAACTGACAATATATAAATATAGATTGCCTCAATTTCAGAACTTCGCAATTCTCTAAGGATCTGTTTGCAAATATTCAGGTGAATCAAACACTTTGAATTACAAAGTGTGATTGCTCTGATTCAATCATTATGTGTACATTTAGACAAAGAGCAACTATTTCTCTGAACAAATACTTGCTTTTTTTGTTTTACAATGGCGTTAACAGCCATAATTACATGGAAGAGTTTACAAAATCAGGACCTGTGTGAGGCCACTGCTCCTCAATGTGTCACTGCCTACATGAGTGGTAGTGTTCATACACACTGTGGGCTCAAGCAAACTGCTGTATAATCTTCCAAGGTGATCAGCTAATTTGAATATGTGTCCATATGATATTCATAAACTGAAATAACACTTTTAAGAAATTCTACTTCTGGAAACTTAAACAGATCATTTGAAAACTATAGGAAATGTGTTTGCTTTGACCAAACCTCTTGCTGTTCTTTCATCCTCTTTCATCTATCTTCATTTTGTTACGACTTTCTCACTTCATCCACTTTTCACAAAGTTGCGTCCTTCTGGCCTCATCCACTTTTCATTTTCTTCATATACTTTTTAGTTTTTTGCATGCTTCTGGGCTCAACCACTTTTTATTTTGTTGCATTTCACTTTAGTTCCTCCTTCTATCCTTATCCTGTTTTCATTTTGCTGTCTCCTCTTAGCTTCATAAACTTTTAATCTTGTTGCTTCCTTCTGGCCTCATCAGCTTTTTACTTTCTTGCATTCCCCTGGCCTCATCCGCTTTTCACTTTGTTGTATCCTCTTGGGTTCATCCACTTTGCACTTTGTTGCATCTTCTTGGCATCACCCACTATTCACTTTGTTGCCTCCTTTTGGTCTCATCCACTATTCACTTTTTGGCATCCTCTTGGCCTCATCCACTTTTCACTTTGTTGCATCCTCTTGGCTTCATCCACTTTTCACTTTGTTGCATCCTCTTGGCTTCATCCACTTTTCACTTTGTTGCATCCTCTTGGCTTCATCCACTTTTCACTTTGTTGCATCCTCTTGTCCTCATCCACTTTTCACTTTGTTGCATCCTCTTGGCTTCATCCACTTTTCACTTTGTTGCATCCTCTTGGCTTCATCCACTTTTCACTTTGTTGCATCCTCTTGTCCTCATCCACTTTTCACTTTGTTGCATCCTCTTGGCTTCATCCACTTTTCACTTTGTTGCATCCTCTTGGCTTCATCCACTTTTCACTTTGTTGCATCCTCTTGTCTTCATCCACTTTTCATTTGTTGCATCCTCTTGGCTTCATCCACTTTTCATTTGTTGCATCCTCTTGGCTTCATCCACTTTTCATTTGTTGCATCCTCTTGGCTTCATCCACTTTTCACTTTGTTGCATCCTCTTGTCCTCATCCACTTTTCACTTTGTTGCATCCTCTTGGCTTCATCCACTTTTCACTTTGTTGCATCCTCTTGGCTTCATCCACTTTTCACTTTGTTGCATCCTCTTGTCTTCATCCACTTTTCATTTGTTGCATCCTCTTGGCTTCATCCACTTTTCATTTGTTGCATCCTCTTGGCTTCATCCACTTTTCATTTGTTGCATCCTCTTGGCTTCATCCACTTTTCACTTTGTTGCATCCTCTTGGCTTCATCCACTTTTCACTTTGTTGCATCCTCTTGGCTTCATCCACTTTTCACTTTGTTGCATCCTCTTGGCTTCATCCACTTTTCACTTTGTTGCATCCTCTTGTCTTCATCCACTTTTCATTTGTTGCATCCTCTTGGCTTCATCCACTTTTCATTTGTTGCATCCTCTTGGCTTCATCCACTTTTCATTTGTTGCATCCTCTTGGCTTCATCCACTTTTCACTTTGTTGCATCCTCTTGGCTTCATCCACTTTTCACTTTGTTGCATCCTCTTGGCTTCAGCCACTTTTCACTTTGTTGCATCCTATTGGCTTCATCCACTTTTCACTTTGTTGCATCCTCTTGGCTTCATTCACTTTTCACTTTGTTGCATCCTCTTGGCTTCATCCGCTTTTCACTTTGTTACATCCTCTTGTCCTCACCCAATTTTCTCTTTGTTGCATCCTCTTGGCTTCATCCACTTTTCACTTTGTTGAATCCTCTTGGCTTCATCCACTTTTCATTTGTTGCATCCTCTTGGCTTCATCCACTTTTCACTTTGTTGCATCCTCTTGTCTTCATCCACTTTTCATTTGTTGCATCCTCTTGGCTTCATCCACTTTTCATTTGTTGCATCCTCTTGGCTTCATCCACTTTTCACTTTGTTGCATCCTCTTGGCTTCATCCACTTTTCACTTTGTTGCATCCTCTTGGCTTCAGCCACTTTTCACTTTGTTGCATCCTCTTGGCTTCATCCGCTTTTCACTTTGTTACATCCTCTTGTCCTCACCCACTTTTCACTTTGTTGCATCCTCTTGGCTTCATCCACTTTTCACTTTGTTGAATCCTCTTGGCTTCATCCACTTTTCATTTGTTGCATCCTCTTGGCTTCATCCACTTTTCACTTTGTTGCATCTTCTTGTCCTCATCCACTTTTCACTTTGTTGCATCCTCTTGGCTTCATCCACTTTTCACTTTGTTGCATCCTCTTGTCCTCATTCACTTTTCACTTTGTTGCATCCTCTTGGCTTTGTCCAGTTTATATTTGTTGTCTGCATTCCTTTATCCACTTTTCATTTTGCTGCATCCTCCTGGTCTCATCCACTTTTCACTTTGTTAAGCTAGGTATAACTGCTTTGTAATTCTTCTTTATTTTAAACTGTTATCACCCTGACCACACTAGCTGTAATTTATTTCAAAACAGGCTGGCAGCGGGATTATATTGACCACTGCAAGAAAGCAAGGGTGACAGACAAAAATCATTTATGCATTTATGTTGGTTGCAACTGAAAAATATGATTTTTTTAGGGGGTGGGAGGGCAGTGATGCCATCAACTGATGTTAAATATCCTATTTTTATTGACTTGGAGTTAGCAATCTCATGGTTCAGCTAAAGGTTAGGCAGATCTCAGGCATGTTTGAGTCTTTATAAAATGTGTAATCTGAGAACATGTAGTTACCCTTTTTAGAGTTTATAAATCATATTGCTAGAGCCAAAGACTAGGTGCATATATAAGTCAATTGTTCATTATAATAGTTTGAATTAATTTTCTTCCTGGAAATCCTCTTTAATCCATATTGCTTTGTATTTTTTTCTTAGGTGTCCATGTTACCAAGAAAATTGACAAAATGGGAATGAAGTCATCAGACACGGCTCAAATATTCTTTGAAGATGTCCGAGTACCCAGTAAAAATTTAATAGGGGAGGAAGGAATGGGATTCATCTATCAGATGTTGCAGTTTCAAGAGGAACGAATGTGGGGAGTTGCAAACGGTAAGTCTCCTTTATTCTGTCAAATGAGTCTCTAGTGCTTTTTTGTTGTGGAAGTACATTTATATGCATTTTATGAAAGTTTATTTATTGTTATGGTAGACTAATCTGGTTTACAATGCATTTTATTTAAAATGGTTGTAAACCTCAGACATGAAAAATTTACAAAGTATATCCCTCCATAGTGTGTACTTGTCTCAATTAAGAGAACTAAGTGACATTTCTGCCTCCTGCTTCGATAATCTGCTATCAGTATCTATAACTTCTAACAAGTTTTCCCGACACCAAGAGAAAATGGTGACAGGGGAGGGAGCTCCAGCAGATTGACAGCCTCAGCTCTGTTCCTGTGAGCTGTTTGGAGAGGAGTGTGTCTCTTCCCTCCAATCAGCTGTCAGAGCTCTCTTCACTGAGCTCTGTAGTGTGTAATTTCTGCTCTTCGCCCCCTTTTTTTCTGAAATCTCAGACAAACTGTATAAATTCAGCCCTTTGAACAGATGTAGAGAAGAGAAGACCGCAGATATACAGGTACAACGTATGTAAGAGGATTTGTTTCATCTGTGTAGCACCTCAGGCCAGTTGCTTACCTGGGTATATATATAGGGTTTACGACCACTTTAATGTTTTGAAGGTTTTTCATCTACTTTTTACTATTTCTGTAAAAATCTTTTTTTTTTCACAAACACATATTTAAATTAGGACTGTTACCAGGCTACAGACATTCATTTATTTTCATATTTTTAAAACAAGCTTTCATTAATCCTCATTTATCCCTCATTCATCCTTAAAATTTACAATAGTAGCACTGAAGGCAATTAGATCTGGTCTCAGCACTCTGCTCTCTGCTCTTTCTGTACATTCGCTCTGTATTTGCAATAGAGATTCAAAGGCTGGCAGGCTGTCAACTCACTACTGGGAGGGAAGAGCTGAGCTATGTACAACGTAGAGGAAGTGAACAAAAAAAAAATCTTTCACTGCGAACATTGAGGAAGGGTTACTCTACAGTGGTTGCTGCTACAAGGTCAATGAGGACTTGTTGTAAAGCACAAATTAATTTTTGTTTAAAATGGCTAAATACATGCCAGATGCATTAAAGCAAAAGGCGTGCAAAGGCTTACAGTTTGTCTTCTTTAGAAAGCAGCCACAGCCTGAGTAGAAAAGCCTTCGCCTACCAGCATGCTGTAGAGAAGGACCCTAATTTCTTTGTAGAAATAATGGTCTCTCTGCAGACCTATAATTACAATCAGCAAAGAATTGTGTTCCTCCCTACTGATTGGAGAGCTGTGTCTGACTTAATAGGGGTCATGTATGTGCTCTGCAGTGAAGCCACTGCTTATACAAAGCATAATAGGTTTGCTGAAAAGTAAGTTGAGCATAAACTATTTAATTTCTCTATCTCTGATTTAAAGTGTTGGTTCACCCCCCCCCCCCCCCCCGGTCCTGTTGTACTTACCTCTGGGGAAGCTGAGTGGTCTGTGCCCACACAGCCTGTCCAGCAGTCCAGGGATTTTAAATTCCCGCTCTTCTCCTTCTTCTCTGTGCAGCACTTCTGAGACAGGCCAGAGCAATTCTGATTGGTCAGCGCATGCACTTTTTCTGTCCTGGAAGTGCTGCACAGAGAAGAAAGAGAAGAATGGGAAATTCAAATGTGTGGACTGCTTAACTAGCTGTGTGAGCACTGACAGATCAGCATCACCGGAGGTAAGTACAGCAAGGACCAGGGAGTGGGGAGGGTGTACGGTTTTAGTTCACCTTTTTATTTTTTCTGAATGGTGAACTGACTGTCAGGGACCACCGCGACGCATGAGTCTGCACATGTGTAGGTGTCCAACAAGACATGCAGGCAGGCGGGCAATAGGACCCAGGTGCGCCTGTCACCTATGACGGCGCTGGGCAGGCACTAGGACCCAGGCGCACCTGTCAGCGCTGGGCGGGCTACTTAAACCAGCCCTGCACAGACACAAGTTGCCTGATGGTCTTCTCCCTGTTCCTGTGTTCCTGCTCTTCTTGTATGCTGATTGCCTTGTTGCTGACCCTGCCTGGACCTGATACCGCTGTCTTCTCCTGCCCTGACCTTTGGCTCGCCCTGACCATCCTCTGCCTGCTCCTTTTGTCTGACCTGCTGTTACCGAACCCGGCTTGTGACCCGATTACTCTTTGTCTACCGATCTGTACCGTCTGCCTCGCTGTTACCTACCCGGCTTGCCTGACCACGTCACACCTCTTCACATCTGGCTCCTACCCGTTACACGCCATTGGCTGTTGCCTTTACCACAGTTGGTGTCACTCAGGGGTCATGACCTGGTCCTGGTCTGCTTCAAGTCCATCCTCACCATCAGGGGCTCTGGTGAACCAGCAGACCTGGGCTTAGACTCCGTGCCCTGGGGGACTCCGGCCAGTGGGCCACTAGAGGTCGCCATCAGTGTTCGTGACACTTTAAACTTTGTATTAAATTAGCCGTAAACCCTTCCATATACCCAAGTGACTGGCCTCATTTGATACACATAGATAAAACAAATCCTCCTACATAAGTTGTACCTGTTTATCTGCAGTATTCCCTTCTCTATATCCGTTCAAAGTGCTGAATTTTTTTTAAGCTTGTCTGAGAGATCAGGAAAAAGAAGGTTGGGAAGCTGAAGTTACACTCCGCAGAGATTAGTTAGGAAAGCTCTGAGAGTTGATTGGAGGGAAAAGACCCCCCCCAACACACGCAGCTCATAGGAACAGATCTGAGGTTGTCAATCTGCTGGAGCTCCCTTCCCTGTCACCATTTTTTTTTTTTGGTTTCAGGAGTGACTCATGCTGATAACAGAGGAATGAAGCAGCAGACAGAAATGACACTTAGTGTTTATAATTGAGACAAATACACACTATAGAAGGATATGCTTTGTTCATATTTCATGTCAAAGGTTTACAACAACTTTAACAAGAAGGTAGGAGTCACTTCAGCTGTGTGTTTACATTTAGGTTTGAGCTATTGAGATCTGTCTACAGATTTTTTCAACAACATTAATAAGGATAGACTAAACTGAACCTAAAGCTCTGTCTGCTTAGTGAAAGTATGAATACAAAATATATGTAATATTTTATGTTTTTGTGACCAAAAAAATCTAATCTAACTTTGGCTTATTTATTCCTAGATTGTAAGCTCCTACGAGCCGGGCCCTCTGTTTCCTCTTGTATCAGATTGTATTGTAACTGTCATGTCTACCTTCATTTTGTAAAGCGCTGAGCAAACTGTTGGTGCTATATAAATCCTGTATTAAAATAATAATAATAATTCTTTATACTTAACCATAAAATCAGGTTCAAGGAAGAAAAAATGAACATAAATCGGAGCTGGGCACCACAATTCTTGCTAATGAGGGTATTAGAAAGGATCTTGTGGTATCTGCTTTTAGACAAGACTTTTTAAAAGTTTAAAAAGAACAGGTTCACTTTATTATTATTTTTATATCTTCCTATTAACATCATCACATCTTATTTTTAAATAGCGAAAGGGAATCAGTAAGCCACTTCCAGTCCCAGGTGGACTATAAATAGGGCTTTAGTGTTACGAGGAATGACGTTGGTGATTGAGCTGTCAGCGGCCAGGGAATATCTGGCTGATTAAGTAGGAAAAATTCAAAATATAGCAGGCGTAAAGGCCACAGAACGTCAGAGACCGAGCCGGCTATTACACCACGTCCTGTGAGAACCTTGTCTCATGTTTGTTTTATCCCCCCCCCCCCCCATTTATGATGATACAGACATACAGTTCAGTTCTTACTGGAGGTGGCACAGTTCACACATTCCCGAATTTTGTGTTCCCTAGGACAGGGACACAGACAGACTCGCCCACGGATGACTGTTACTTATTTGTTGAATTGCTAGACATTACCGGATCATGAACAGGCACACATTTGATGAACCCTGTAACTTTGTATCTTTTAACTCTTCAGGAATTAAAGTGTGTGTTATAGCCATTTTTTTTTGTTTTGGATAGAGTAGGGAGTGGTTAAAGTGATGCCAAACAATGTTCTTCAAAAATAATCTGCATGCCATGCAGTGCATGTTAGTTATAGCATACCTCTCAAGATGGGAATGAGGGACACCTATTAGCAAAAGTATTTAGTTATAAGACACACACCCTGCCTCCCCCCCCCCCCCCCCCCCCATTAGAGGAGAATTGTACAAAAAATAATTGAATAAACCCACAAGTGTTTTTTTTTTTTACCATTTCTAGACCGTTATACTGGCTTTTGGAGTTTACAAATGCAGCAATTTAGAAATTGGATGAAAGGCGTAGCGCTGTAAAACAATTTTTGATAGATCGTTTATTTTATATACAACTACATAGATCAGACCAAAATGAGGGACAAATGAGGAAGAAAGAGGGACAGAGGCAATTTGCTCTGAATTGTGGTACAGTCCCTCGAAATCAGGGTCAGTTGGAAGCTATGGTTATGGTCGTGTGTACTGCTCTATGCTCACTACAAATCCCATAGTCCATCTCGAGCAAGAAAGGGTGGCTATGTTCACACATATAGTGGGACCAAGGGAAATGAATGTAGACACCTTCAAAAAGGAAGTCAGATTACGGCAGCAAAAAAAAAGATATTTGGAAGATGCTGAAAGCAAGAGGATATACTTTTTTGAGTTCAGAATACATTTTGGAATATAATAATGTTTAATCCAGAGTTTAGTATCATTTTAACAACCCTGCATTTTTTTTTTTTTTGCTATCTGGGCACCATTGGGGAAATTTCCCCCAGTCATGCATCCCTAGAGGCTTCAAGGCAATTTAGAACACAGTGTGCAGCACCATCACAGGGCTGGATGAAAGAAACTAGAAGGGACGGCCAGCTCCCGATGACATCAGTAAAGGTGATGGCCTGCTTAAAACTGCACATAGAAATAAATGCACAGATGAAAAACAAAATTGAGCAGTTATTCCTGCCAAATAATTTGTGTTTCAGTCCATCCAGTCCTAGATCTGCCACACAGTAGTCTGGCATGACAGGTGACCTGATTTTTCACTGCAACAATTAAGTAACACATTCAGGTCTTGTTCCTCCCTAGCTTGTGACTGGACAGTAAAAGGAGAAGCAGCTGACTGATGAGCTCATCTCCCTGTAACTTCTTCTTTCTTTTTTTTTGTAATTAACTTTTTATTGATTTTCAAACATATTACAACAAGCAGTCGCAAACGTAAAATAAAAGAAGAGAGGGAAAGCCGAAAAACAAGCTCATCGATGAGAGGTGCATAAGTACATACAATGTCGATACAGAACACTGAAATGGCAATCAATCACAAACAATCTGAGCAGACAAATCTGTGTTATTGGTGTCCCATGGATCCAAACTGCCTCAAACGCAGGGACAGTGGCAGAGTGTAAAGCAGTTAAGTACTCCTTCTTCCTAATCTCTGCTATGACCTTCATCAGTTCTGGTAACGTGGGGGATATAGAAGAGAGCCAAAGCATGGGAATGATTTTCCTGGCTGCCGTTAAAATGTGGGTGGAAAGTTTCTGTGCACATTTAGAGAGACCCGAAAAAGGTAGACCCAGCAGAAAGTAAATGGGTTCAAAAGGAACAGGAGCCTGCAAAAGTAACCGCAATAGGGTAAGGGCCTCCCTCCAAAAGGGCGCAAAGGACCGGCAATCCCATTAAATTTGGAAAAGAGTGCCAGTTTCTATTCCACAATGCCAGCAAACAGAAGAAACATTTGGGTTACATGCATGGAGAAACTCAGGAGTCCTTTACCAAAACATCAGGATATTATAAGTATTTTCTTTATACACTACACAAAAAGAAGATTTAGAGGCGGCCTCCTAAATCCTATTCCACTGATCCTAGCCAATATCGCATTGAAGGAAACTGGACCATTTACGCATATAAAGGCGAGTATCAATAGAAAAAGAGCAGGCTTCTAAAAGCAATTTATACGTAGCAGATATTATGCCCCGTTGGTATGTGCCTTGGATGCAGATATGCTCAAAAGGGGTAGGTTTCTCAAGAGTCAGCGAAGCGGTATTAGAGGCAAAAAAATGGCATACCTGTAGATAAACAAAACACTGATGGGGTGGCATACGAGCAGCTTTTTGAATGTCAGGGAAGGATTGTTTTCTCTTTCCTTTTATCGGCATGTTCTCTGTTGGTATATGACCATTGCAGGATAGCTGACTGGCTCCTTTTGCTGTGTCTCCTTCCCCAGTTTGAGTTCTGCTGTACAGGGGACTGTAAGAGACTGAAATCCTCCAGGTGCTTAACCACTTGAACCCCAGTACAGTTCTGACATTCCTCACACATTATACATATATATATATTTATTTTTTTTTTAAACAGAGGCCTGGTTTTTCAAACCCAATTTTTTTAGAAAAAATATATTTTAATGCACAAACACACAATATAATGCTCAAATCTTTGGTAAAATATAAAAGATGATATTAAGCTAAGTAAATAGATACCTAACATGTCACGCTTTAAAATTGTGCACACTCATGGAATGGCAACAAATGATGGTACTTAAAAAATCTCCTTAGGCAATTCTTTAAACGCCTTTACAGGTCACCAATTTAGAGTAACACAGGAGTTGTGGTGCTAGAATTATTGCTCTCACTATAACATTTGTGGTGATATCCCACGTGTGGTGCGAACACCTACATATGTGTTCACTTTTGCACGCCAGCACAGGGGGTACTTTTTTAAATTTTATTCAGTTGTTTTTTTTATTCGTACAATCTGTTATTTTTAAATCACGGTTATGGCTATCGCAAGGGATGAACAACATCCCCTGTGATAGCTGGAGCAGTGAAAGGTCCTCCTTTTGGAGAGATCTGAGGTCTACTAGACCCAATATCTCTCCTCTGCCCTTCAAAGCATCAGATGAAACCGAGATCCATTTGATCTGTTGCTTTCACAGGCCAGTAATGGTCTGTTTACATTAGACCGAGACCGGAAGGGAGAAAATACTCATCGCTTCCAGTTTTTTCAGACCATAGAGATGATCCGGATATTCCAGTCCTCGGTCATCTCTATGATCAGCGGGCTTCAGTCCTGGGCTCCCCAGTGGAACAGGGGAGCTCGGGAAGGTGGCGGGAGGGAACTACCCCCTTCTATTGCATGTAAAAGTGATACAGCGTCTAATTAGCTGCTCAGATCTCTTTTAATTTTTTCAGCATCCCTGGCTCAAAAAAAAAATGGCTTTATGGCTGCAGCTGCCTCGGTATAACCACTCATACCCAATGTCATATAGCTATGTCATTGGCCGGCACATGGTTAAACTGCTTGCATTAAAAAAAAAGACAAAACACACATTTAATGGTATATTATTGAACACAGTCTGGAGTTCAGCTTTAGAGGAATGTGACTATTTTTAGCTCTGTTGTTGACCAGATATTTTCACCCACAGAACTGCCTCTCACTGGATGTTTTGCACATTCTCTGCAGACTTTAGAGATGCTAATGTGTGAAAATCCCCAGAGGTCAGCAGTTTCTGCCACAACAATCATTTCACAATAAAGGTTACTTAGATCACACAAGTTTTCTATTGTAATACTTGTTAAAGCAACAACTCAATTTCTTGACCAGGTCTGCATATTTCATGTATTGAGTTGCAGCTTAAATTGATAATCGTGCTCAAATGTACTAAAAGTCCACAAAGGTGCAAAAAGTGCTTCCAGAAATCAGCCACTAATCCAACAGAGCCGGAGGGAGAAACACCTCAGAAATCTGGTAATAAGCTGTTAGGCTTTCTAATGGAAAGCCAGCAGCGCTTTAGGGGTTAACCTCACAAAGGTCTGTGGTATATGATATGGCAGTGCTCTGACCCTCCGTTCTGCTCCAACTTCACTTTCAGGCTATAGGAACGTATAAAATATAAAAACTCATAGTGCAGTATATCCTTATACAAAATAATTATTTAAGATGAAAATATTGCACTGACATTCAGTTAAAAGTAGGCAGGCATCATCGGTCTCAAAGCTGCAGCAATCACAATGTTGATAATGCATTCCTTCTGACCGACAGCAGCTAAGCGTGGTGACGTCACGTTAGGTACCATCACCACTCTTAGCGGCCACCAGCTGGAAGGAATGCATTATCGACATGTATGCCCCTATTGCCTGAAAGTGAAGTTGGAGCTGAACCAAGGGTCTGAGCACTGTCATTTCATCTACCATGGACCTGTTGGGGGTTAACCCCTAAAGCGCTGCTGGCTTTTCATTAGTTTGAAAGCCTAACAGCTTCTTATGAGCTCTAACTCACTGTTATCACCGGATTTCTGAGGTGTTTCTTCCTCCAGCTCTGTTGGATTAGTTGGTGTTTTTCCCTCTGATTTCTGAAAGCATTTTTTGCAGCTTTGTGGACTTTTAGTACATTTGAGCAGTATCAGTTGATGTTGGACTTTGATTACCACTTTTCTGTTCATTTGTATTAATTATTGATTTGATCAGGACTGCACTATTTGAGTTCCTTGGATCTGTTAACCTTTGTCAGCAGCTTTTTATTTATCATACACTTTTTTAATCTTAGAACAGAAATGCACATGTTTATATTGAGTTGCAGATGCCTGTTTATCAAATAATGCTGACCATTCACAGAAAACGTGGCCCCTGTGGGAAGGAATCCAAAGAAACACTGGTGGCGCTTCATTAACATCCAATGTGAAGTAGCTTTATTGTTCTGAACAAACATGAAGCCCTACCTGGGACCTCCTCTGTCTCTACTGACGTGTTTCACCCAGAACGTGGGCTTTTTCGTAGAGTAGGAGAAGCACTGGGGTCTATGAAGACCCAAAGTACTTACATCTGGAGCAGCCACAAAGTGATTTGCAGGACATAGAAGTAATCCTGCACAACAGGGATTTGCTTCTGAGGGAAAAGAAGGTTTTGCTTCTGTATTCCTGGTAAGGCAACTGTTAAGCTTTAAATAAATTAGGCTTAGTCCCCTTTAGCAGCAATATTGGTGCCTTGCTGTTTTTCTACTTTAGCCTTGGGAATTTAGCTTTACATTGTTAAAGTTGAACCTCAGGCAAACAGATAAATATCGTGCATAATGGAACCAAATAGATATGAACAGTCTTCGGTAAGCCATAGATGGTTCTTTCCTGCAGCAAAGGAAAATTGCTCAATTCCACCATCAACACAGTCAGTGTTGGTGGAGGAATCCCTTCCACGGAGCTATTGTATTCTCCCAGTGGGGAGCCTTCCCTGCTGGCAAAACACAGTGATTATTGCTAGTGGCTATAGCCACCAGCAGTGCTCGCATGTAAAAAAAATCCGTCAGGCTGGTTGTACTGAAGTCAATCAATGGATCAACTTCTGTACAACCATCCTGCCCATTGATTGTACAAATCTTGGCTGGTCTTTGCTGAACCAGCGGATTTTCGATTCATCTATGGCTTGCTTAACTTGCCAAAGGTAAAGTCTGAGTGTGTGCTGACAGTCTTGTGATCCAGATACCTCTTCCTGACAGCACACCCCTTAGACCTCTCTGCTGACTACATTGCAGTAGAGCAATAGAGGCCAGTCTAGGACTGGACAATGAAGCAGCAGAATTCTGATGAGACCATCACACTGTTCCTCCCCCCTCGTATCAGGAAGCTTTAAATGTGGTATGTGGTCAGCGCTGTACAATTCACTAGACACAGACTGGTTGACAGTGCTAACCCTCCCTCTCCTAGTCTGAGTGCTGCTGTGTAAAGAGCATATGGGAGGATGAAAGTAGAGCTTAAATGAAATACTTGAAATTTATGATGGTGAATCCATAAGTGGATTAAATGGTGTTTTTTTCATGGACATTTTGTGTGAACTTGGGCCCTGATTTGGCAACATGGTTACGTGGTTGTAGGGGTCTAGAAGGGTAGTTGGGCTCTGGTCTGAGCAACCACTCTAGGAGAATGCCAGTCCAGCCCGAGACTTATTCAGAGGCCAGAGCCTGGGTAATAACCCCCCCTAGCACCCAATCCCACCAGTCAGGCCTGGGTGTCATCCTTCAGTCTGATCGAACCCATGTCTGTAACATTAGGGAGTTGATCTACTAAAACCCGAGAGCACAAAATCTGGTGCATCTCTTCATAGAAACCAATCGGCTTCCACGTTTTAATGCCAAAGCTTAATTGAACAAGCTGAAGTTAGAAGCTGATTGATTTCTGTGCAGAGCTGCACCAGATTTTGCACTCTCCAGTTTTAGTAAATCAACCCCCTAAACATCAATCATTGGGATCTAGCTCCCCCTAGCCAAACTAGGAGGGTGCTACAGTAGTATAATGACATTTGGAAGGATTTGTTGGTACAACTTAAAGAGCAATTTCAGTCCCCTTTTTAGTAGCTCCACCCACACACTACCATTATGGCGAGTGCACAAATATGCCAAAGGGTTTTACTTGGCCTTCGGGTCCTGACAGAGCCCTTTGGCTTTTTACACATGCACAAAGACTGCAAAGTTTCAAGTCTTCCATAATAGCCATGTTTGCAAATGTACTGGGGAAACCCATGTGTGCAGCAGGACTCAGCTGGACCCGAAGTCCTGTGGCACATCTGCACACACAAAGAATCCGTGGTGGGGGCAGGTTGACATGAACCTCATCCTCTCCTAGGCTAGAAATACTTAAGTGCTGCACAAAAATCTCTGAAATAATAAAATGTGCGTTTTTTAAAATGTACTGTATATCTGTATAATTGTGATAGAGGGATGGGGGACCTTCAACAATTGCTGGAAGATGGTAATGGTGAGGAAGAAGCAGGTTGTTTGTTACCAGAGGGACTTGATCCTGGTCATAGGTGAGTAATTCAGCACTTGTATTTTTAGCGTTTGGTAGCTAGTAGCAAGTCTTTAGCACTTTATTAGAAATCCAGCATTGTCTAGTGACAATGAGTATTCTTGCTGGCTATATGCACCACTATAGATAGATGTGCCTAATTAAATGGCTGAGCTGAGCACCGAGGTGGAGCTTCTCCAATCTCTGCTGCACCACACAGTTGGTGAGTTACCTTTAGAATGTATACAATTCCATCCCACAGCACCTCCCTCTGATCAGTTCTTGTGAGTCTTCTACACTGTTAGTCGCCCAATTGCACCCAGGGCCGCTTTAGAACCCTGAATGGTCTAAAACTTTTTAAAACTGTGGGCAGCACAGTGGCTAAATGGTTAGCACTTCCACCTGGCAGTACTAGGGTCGTTGGTTCGAATCCTAACCACAGCACCACCTGCCTGGAGTTTGCATGTTCTCCCTGGGCCTGCATGGGTTTCCTCCCACACTCCGGTTTCTCACTCCGGTTTCCTCTCACACTCCAAAGACATGCTGGTAGGTGATTTGGATCCTGTCTAAATTGGCCCTAGTATGTGTATGTATGAATGTGAGTTAGGGACCTTAGATTGTACGGCCCTTGAGGGTTAGGGACTGATGTGAATGTACAATATATATGTAAAGCACTATGTAAATTGACAGCACTATATTAGTACCTGAAATAAATAAATAAAACCAACCTTTAAGCTAAACTCTGGGGAGAATTCAAAACTACCCTTACAGTGGGGCTACCCATACTGCAAGGGTTAATGGCCCTTTTTTGTCTTGGGTACCTTAGAATGCTGTTTTACTTACTTGATCCCTTGCTGCTACTGGCTTACTCCTCCCTGAGCAATCCATCCTCCTCAGGCCACTTCTCTTCGGTGCTCCATAGGACCGACGCTGAAAATTGCAGCAAACCCTCTAAAAATGGGACTTTTAAAACTTTACAAAAGTGGAAGGGCAAGCTACTTTTGTAAAGTTTGAATGAGAAATGGTGCTATTTGTATAATTTACAACTGCTGACCACTCAACATGTGATTTTATTGGTTTTGTATAATAAAGATTTCTATTGGCTTTATATACATATGTATACAATTTGTGCTTTTAAAAGTTTAGAGGGTTTGCTTCAATTTTCAGTAAAGTTAGGGATGATGGCACTGTCCAACACCACGCCAGGCCCCTTTTCATAGGTCAGACACAGAGATCATCACATAAAAAGCGGGTCCAGCAGTCCTGCATGTAGGCAGATGCAGTCTGCTTTCTCCACTGTAGGTGGCGCCTAACCAGAGTGGTATTACAGCCTGGAGAGGAAGTCAGGAGAAATTCGATAATATTTGCACCAAGTATTGTGCCCCCTCATCAGATACGCAGTATATTACCATCGTATTGTAAGACTCTCTGCAAATGTTTTGGTTGTGTGTCAGAAAAACATCCACACATTCAGATAAATGAATGGCTCATTTTCCTGACATGTTTATTGATACAAGCAGAGACAGTGATGAAAGTCAGTCCACCATTATCTTCCGGGACAATCTGTGCTACAAGTCATTTTTATTTTTACAAACTACAGACTTCCATAATCTTTTCCTTTTGCGCCAGACAACGGAAAATAATGTATTTTGCAGTATTACAAACATTTGAAATGGCCCACTAACAGTTACCTAAACTGACCCCAGACTAGCACATACAATATTCTCTGCTTTAAAAGATACGTTCTCCATTGGGAACATGTTACATAATCCAGATTCTGCAACCCTTTCCCACTGTCTGCCCTCCAGACAGAAGGGTGACAGAAGCATGGGGAGTAGATTGTACTAGCTGTCACGCGGCCGCGTCATTCATTCATAGTGTTCTGTGAATGAATGAACTACAAGTCCCAACAGCCTTAGCAGCTGTCAGCTTGTAGTTCTCAATGAACTACCATGGCGCTGTGGAGTGGTAGTTCATTGAATCTTCCTGTCAGTATATCTGCTTGTCCGTACATCCTGTACGGGCAAGCAGATATACTGACAGATCTGCAGAAGATCTGCATTGCACCAGTGATCTGCTGGTGCAATGCTTTGCAGACTCCTGCAACCAAAAATAATAAATGCACATTTTTTTACCTACAAAAGAAAAACGTGCATTTATTATTTTTGGTTAAAAGGTAAACTTATCCTTTAATTCCCATCCCTGTTCCTGGACACCTAGGAGTTGGAGGTGTCCTCACCCAGATTTGTGTGTCCTAGCTCCTCCTGTTACAGTCTACATGATGTATGTTGCACCCTCATCTCATAGGATGTTAGGTAAATTTAGTTCTTGGTAATCAAGGGAGCAGAGATTGTTTGTTTTGGCTTGTTCGGGGTCTTACAGGCTGAGAGTTGATTGCTTTCCCCTACCTCTGAAAGAAGGCTTAGAGCAGGAGACTCAAAACAGCCAGCCTGAATATTTATCAGGTTCCAGCCAATCCCTGGAGAGTAGTGTCCAGTAGGGGGCTGGAATGGAGATAAATAGTCTGAGACACTGGAGATTGGGGTTCCTTCTCCCCAGGGGGGTTCCAGAAACAGAGGCGCTGCTGCTGTTAGGAAGCCCATGGACTACATCTGCTCTAGAGGCATCAGCAGTGCCAGAACTGAGGGCCTGAAATTACAAGGAATCATGTCCTGAGAAGCGCTGTCTCACTCACTGGACCATGTCTGAAAGAAGCTGGAAGGTGGCAGCTGTCCTGCGGACTTGTGAGTAGTGACCTTAGACTGATCCCTGTGACTAGGTAGTGTATTTGCGGCTACACTGGGTGTGCATTGGCACAAGGTAATCAGATGCCAAAAAGACATGCTGCACGGTCTTCAACTGTGAGGCCTTAGACTGGCCAACATTCAGTTAATTTGAGAAGATTGTCCTCCAACTACTAGGTGTAAAGTGTTTTGGAGTATCCCAATGAGTATCCCATGGCAAAGTTCCCCTCCCCTGTTCTTCAAGCAATAAACCTTAAAAAGACATCCCCTAGACCAGGGGTGTCGAGCTCAAATTCTCCGCGGGCTACATCATCATTATGGTTGTCCTCGAAGTGCTGGTTGTATCTGTAGGACTATATAAAAGTATGCTCTCTTTATCATATTAAACGATTGGCTCTGCATTCAATTATTGCTGGTTTTAGTAATAACTTAAGACTTAAGCTGTGAAGGGCAATTGCAGACCAGCAAGGAGCCCACTCACACTCCCGTAGCAGATGATGCAAGTCTGAAAAGGGTCACACGCCGCTGGTATCATCCATAAGAAGCTTTACTGGAGACTGCTGAGACAGAAGATGGTTCTGCCATGGTGTACTGTGTGAGGAGTCTCCAATAAAGTTTCTTGTGGATGATAAGACCGTTGTGCGACCCTCCTTTCCAACTGGCATAGTATTGTATTCTTTTCATAATAAATATAAACCAGTGTCCAGAGCACCCCCCCCCCCCCCTTACATCAGGTGTCAAGAGCCCCCTACCCTCCCTTACCTTGTGCTGCTGCCAGGAAGAAGGGGGGGCAGAGCTAGGAAGCAGAAAATGCAGGTTCTGGAGGGGGACCAGAGGAGGGCTGCCAGAGTCTGCTGAATGCAGAGACCAGAGGAAACAGAGATGAGGTGGTGCTGTGGCTGCACAGAGAGGCGCAGGATCTGTAGGAGGAATTATGTTTTCCTCTCTACTGCTAAGATGGATGGGTGGGGGGGTTAGACAGAGAAGAGCCTCTCCACAGCTGCATGAAGAAGTGCAGGATCTGGCGGAGGAGTTCTGTTCTCCTCTCTGCTCCTGACTGAGACAAGATGGGGGCAGAGATGAGAGGGGTGCCGCAGCTGTAAGAGAAGTGCAAGGGGCACATGAAATTGCCAGACGGGCCGGATTCAGCCCGCAGGCCTTGTGTTTGACACATGTGCCCTAGACAGTTTATTCGAGCCAGAGCAAATAGACTGTTGCTTGTGGGGACAAGCAGCCACTGTACTTTTGAGGAAGAACCAGTTAATATCAGCAGCCCCTACAGAGGTAGTACTACATGACAATACATTAAAAAATCCAGCAGGGTTGATGGGAGCCCCTTCTACTAGTTGCAGAAGGTGTGCAGACCCAGGAACTCAGCATAGGGATGGTGAGTGCCCCTCATAATGGACACAGCAGGGGTGCAGACCCAGAAACTCAGAACAGCATTTTCTAGAAATTAAATAATCTATTTCTAGTGGACTGACCCTGTAATGATAAAGCAGCATCATTTTATTATTTTTTTTTTGCATGTGGAAAGTCAATTTTTATTTAATTTATAACAATTCATGTTTTCTGTATATTATCAGTTCTCACACCCATGGAAAGCATCATCCAAGAAACGATTGACTTCACCAGGCAGAGGAAAATCTTCAACCAGCCTCTGCTCAACAACCAGATTGTCCACTACAAGTTGGCTGAGCTGAGCACCGAGGTGGAGCTTCTCCGGTCTCTGCTGCACCGCACAGTTGGTGAGTTTGTGTCAAAAGAGTTACCTTCAGATTTTATACAACTCCAGCCCTTTGCACCTCCACCTGATCAGTTCTTGTGGATCTTCTGCACTATGTTGGTTGCCCAGTTGCACCCGGGACTGCTTTAGAACCTTGATTGGTCTAAAACTTTTTTAAACCAACCTTAAAGTGAAACTCAAAACTATCATTGCAGTGGGGCTCCCCATACAAGTGTTAAATGTTCATTTTTGTCTTGGGTACCTTAAAATGATGTTTAACTTGCTTTATACCTCGCTACTACTGGCGTCCTCCTCCCCGAGCAACCCATCCCCTAAGGACGCTTCTCTTAGGAGTTCCATAGGTCAGAAACTGAGATCATCACATACAGTGCAGGTCTGGCAGTCCTGAATGTAGGCAAGTGCAGTCTGCTTTCTCCACTGTAGGTGGTGCCCTACCAGAGCAGTATCACAGCCTGGAGAGGAAGTCAGGAGATACTCGGTTTCTCTATGGTTTCTGGGTTCCTAGAGATAGCATTGCGGTTGGCTACGCTGCATCCAAGTGACCTCTGACAGCCATCTTTAGGTCAGCAGTGTCTTTATATGTCCCTGCCCCTAGGTTTTGGCGCACATTTTGAAAAATGGTTAGAATAGGAAAAGAGCATTCACCTGTCAGGGGAAGTGAGGTTATGGATTCACAATTCTATACTGTAGCCTCCCGTTTGGGACCAGACCGGCCAGGCCACATTCCGCCCTCTGAAGACAGATGCTGTCGATGCATCTCTGCCAATAACTGAACTGTGAGTTTTACGCTTTCTCTCGCTGGGGTTGTTTGTAGTTGGCATTTTCTGCAGTACAAGTTCTAGTTTATCTGCAACTCAACTCTGTGTCTTTACTGCCGCCACACCATTCTGCACCAACCCACATGCATTGACATATCAGCCTGGATGTCACATCACTTCCTGAAAATCAATCTATCCAAAACCAAACTCATAATACTTCCTCCCCTCTGTGCCCCTTTCCCTGACTTCTCTGTCAAAATCAATGGCTCAACCATCAACCCGTCCCCGCATGCCAGGGTGCTAGGTGTAATCCAGAATTCGGAACTATCCTTTCGGCCCCATATCCAATCACTGTCCAGAGCTTGCCGCCTCAACTTCCGTAACATCTCCGAGATAAACCCCTTCCTACCCAATGATATCACAAAGCTTCTAACTCACTCGCTGGTCATCTGCCTTGACTACTGCAACTCCCTCCTCACTGGCTTACCTTTACATAGGTTATCCCCCCTCTAATCCATCATGAATGCTGCTGCCATAGTCATCCACCTTACCAGCCATTCAGTCTCTGCTGCCCCTCTCTGCCGATCCCTCCATTGGTTTCCACTCAGCAGATGATTTAAATTCAAGATACTAACAATAGCTTATAAAGTCATCCACAACTCAGCTTCCAGTTACATCACTAACCTGGTCTCAAAATATCAACCAAATCGCTCTCTTTGTTGCTCCCAAGACCTCCTGCACTTTAGCTCCCTTGTCACCTCCTCACATGCTCACTTCCAGGACTTCTCCAGAGCTGCTCCCGTCCTCTGGAACTCCCTTCCCAATGTGTCCGACTATCTCCTACTCTATCCACTTTTAAACGATCCCTAAAAACGCATCTCTTCAGAGAGGCCTATCCTGCCCCTACTTAGCAACTGTACATGTATTTTCTTCATCAGCCCATCCCCCACAGTTATTACCTTTTGTATTGATAGACCCTCCCTCTTAGATTGTAAGCTCTGACGAGCAAGGCCTCCTGATCCCTCCTGTATTCATCTGTATTGTAATTGTACTGTCTGCCTTATGTTATAAAGCGCTATGTAAGCTGTTGGCGCTCTATAAATCCTGTATAATAATAATAAATAATAATATTGGTAAGTGAGGATACCAAGGGCCCGCCCACAACCCGCAACGTTGGGAAGAGGAGAATGCTGGGTGCCTGGAGTGTGAGGGATAAGATAGGTGAAGCTGCTTTTTTTTTACTCTACACAGAAACAATGCAATGGAAGCCCCATTGCAAGGGTTATTTTTAATTTTCCCGAGAGTTCACCTTTAAATAGCCTTACTATGTACTATTACTAAGGCCGGCCATATATGGGTCGATTTTCGAACGATTTTTGGCCTGCAATATGGGTGTATATTTTTACTTTCTTATGGTCACTGAGAGTATATGAAGAGTCGGGGAGGAGAAAACAGATTTCAGAGCACATTGAGTATTGAAATGCAATCAACAAGATATGCAGGGTAAGCTGCATTCCTGCAGATGAAGGGATCAATCACGTGGATTTATTTTGCACACTGGTGGTGGATGAAGTATGGTCACATTCAGAGCTGGATGTTACTTATAGCAAAGGAGAGTGAATGCACATTTTCACCCTATGAGGGTAAGAGCATTTAGTGGGACTAGTGGTGGCCACTGTTTTCATAGTGTGTATAACTTTGCACGGGTGCATTATGTAGTACACTTTATGTAAGAATTACTGCACTCAGAGGCGTCCCGAGGCAGGTGCGGGGGGTGCGGTCTGCACCGGGTGACACCGACTGCACGGGGTGACAAAAAGGTAAGTTGTAAAGCAAAAAGGTAAGTTGAAAACCAAGCCGACGATCCCCGCAGGATGGATCCGATCCATCCTGCGGGGATCGTCGGCTTTCTTTACAACTTACCTTTTCTTGGAGCGGGTCCGGTGTCACCCTGTATAGATTGCATGCCGTCGATCCTGCGGGTATTGTCGGCATACAACCTATACGGGGTGACACCGGACCCGCTCCAAGAAAATGTAAGTTGTAAAGAAAGCCGACGATCCCCGCAGGATGCATCAGATCTGCGGATTGAGCATAATGGATCGGAGTCTGATCCATTATGCTCAATCCGCAGATCCGATCCATTCTGCGGGGATCGTCGGAGGGGGTGTCACCAAGTGTTACCATACCGGGTGACACCAACCCTAGGGACGCCTCTGACTACACTTTATTTTTTGTTTTGGAGATTGGAAGCAGTCGATTAGAAGATCAAAGGAGAGAGTGAGATCATATGATATACAAAGCTTTTTTACTAAGGAGATTCTGGTGAGAATATATGAAGATCTGTGAAGGATAGTTGTGCGCAGTTTTGTATACAAGACTTTTATACCTGGGGGGGGTTGGACTGTCAGCTGCACACTGTTGGATTTTGTAGCACTTATTATAATTCCAAATAATTAATTTACACATATTGGGATTTTTTTTGTAGCAAAGACATGTAGCAGAATACATGTTGGCCAAAATTTATGACAAAATTAAATTTTTTAAATTTTTTTACTGTATATCTTTTATAGCAAAAAGTCAAAAATATCGTTTTTTTTTCAAAATTGTCAGTTTTTTTTGTTTATAGTACAAAAAATATAAAATGCAGAGGTGATCAAATACCACCAAAAAAAGCTCTATTTGTGGAAACAAAATGACATAAATTTCATTTATGTAAAGCGTTGCATGACTACGAATTGTCAGCAACGTCATATCACAAAAAAATGGCCTGGTCAGGAAGGGGGGTAAATCCTCTAAAGGGCAAGTGGTTAATAACAGATGGGGAAATGTGCATTAACGTGCATGCAAAAACACGGCTTTTTCACATGTTTTTGATTCTGAAAACTCCTGTAGCTCAAAAAACGTGCATGAGGTGAATGGGTTGTGTGATTTGTGATGACTTTTCTCATCTGACCTGTTATTTGTTTGTCCTCAGCATTGTATATCGACGGGAATGACGTCACCAAATTTGCATCTATGGCCAAGCTAAAGGCTGGACGCCTAGCAAGAGAGCTAAGTGACAGCTGCCTACAGTTCTGGGGGGGAATGGGCTTCACCAATGAGGTGTCTGTAAGCAGGTTTTATCGGTAAGTCAGACGTTACTAAGTCTCTATCTTTGTCCTGTTTGTGTTTAAAGCTGAACTCCGGGATAAGCAGATATTGTGTAAATACATTGGTCATGTGTGTCCTTTTTTGAATCTTGGCGTGCTTTGTGCATTTCTTCATGATCTGTGCAGTAATCCAGTGTGAGGCTTTACCATCCAGGAACTTCCTGTAATAAAGACCGGTCACTGCTGCTCTCTCCTCTTCTGCAGGGTGACTGGTCTTGTCTCCGCCCCTTCCTGTAGTTTTCTGTAGTGGCTGGTGACTCCTGGCCTCCTCTCACAGCTCCGCTTGCTGCACAAGCTGTGTACAGCACTTTACAGTTTTATCAAACATATCTGAGTTTACAAAGTTATTCAGTGCACACAAAACTGATCCCTTTTTGGCTATTGAAGAATATATTGAAATGAAAGGATTTGTGCTCGGATACAAAGTGTTTGTAACGGTATAAATTTTATTTAAAAAAAACAAAAAACAAACATGTCACTTTCTTGATTCACACTACTGCGACTTGCAGTGTTACTTTGCCAGGCAACTTGAGTACTACTTTGCAGCGACTTTGAAGCAACTTACAGGGAATGCCTGGGTAATCTTTCTGTAATGTCGGATCCAAATCACATCAATATAGATGAGGATCCGACTTGGAGGCGACTTCCATTAAAGTCTATGGGCACAAGTCGGAGAGAAGTCGCCTTGAAGTAGTACAGGAACATTTTCTAAAGTCAGAGCGACTTCAGTAGTGCTAATTAACCACTTCCCGACCGGCCGTTGTATATAAACGGTCGGACGGTGGCACTGCAGGGTCGGGTGGCCGTCTATAAACGGCCTCCCCGCACCCTGCTTGTGCGCGCTCCCTGGGAGCGCGCAGCACCGCGATCCGGTGCCCGCTGTGTCCTCCGGACACAGTGAAACACCGATCGTCAGACGGGACCTCTGTACGAGGTCCCGATCATGTGATCACTGATTGGCCAATCAGTGATCACATGCAAAGTAGTAAGCAAGATGTCACTTCTGACATCATTGCTTACTACGTGTGAAATCTGTGAATGATCACAGAGGTCACATGGTACAAGGCTATTCACAAAAGCCTTGTACCATGTGACAAGCTGTGACCAATCACAGCTCACTCAGTTCTTCTCAATGAGTGCAAGAATGCACACAGAGAGAAAGAGAAATGATTGCTTTTACATCCTATATGGGTGTAAAAGCAATCAGTGTAAAAAAAAAAAAAAAAATCTTCATCACCCCTCACAAGTAGTACAGTGTCACCATGGTGACACTGTACTGCTAGGGTGACAGTATGTAAAAAAAATAAATAAAAATAAAAAATAATATAAAAAAATAAAATAAAAATGTAAAAAAAAATGTTTAAAAATTATAATTTTTGCTTATAAACTAATTTGGATTTTTTTTTTTTACTAAAAAGATAACGGAATAAATTTTGGCTAAGATTTATGATGAAATATTATTTATTTGCAAAATTTTATAAAAAAAACACTTTTTTTCAAAATTTTTGGACATTTCATTTACATAGCAAAAAAAATACAAATCCCAGTGGTGAATAAATACCACCAAAATAAAGCTTTATCTATCTCAAAAAAATGGTAAAAAATTCATTTGGGTACAGTGTTGCATGACCGCGCAATTGTCATTCAAAGTGTGATAGCACTAAAAGCTGAAAATTGCCCTGGTCAGGAAGGGGGTAAAAGTGTCCAGACTGGAAGTGGTTAAGACAGCTGTCATTGACTAACAGGGGATTTCACATGTCATGCAACTTGGGGTCTCACAAGTCAGATCCCAAGTCGCGGCACTGTGAACCGAGCCTTACCTGCTCTGTGCAATGGTTTTGCACAGAGCAGCCCCGGTTTTCCTCTTCTTGGGTCCCCCGTCGGCGCTCCTGATATTTGGTTATTTTTTGGCTTTATGTTCTGGGGTGCAATCAGCAGGGGGGAGGGACCAGGAGCACCAACGTGGGGACCCAAGAAGAGCAGGATTGGGGCCGCTCTGTGCAAAACCATTACATAGAGCAGGTAAGTATAACATGTTTGTTATTGAAAAAAAAAAAACCCAAAAACATTTAATATCACTGTAAGCATGCACAGCATCCACAATGCTAATTCAGTCCAGAAACTATATTTTTCAGGAATAATTGAAACAGTTGCCATTTATAAAATACTTGTTTTTACCTTCTATCATTTGTTGAAACTCATTGCTGCCTATCTCTTGCAGTCTGTTATGTAGCCACTAACAATAACACAAAAGCACTAAAAGCAGAGGAAATCAGCGCATACAGATCCCCAAATCCTATTAGCAAGGGGCACAAGATGAACAATAAATGAACAATAAAAAGTCCAATGTCATAAATGAGTCCATATAGCACTGGGCAAGCTTTTCTAGCTGTAGCAAGCTCTGTGTGAAACAAGGAGGAAAAAAGCGCCTCTAAGTGCAGTGTGGTACAGTATTTATTTGGAAGCAATGTAAAACACTCACATTGTAGTAAAGGCTCAAGTAGTAAGATTGATAGCCGAGTCATAACAATAACCAAGATTGCGCTTCCTATGGACCAGATTTAAATACAGAGCTGCTCGTTAGCAAGCTTAACCACTTGCCTTCCAGAGGATTTAACCCCCCCCCCCCCCCCCTTCCTGACCAGGCCGTTTTTTGCGTTACGGTGCTGCGTTACTTTAATTAATTTACACGTATTGGGATTTTTTTTTAGCAAAGACATGGAGCAGAATACATTCTGGCCTAAATTTATGCCGAAATTTGATTTTTTAAAATTTTTTAATGGACATGTTTAATAGCAAAAAGTCAAAAATATTGTTTTTTCTCAAAATTGTCAATTGAGTTTCTCAACTGACAATTGTGCAGTCATGCAACACTGCATCCAAATGAAATTTATGTCCTTTTTGATCGCCTGTGCGGTTTTTATTTTTTGCACTATAACAAAAAAAAAAGACCGACAATTTTGAGAAAAAACAATATTTTTGACTTTTTGCTATTAAACATGTCCATTAAAAAATGTAAAAAATCAAATTTCGTCATAAATTTAGGCCAGAATGTATTCTGCTCCATGTCTTTGCTAAAAAAAAAATCCCAATACGTGTAAATGAATTGGTTTACATGAAATGTATAGCATTTACAAATGGCAGTATATATACTGGGATATACTTTTTATTTTTACTGTTAATGGCGGCGATCAGCGACTTATAGTGGGACTGCGACTGGCATTCCGACACTGGGGGGAACTGACTTGGTGTCACTGACATCCCCAGTGACACCAATACAGTGATCAGTGCTAAAAAAAAAAAAGCAGTGACACTGTACTAATGGCACTGAGCAGAAAGGGGTTAACATGAGGGGCGGTCAAAGGGTTAACTGTGTGCAGGGAGTGTTTTACTAGGGAGCGGTGTCTGTGTGTTTCACTGTAATCACATTGCTCTGGATGACCGTGCTGTGCAGTAATCACACTGCTCTGGATGACTGTGCTGTGCAGTAATCACACTGCTCTGGATGACTGTGCTGTGCAGTAATCACACTGCTCTGGATGACCGTGTTGTGCAGCCTGGCCTGACTGCATGGTATTTTTCAGTTAGAGACGCTATGAGAAAGACTGAACAGGGTAGTGCAGTGAAGATCTCTGGAACAGGGACAGAGATACTGTAAGCATCAAACTGCACCTAGAGGGTTGGAGGGGGCCTTAAAGTACTGATACAGTTTGTCCTTTATCTTCTTGCCAAACACATAACACATATGTGCAGCAGAAAGGAGCACACAGGCATCCATGGTGGGCAAGGTTTCTGTGCTGAGAGTGCGCTCACTGCATGCTTCCAGCACAATGACCGTGACCGCAATGAAAGCTGTCAGCTCCTGGTGGCAGGACAAGCTACTAATCATGTGACTTGTGACAGCCAATCACAGTGATCATGTGATTGGGAGGTCTGTTCCGCCTTCCAGTGTAAGCACCCAGTTAAAGGACTTTCAGGAGGGGATATGAAGGGGTTAAATAAATATTTTCACCGTTTGTTGCCAATTGTGTAATCGCTTCTTGCGCTCTCCTGGTTATCTGGTCTGAGGTTTCACATACTAACATACTATACAATGCAAAATATTCTGGACTTGATACATTTCACATTCTTCATATAGACGGTGCCTGGTGGTACTTGCTAATGTTGTCTTACAGATTTATTTTCATTTTATACTCCCCTCCGCTCATGCAGAAAGCAGGGAAATAGACTAGAAATGACTGGAATTGTACTTATTTTTGTTCTATGAAAAGGATACGGAACTTCCAGCAGCTTGCTGTGACATAATATTCACCATTTCCAACAATAACGGGATACAAAGTTTCATCAAAGAAAATATTATTTTTAGTGCTTAGTAAACTCCAGATATTGAATGGTTTTATTAGCTTTTTTCCTGTACATAGTATTTTATTTCTCATTTCTTTCACAACTTGAGAGTAAAACGAACATTGCAGCAATAGAGTGGGTTCACTTCATGGTGACTTTGAATTAGTCACATCTTACTGAAAATATGGAGCAATTTCTAGGATTTGTTTTAGCTGAAATCAAAAAGTTCATTTGAATTCCCTATTTTCCAAGGTTTGAAGTTGACCTCCAAGAAAATTACTAAATACACAGTTGAAGTGCGTATTTAGCAATTTGTTCCTATCTGCCAATGGTTTGTAAGTCTTGTGATTTACTCTGCACAGACAGGCAGGTGATACCTCGGCTTCCTAGATGATACTAGAGTGGAATGGTTGGAAGGAGGAGATGACATCACATGGCCAGGGTAATATGAAATAATCCAGTGCACTGCAGATCTCCTGCCCACACATTCCTAATTGTAAGGGCTGGCTGTTCCAACAGTCCTCCGCATGCTTCAAGCTAATCAATCAAGGGAAAGACGCTGCACTTCAAAATAGGAGCCATCATTAGACATTTAATAATCCATCTAGCGCAAACACAGTCTACCCGAACCTCCATCTGCCAATGCATTCCACTCAAGAATGAGCTTGTTTACTGAATGGAAGTCACAAGGTGTGAGGATACACATGCACATACTGTTAGTCCAAACACTTGTGGCTAATTAGTACCATTCACAAAACTTTATACCACTAATACATTACAGAGTTCACAAATGTAATATAATATATTTTATATATGTATTTATAACTCTATTGCTGCCTGCTGGCCTTGCTGACTGTCTTTAAGCAGGCCAACAGTTATTGGGCCCCAACATTTAACCGGCTGAAGAATCAGGATTAAGGACTGCCCCTTAACAGTTGCTGCGCAAAGACCTTTAGCCCCTTTTACTTAGTTGAAGAGTTACCTTTTAGGAGACGCTGCTCCATACCGCAGCCAATTCCTTAAACTGTTATCAATAAAAACCAGCGCTAACCCACATAATCAATTGCATTACTCAACTTATTAAACAAACTTAAAGACTGTGACAAAAAAAAAAACACTTTTGTGTTAGTAGAAATTAAATTATAAAATATATAAAAATAAATATATAAATATAAAAAATTAAAATTCATAAGTCCAGTGACAAAAAAATCCCAAAAACTTAAGTAGACAGTCCCGTGACAAAATAAATCAAATAATAATTAAATTATAATTTTCATTGGATTCTTCCGTGCCTTTGATCCCTTCACCATCCACCAGTGCAAAAACCAACATTAACCGCACTCACCAGATATTAGTGAGTCACACGCCTTTCAGGAATATTAAGGGCTCCTGGACCCCCTTTACTATTTATGAGACCTCCAAATGCTGCTTCCTCTTATGTCTGGGTGCAGCATTTGGAGGTCTCATAAATAGTAAAGGGGGTCCAGGAGCCCTTAATATTCCTGAAAGGCATGTGACTCACTAATATCTGGTGAGTACGGTTAATGTTGGTTTTTGCACTGGTGGATGGTGAAGGGATCAAAGGCACGGAAGAATCCAATGAAAATTATAATTTAATTATTATTTGATTTATTTTGTCACGGGACTGTCTACTTAAGTTTTTGGGATTTTTTTGTCACTGGACTTATGAATTTTAATTTTTTATATTTATATATTTATTTTTGTATATTTTATAATTTAATTTCTACTAACACAAAAGTGGTTTTTTTTTTGTCACAGTCTTTAAGTTTGTTTAATAAGTTGAGTAATGCAATTGATTATGTGGGTTTGCGCTGGTTTTTATTGATATAAGTTTTTTTTGGTTTTTGCACCTGTGTACAGCAGCATCTCACGGGGAATTGTGTGTTTAATAGGAGAGTCCTGGGCGCTGAGGTTTTGTCTTTTTTACAATTCCTTAAACTGAACTTTAAACAAGTTGTAGTATTTCTGTCTACTTTACAGTTAACATTTATTTGCACTGTTAATGGATGAATTTGTTCATTTCTATTGATCCCAGTTTAGTAGTATAGAACCTGATTACTTTGGTATACAATTGCCGGTCACTTTATTAGGTACACCTTGCTAGTGCCAAGAAAATCTTCCCCACACCATTACACACCACCACCAGCCTGAACCATTGATACAAGGCAGGATGGATCCACCACACCATGACACCACCACCACCAGCCTGAACCATTGATACAAGGCAGGATGGATCCATGCTTTCAAAATTTTGGCCCTGCCATTTAACTGTCGCAGCAGCCAGTCTGCCCATTCTCCTCTGACATCAACAAGGGATTTTTGTCCACACAACTGCCGCTCACTTAATATTTTCTATTTTTTGGACCATTCTCTGTAAACCCTAGAGATGGTTGTGCGTGAAAATTCCAGTAGATCAGCAGTTTTTTAAATACTCAGACCAGCCCATCTGGCACCAACAACCATGTCCTGTTCAAAGTCACTTAAATCCCATTTCTTCTCCATTCTGATGCTCGGTTTTAACTTCAGCAAGTTGTCTTCATCACGTCTACATTCCTAAATGCATTGAGTTGCTGCCATGTGATTGGCTGATTAGCAATTTGTGTTACCAAGCAGTTGAACTGGTGTACCTAATAAAATGCACGGTGAGTGTAGTTATCACTCTATCTAGCAGACTGTGTCCAAATGTACCCGCTCATGTGTCCAAATGTACCCGCTTGTGTCCAAATGTACCCGCTCATTTATGTTCAAACTGCAAAGTAAGCAAACAAAAGAAGAAAAATCCAACTCAAAACAATATTCTGTGTGACTACCCTTTGGCTTCAAACCAACATCAATTCTTGCACTTGCACAAAGTCAGGGATTTTGTAGAATTGGACCTCCAAGCAAATGACTAAATACACAGTTGAAATGCATGTACGATTAACCAGTTATACAAGCAGGTGCTAATGATCATCAATTTCATATGTAGGTTGAAACAAAGTCATTAACTGAAACAGAAACAGCTGTGTAGGTGGCTTAAAGCTAGGTGAGGAACAGACAAACTCTGCTACTAAGGTGAGATAGTGGAAGTTTCATAACACAGGTCATACACCATGACAAAGACTGAGCACAGCAACAAGACACAAGGTACTTATACTGAATCAGCACGATCTCTCCCAGGCAAAGATTTTCAAGCAGATTGTGATTTCAAGATGTGCTGTTCAAGTTTTTTTGGAGAAGCACAAAGAAATGGGTAACATTGAGAACAGTAGATGCAGTGGTCGGCCAAGGACTTAGTGCAAAAGTCATACCTCCGACGTGGAAACAAGGCTTAGCGACTCAAAAGCACAGAAACATAGGAACAGGGGTGCAGAATAATTGCAGCAGGTGCTCTGGACTGGTGAGTAAAAATCTGAATTATTTGGCTGTAGCAGGAGGCTGTTTGTTGGCCAGAGGGCTGGAGAGCGATGCAATAATGACAATAATGAGTGTCTGTAGGTAACAGTGAAGCATATTGGAGGTTATCCATCCATACCATCAGGGAGGCGTGTGATTAGCCCCAAATTTAATCTGCAGCAGGACAATGACCCCAAACATACAGCCATTAAGTTAATTAGGAACTACAGTGTCTTCAGTGTAAAGAAGAACAAGGAGTCCTGGAAGTGATGGTTTGGCCCCCACAGAACCCTGATCTTAACATCATGGAGTCTGTCTTGGAATACATGAAGAGACTGAAGGACCTGAGACATCTACATAACATCTTTGCTTAGTTCTCCAAGATGTTTGGAACAACCTACCTGTAGAGTTCCTTCAAAAACTGTGTACAAGTCTACCTAGAAGAATTGATGCTGTTTTGAAGGCAAAGGGAGGTCACACCAAATATTGATTTGGTTTGGATTTCTCTGCATCCTAACCTGCTTAAAATTACACATGACCCTTTTCCTCTATTGACCTTCATTACTGTGCATACTACAAAGCAGGTGTGTTGTCTTAGTGTGTTGGGTGCAATTCAAAATGAATGGCAACACATGATACATTCATTACCACAATGGAGAGTGGAAATGTAAATGGACCTTATAGTTTTTCTTTAATTTATGAGCTTACTATTGTGTATAGATAATCCTAACTGTCTTTTCTGACCGCACTTTTCAATTTTGTCCAGAGTTATAATATTCCAACAACCCCATGTCTTCATTGCTGAATCTCATCCTTCCTTTTTGCAGAGATTCCCGTCTACTCTCCATTGGCGCTGGTGCGGATGAAGTCATGCTGTCAATTATCTGCAAATTTATGGGGACCCTTCCCAGCAGAAAATAAGGTCACTTTGGGATCAAAAGCAGAATTCCAGGAATAACAAAAAAAAAATCAAAACTCTGAATGTAGATGCTGCAAAAGCCTTAACCTACTTGTACACTATATTTTTTTAGTGCCTACCGTGTACTGTACTAGGCAACGTCCTCTGCAGGAAATACCACTTCAGTGTAGTCTGTATGCTTCGTAATTGGTTATTACTAGTACAATTTAACCAGTGACATCAGCGTTTTTTCTGAAAAAAAATATTATGGATATCAATGGGAGGTTCTCTTTTACATGACATTTATTTTAAAGATTCAGTTCACAAAAGTGATATTTTATTTAAGGAGGGAACTTAGTGGGCTGAGTCAGACCCTCAATGACATATCTCGGCCATTACTCCTGACTCTGTTCCTGTAGCCATTGAGATATGTATTTTTAATTATATATACTGTAGATCCAAAAATTATATACAGTACTTAAAAGGTACAAATAATTCAGATGTATATTAACACACAAGAGTCTCTTACTGCCCCCTATCTGTCTGTTGGGGAAAGGCTTGGTGGTTCCAAGGGGGAAGAGCTGAGTCCCACTGTCTGTGTGTATAGACACAGGCAGCGGGGTTCAGGAGTGAGCTCACACGAGTGCCCCATAGGAAGTGACTTCCTGTGGGGAAACTTGTCGAAGAGGAGTGCTGGTGGGGGACCCCATAAGAGGAGATTTGGAGTTGCTCTGTGCAATATCATCACCTAGGCGATCCAAACTAAAGTTCTCTCTCCACCCCCCCCCCCCCCCCCCAAAGTCTTCATGTCAAGTCCCAGAGGACTGTGGAGCAATTCGCAAAGCGCAACGCATATGCAGTGGGCAGCCGTATGTGAAGCCGCAGGCAGAATAGCCAGCTGCCCACAATTAGGACAGGGTGTCCTTTTATTAAAAGTCAGCAGCTACAGGATTTGTAGCTGCTGACTTGTAAAGTGATACTAAACACAGACTGTTTAATTTACATTATCCCTTCTATTTCTGTATGTGGATGATGGCACTGTAACTATTGTAATAACAAAAAAAAAAATCGAAGTACCTTTTTCCTAATCAATATACAGCTGTCACATGACCCAGATCCCTCCCAGCCTGTCTGCAGGAAAACATACGCAGAAGGTGATTCTAGTCCTCTGCTGATGTTCAAAATAAAAATACTGAGTAAATATAAATAAATAATATCAATAAACTGTTTTAAATCATCATATAAATATATATTTGAAATCAAACATTTATTATTTAGTGGAAATAACATGGTGTGGGTAGATTTCTGCCTGTCACAGGCTGTGTTACACCCCTCCGGCCTGTGTCTTAGAATAACAGAGGTGATTTCTCCATCAGTCAAGATGTGATATCCCGCCCCATTGTGTTTAGCTGGTTAGTGAGCATGGAGGAGGAGGGAGGAGTGAGCTGTCATTTACCACTGTGTATACATCCACATGTGTTACTCTATAGTCACATGGGCTGCTCAGATATAATAGGAAGGAAATGCTCAGCATAGAAACTCACTGAAAACTGAGCATATGCAGAAAATTCCAAAAACAACCTCCTGCGCTTAAATGGAATCCTATCCTTCAAAAGCTGCCGACACCAAACTTATACCCAAGTAAGTGAATGATCAATTAAAAATAAATAGTGTAGCGCTAATAATACTAACAATTACGTGTTACAATGCACAAACTCTATATACATCCCCTACATATATATAACCAAGGTGATAAATCAATACATAAATAATAAAATAGTTGTGTCATACGTGAATTCCCTCACGGGGAATATTTAGTGAAAAAAGTGACAAACACACTCCTATTTGCACATTGTGAAACAATATGTATACTGGTGTACAAAATTGGTGAACAAATAATTCAAAATGATATAATAATAGTAGTAGTGGTGATCCTCACACTTCACTCTTCATGCAAGGCACATTATATATTCTTGCATGAAGAGTGAAGTGTGAGGATCATCACAAATTATCGTATTACTATTATTATATCATTTTGGACTTTTTGAATTATTTGTTCACTAATTTTGTGCACCAGTATACATATTGTTTCACAATGTGCAAATAGGAGTGTGTTTGTCACTTTTTTCACTAAATATTCCCCGTGAGGGAATTCACGTATGACACAACTATTTTATTATTTATGTATTGATTTATCACCTTGGTTATATATATGTAGGGGATGTATATAGAGTTTGTGCATTGTAACACGTAATTGTTAGTATTATTAGCACTACACTTTTTATTTTTAATTGAGCATGTGCAGAGTTGCCACTAGAGCTGCAAAATCCCTAGCTGAATTGGGGACATGACCAGAAGGTGGAGATAAAGAGCATCAGGATCAACCAGTTTTTTTTTTTGCAGAATACAGAAAGTGTATCCCATGGTGACTGAGGGGGTTTGAACAGCATGTAATACAGCATTTACTTATAGTGTTTTATGCTGTGGGTTTAGTGACACTTCAATTTTGATTAACTTTTTTTTTGTGCAGAGTGAAGAACTGCTTTAAGTAGATATGCTACAGTATAGAAGCCTATCAGCTGATTTGAAGACATTTGGAGTGTTTTAAGCTGGAATACATGTGTGTGTATATAGTATAAGTGATCATGCACATGGACACATTCACCCATGCAGCATAAACAATTGGGTGTATTTTAGGGCCCGGGAGCCCCTGGTGCTGCATACAACCACCCATGTACATTACAGGGTGAAGGCAGCTGTGTTCAGCTATGCGCCAATACTTGCGTAAAGTGGCACAGACGTAACACCCTTGTCGCACACTACCTGCGTTCTTTACATTTTTTTGAACTGAGAACTTTAATGTCACACAATATTGTAAAATATGATCATATTAGTTTCTAAAAAAATTTATATTTTTAAAGTACTGTCTTGTGTTTGTTCATTTGTATACAAATAATATATCTTAGAATTTTTGGTTTCTTTAAAGTTCTATGTTTTTGATTGTGATTTTAGGTTCTCAGTCACATGGATGTATCCAAAATGTCTGTACAGCATGTTAGTGTTGGGCTTGATGTCGAGTCAAACGTAAGTTCAACTCGAACATCGGCCATCAGTGTGTTTGGCTAACACATGAACTGTAAGGGCGTTTTTCAGGCTGTTCGCACCCTACAATGCACTGCGCTCTATCATTGGCCAATGCTTTGGCCAATATGGCTACCTGGAGGTGTTCTGTACATAGAGTGTGTAAAGAACGCCCCCTGAAAATGTCATTTCCTGCTTGTGTGATTGGCTCACTGATTTTTCCCAAAGTCTGCACTAAGATACAGGTCAGATTTTTGTCATCCCCTGCAACAAAAATGCCTTTTTTTGGTAAAATACTCCCTATGGGAACACACGTCTACAGGTACACAGACCCTGCAATTTTCCTCATTAGAGCCTTGCAGGTGCAGCAGCTGATTGATAATTAATCAGTCACTCCCATACAGATTCACTCTGAACATGGACACAGACAAATATTGTTAGGATGAACTTGTAAGCCACTGGAGTTAGAAATCTATATATTAGATCGCTGGAATTTTTCTCACTCTCATAAGATGTGAATTCTATAAAATCAATAAATAATTATCCGCACTCTAATATTACCTTGCCAATGCTATATATTATATGATACCATAGCGATACCATTAATTCATATATGCTGTGATGCTATCATCTTATCAGCTGTTTACCTGGATTACCTAAATTAATTTTATTATATTATCCTAGTGCTTAATAAAGCTTAAAAATGAAAATAAAATAATATGTAATTAAATCCAATTATGATATTTGTACAATGTGATTATTTCATTGAAAATAAATTAATAAAATTCACTGTGCCAGTGTAAAAATATACTAAATATAAATAATTAAAAATAATGAAAAAAATTGTGAACATTCATATAATCCAATGTGCCAATGATACAAAGCAAACAATAAATTGTATATATATTAGTGAGATATAAATGAATAAAAATAATAAAGATAATTAAAAAATATATCAATTCAGAAAGTTCAGCAGCAAAAATGTGCAAAAAAAGAAAAATGTGCAAAAAAGTTTTTAGGATTCAGCAGGAAGAAGATATTGGTGATATACTCTCCTTTTCAAGTTGCTTATATTGATGTAGATGGGAACCTACGGACTATCTTCTGAGTCTATGTAGATATGAGGTTTTCTCCCTCCTAGAGCCTCTCTCACTTCAATGCTCAATATCTCCTCTTATGACCCATAGAAAAAAGAAGATAAAAAGATATGGTGCCTTATCCAAGGTATACCAAACACTGTTTAATGTGCTCCCATTATGCACTCACATTGTATTAATAAACAACACGCATATAGAAATGAAACCGCGAGCTGCGGTGATGCTCAGCCTCTCAAGAGTGTGATCCCACTCTGTCAGTACTCGCCGTAATGTCAGTCCGGTACGTGGTGACGTCACTGCCCCTCCCCAGACACAGACAAACAAACATCTACTTCTTCAGAATAACAAAAGGTAGGAATCTGCAAAAAATGTTTGATAAATCCTTGCAATGTTCATAGATCATTGGTGACAAATATTTAATGGGTTGGAATGCCACAAAAACAGTACTAAGCTCAAAATGTACTAAAAAAATTTTATTAGTTAATATTGGTTAAAACTACCAGCAACGTGAATTCCAAGTAACAACAGGCATGAATACAACAACTGAAAAACATGAATAGACAAAAAAGACAGAACAAACAAAAAATAACAAACGCCCGGGCGCATGTAGAGTCACACATGGGTTCTGTACCGCAGCAACTGCTGCATGTTTGATTAAGAAAAGGCAGGCGTCCCAATACTTTTTGCAATCTCGTGTTTAGGACATCCTATTAGAAATTAAGTGCTTATATTGCAAAATATGGCCCCTGTTAGCACCCAAGGAGAAAAGGCTTTCAAAGTGCACCCCCACCCATGAGCTGTGAACTATTTCAGTAGCATAGGTTGCAGGTCCTGTCCTTGCACCAGCCTTTTCCACCTACCCTTGGTCCAGCCTTGCCGACTTACTGCAGAGCTTTCCATTCACCTGTCCTGGTGATCACTGTCCCTAGAACAGGATATAAGGGGAAATCAATCATCAAGCAGCAACAGAAGCATCAATAAAAGGTCAGAATTTTTCCATACTCATTCCAAAACTGAAATAAAAATGACTGGAGTTCCATTTTAAGAGCCTGGCATTCTGCTTTACTCTCCTTGATAATAATCACATAATTGTTATAGAAGTAAGAAAATGAAGAATCCGCCGGATGGGAACATGGAAGAGGAGCGCACCTACTAAATTGTATTGTTTGTGTTCTTATGTCCTGCTTGAATTTTGTGCTAACTAAAATGCTGCTATTTTAAATGTACGGAAATCTTGCCTTAAATTTCAGTTACTCGATGAAAGTGTTTTATTTGTGGTAAAGAATAAATTCACCTTCTCACTAATCTATAGCATTCATTTTTGCAGTTTCTACAAAGTCTGCAGGAGGTTATACATTAAAGAACATTAAAGCAGGACTTAAAGGTTAAAACAATTCGGGGCTGTGCCCCCACTGCATGGATTGGCTGCTTGTTTTTTCTCCGATGAGGATTAAGCTCATACGCACCTGACTGCTGATCCTATTTATCTATATCCATTCTATCTACATCCAAGACCCCCGGACCTCATGGCGGGGGGCGTCAAGAGCCAATGGGACCGATCTTATACGGGAAAGATCAACGGGTCAGGTGAATATATCTTCGGGTTCCTCTCCATTAGAACAAAACAAGCATTTGACCTGTGCAGTACCGGCACAGCTCCACTGCATGGGTCAAAAAAACGTTTTCCCCAGATTTCTGCTTTAAACTGTATACAAAAGTTTTTTTTAGTACTGTATGGAGAGGTGAGGTGAGAACATCTGTCAGTTTTTGTAGTTGTCTTTATTCCAGCTGAAAAGATATTTGTCCTGCTGGTCCCCAAGCCAGACGGAGATGTCTGGCCTACTGAGGATCTCAAGGGCTCAACGAGTTCATGAAAGTAAAGAAATTGTGGATTGGAGTTGGCCTGGCTGTTGACTGCAGAGGAACTTCCTGGTCTCTGTGGATGTCAAGGATGCCTATTACACATCCTGATTTTCCATCCTCTCCAATGGTTTCTGCAATTCACAGTAGAGGATCACAGCAACCCATTATGACCACTTGCAGCACTGCTCTAAGTGCCTTATCTAATATTAGCGCTCTGGTGATCCACTGTTAAAAACGGTGCAGACATCTTAGATGCTTAATCCAGAAAGCAATGTGACCATTGCACACTGCCAACTTAGCATATTGACCCATGTGAAAATGGCCTAAGACTTAGCTCCGTCTAGGCCAAGCCCACTGGCATGTTTTGCTCTGGCCCCAAGGCTTAATCGTAGAGGTTCAATGGTGAAACGCTTTTTTGGCATGGACTAGGAGGGACTGAGGCTGTTTCCACATAGAACTACACTCTGAGCTGGCGGTGTGCGGTGTCCCTATACTTCATGGTCACAGTAGAGAATTGCTGCTTACAGTTTTTTGTGTTGTCTTTGTGTTGACTCCAGTTCTGAGGTTGTTGAGGACTTGGAACATCCCCATTAATGGTTAGTTGTCACCAGAGCAGGAGATGAGGGAACATCCTTCAATGGTGACACCTGTTTCTGTGACAGCTCTTCACTTTGGAGAGATTTCCTCTCATCCCCTGCTGCGTCTACAGGACAAGAAATAAAAAGGAAAACAGAACCCAAGAACAAAAAAGATTGGCTGGTAGACTGCTAAGCTGCAATATATTGCATTTTTGTTTTGGAGTTTCGATACTCTTGAATCAAACTCTACCCAATGGGACATAGATGCAAAATATAACCCTTCCATGTCTTATCTAAAGCTGGCCCTACACTCCCCTGCGGTAATAATCTGCATTTAGTATGGCATCTCTATGTTCACATACAGTAACTGGTAACATACCCGGCCTACACATGCCATGCAGGTGCAGTTACTTGTGTACTGGGGTGCATTGACAGCTCATTCAAAATGAACAAGTTGCCTTAACGCAGCACTCCTAATGAACAAATGATTTAGGGGTCAATTCACTAAAGGTTACTGCATGCGATAACACGATCATGTGACTCATTTGCATAAAGTATTGCATTATCTGCGACATTTAGCGCAAAATGAAAAATTTGTAGGTAAATACCGCAAAAAAAAGTCCAATTTATGAACAGACCACAAAGTAAAAAAATTTGTGATATTTATCATCAGGATTTTGGCGGCGGTATCACATGCAGTATTTCCTGATTCTCTGAGGGGTTTTGGAGAAAGTGAAAATAAATCAGGTATGGAGGTGTTTGAATGAAATCTCCTGCAGTTGCTCCGGCTGAGAAGGTGTATTAACAGTTGGAAAAGAGTGGTCATCATGGCTGCAAGGCATTTTCTGGAGCGCACACTGATGGATGACTTTATGAAGGTTGAAGCACTGTGAAAGTTCTTTCTGAGCAAGGAACTCATTCTCCTACTGTAGAGTCCACCACCCAGTGGAAACATGCAATACCTGGCATGACCAAATTGCTAGCTGTGCTGCATTTTCTCAGAACGGCATCCTACCAGATGGTTGCCAGTGATGTGGTTGGAATGTCGCAGGCATCCTTTTCAGGAATCCTTGGAAGAGTGCTACAGGGCTTCCATCACATTGCACCAACCTACATCTACAGGTCCTCATCATGGCAGGAGTGGAAACAAATTAAAGGAGGATTCTACAACATCGCATCAATCCCAAAGGTAATGGGTGCAATCAATTGTACGCATGTTACCCTATTTCCACCCAGTCACAAGGAGCACATCTACCAGCTTAGAAATGGGTGTCATTCTATGAACATTCAGGTTGTGTGTGACGCCCAACTGTTGATCTCTAATGTGGTGACTGGTTTCCTTGGATCTGTACATGACGTCATTATACTACAGCAGTGTCAACTTTTTGAAAATTTTGAGAAGGGAACATCTTTGTTTTGGTCTCTCTCTCTCCTCTCACTCCTAACAGTTGCCCTGTGGACAGATTTTCCCACCTGAGCTGTGGATCTCTGCAGCTCCTCCAGAGTTACCATGGGCCTCTTGGCTGCTTCTCTGATTAATGCTCTCCTTGCCCGGCCTGTTTAGGTGGACGGCCATGTCTTGGTAGGTTTGCAGTTCTACCATACTCTTTCCATTTTTGGATGATGGATTGAACAGTGCTCTGTGAGATGTTCAAAGCTTGGGATATTTTTTCTAACCTGCTTTAGATGTCTCCACAACTTTATTCCTGACCTGTCTGGTGTGTTCCGTGGCCTTCATGATGCTGTTTGTTTACTAATGTTGTCTAACAAACCTCTGAGGGCTTCACAGAACAGCTGTATTTATACTGAGATTAAATTACACACAGGTGGACTTTATTTACTAATTAGGTGAATTCTGAAGGCAATTGGTTCCACTAGATTTTAGTTAGGGGTATCAGAGTAATGGGGGCTGAAAACAAATGCACGCAACACTTTTCACATATTTATTTCTAAAAAAAAAATTTGAAAACCATTTATCATTTTCCTTCCACTTCACAATTATGTGACACTCTGTGTTGGTCTATCACATAAAATCCCAATAAAATACATTTACATATTTGATTGTAACATGACAAAATGTGGAAAATTTCAAGGGGTATGAATACTTTTCAAGGCACTGTAACTCTTAGTGAATTGACCCCTTATTACCCTAAACCATTCACTCATTCTGTGCTGAAGCAACCTATTTTGTGCCCTCCCTGCACTCCTGCTGATGGCTCTATGCTCACACATTCGCTCCAACTTATTCAGAAGCAAATAAACAGCATATTTTTGGACTGTGGCAGGAGGATCAGGAGCCAGAACAGGAAAAACAAACTCCATGCAGAAAGAGTTCCCACTGGGGACTGAATTCTGGACTCCAGTGCTGTAAGGCTACAGTATTCCTCTATATTTCCCTCTTCTGACATAAGTGATTTTTAACACAGAGCTGAGAATTAATTCAAACTTCAATAGCATTTCCTAGCTGTTGTGTTCCCGTGAAGTCTCCATTGTGTCTGATGGGAAACATTTCATGGTTTACTTGTTGCCATGCAAATGTACAGACACGGCTTGTCTATGCAAACATTCCTTTTTCAGCTGTATTTGATTCAGACACATCTCTATGACAATAAACAAAATGTAAATATTTCCCATGGGCACTACAGAAGGATTAGCAGCATTCCACATAGAGGCAGTGCAGCTACTTTTCCAGCACAATGCATATTTGTTCTTTAAATATTACAGCATAGATTAGTTTTGCTGCATGAAATTTAGGGGTAGAAATAGCAATTTGTTATTTGTACATCACAGGACATGGGACTTCATATTCATGACTATTTGGGTTATGCTGCCACCTTCAGGTGAATGGACATTGATGCACCTATAGGTGTCTCTCTGAAGGACTTCCAATGGAGTGCGCTCCTGATTCCCAGTTCTCCCTGGAATGGCTCCCTAAAGGGTCAGATTAGCTCTGAATCCCTGGCCTTATCTGGTATTCTCACTGTCTCATGGTCACAATTATTTTCTTCCTTTGTGCCAAAGAAGACATTTTCTGCAGCTGTTTCTGGTTTGCAAGGTCAGCTCCTGAGGGTTCTTACTGGCTTAGAATGCCCGGGAAGCAAATGTGCGCACTTTCCTTTACTTCCTCCATTTTTGTGGGAGGATGAGTCATCAGAGGAACATGATGAGGAAGAGAAGGAAGCAGTCAAAGGTCGAGAAACTTCTGTAGACGAATCTTCACAGGAGAAATCTCAAATTCTTGGGCTGTTTCACACACAGAAGACCACTGGTTTTGGGTCATGCCGGCCCTCAAAAAAATCCACCCTGTTTTAGTTACATACTGTAATTCTGACACCAAGGATGGGTTTATGAAACTAGAACAAGGAGTGACCATGGTTTTCACAACTGCTTTTCTGTTCTTGGCCAATCAATATTTGCCTTCACACATTTCATGGTGACTGTAATTCCAGTCAAAACTAAACTTAAATCTACTCACATCCCATTCTAAGCCTATTCTGTTTACGTTGTAAAAGGAAATATGCCTATACTTACCTATTCTGAAGTCGCTCCGGTCTGGTCAGTAGATGATGTCCAGTAGAGGAGAGATCACCAACAACAGCAGAGCCTGGGCAGAGACGTTACACATAGGCTTACTATGGGGCTGCCATTGTCGGTTGTTACTCTACACTGAAACTGGTGATGGGACCCGATTATGTGACCAGAACAGAGCAACGTCTGAATAAGTAAGCAGGGCTGCTGTTTGAAACCACGGGGCCCCACACAGCCAACCTGACAGGGTCCTCAAAAAAAAAAAAAACACCTGTTTACTATGCTTCAGTTATGAATGGACACAAGGAGTGATCAGTACTGATCAATCATCAGTACTGATCACTCATTGTGTTCATTCAGGAAAAGAAGGGGCTGGTTAATGTGACATATTTGTCGGACCCTTCCCCCAATCTCCAACTTGTAGGATCCTATTGTGTGCTTGCAGCTGCCAGTGGGAAGGAGAGAAGGGAAGCCGGCACTGTGGGGGTCCAGGCAGCTGGGTGAATCATATGTGCCCAGGGAGGGTGGTCGGCAGGGGGGGCAATTACTTAAACCAATCTCCTGTATCCCTTTCTCTTCGGCAGCTGAAAACCAGCCGGAGAGAGAAAAGAATCCAGCTTTCAGATGCTGCAGAAAGAGCCACACAGGGTATCCATTCCAGTAATTGCCCCCCACTGTGCTGATTACCTTCCTAGCTCACGTCCATATCACCCAGCTGCCTGGGCCCTGTACAGGAGGACTTGCGGTACCCCCTTTTCCACGGCCCTTTAAGTAAGTATAGGTTTCTTTCCTTTCAAAGGGTAAATAGAATAGGCTTGGGACTGGGTACAGGGATAGGCTTAGTTAGGTTCTGAATGGATAGACATAGCGGGGTATCTTTTTCATTACTGAAGAAGTAGCTTGGAGAAACTACAAAATGTCTTCAATATTACAGGCCAAGTTGAATGTGGCTACCTATTAGAAACTATACCATGACCAGGATAAATCAGAACCTTCACTGAGGTTTAGTGGTGGAATAGGTGGAATGTTGCATTAGGAGATAAGCTGAGGGTTTTAGGCTAGTTTCAGGCTTTGAAGTGGATATACAGCATTGGTAACTGACTTTCAGCTGAGAGAAGTTCACAGTGTGCAGTGAAATCAGAGTAAGCAATATTAGTACAATAGAGGAACCTGTACAACCATACAAGACTGAAAGGAAGGCTGGAGGCCATACTGTATTTAAAGGAGAGGTTTGTCCAAAGCTATTTTGGCTCTACTTCCCCTGTGGATCACAGGAGTGCACTTCATTCTGTACTCCTCTGATCCCTTTTCAGCCAGCCCAGGCTCTAGAAAGCTATTTAAAGTCAGAATCCAACCAGATGCTGATCCAAGCTCTGGAAAGCTCTTTAAAGTGGTCCTAAAGCCTTAAGGGTTTTTGCCTTGATGCATTCTATGCATTAAAGTAAAAAAAACCTTCTGTGCTGCAGAATCCCCCTTATGCCTAACTGAGCCCGATCCGATCCAGTGATGTGCATGAGAGCAGTGTCTCTCACCGCTGTCTCCCTCCTCATTGGGCAGACTGATAGCAGCGGGAGCCATTGGCTCCCACTGCCAATCAAATGTGGTGGGGCCAAGCCACCCGATCTGTGTTAATAGACGCAGACAGGAAGGCTCGGGAGCCACATTCTATTGGGGCACCTGCCAAAGAGGAGGGGCCTGGAGCACCGGCGGGGGACCCTAGAAGAGGAGGATCAGGGCTGCTCTGTACAATTCCATTGCATAGATTATGTACGTATACCATGTTGATTATATTAATAATAAAAAAAGGAAAGTTTAATGTTAGTTTAAAGTCAAGATCCACCCAGATGCCTGGACAGGCCGCTGGCTCAGCCCCTGAGTGAGCCTGAGCCAGCCGCTCCCACCCCCTCCACAGCCATTTGCTCCAGTGGGTGCTGGAGGGGCAGAGCAGAGAGACGGTGACTGCCAGCTCTCTGCAGACTGAATACTGAGAACTGAGTGATCAGCGGTCTGTGACCTTAGAGGCGGCAGGGACATATCCATGCTGCATCCACCTAGGTGAGTATGGAAATTTGTTTTTTTAAACCCAAACCTCTCACTTAAACACCATGACTTGGCTTTGTGATGGTCTTAAGATTACTGTAAATTCAGCTCAATGTCTCACTATGGGAGTCCTTGACAAATGTAAGAAGCCAGTGTGTAGCCAGCAATAACACAATTATAAAATTAAAAAAAACATATATATATATATATATATATATACATACAGTCAGGTCCATAAATATTGGGACATCGACACAATTCTAACATTTTTGCCTCTATACACCACAATGGATTTGAAATGAAACAAACAAGATGTGCTTTAACTGCAGACTGTCAGCTTTAATTTGAGGGTATTTACATCCAAATCAGGTGAATGGTGTAGGAATTACAACAGTTTGCATATGTGCCTCCCACTTGTTAAGGGACCAAAAGTAATGGGACAGAATAATAATCATAAATCAGACTTTCACTTTTTAATACTTGGTTGCAAATCCTTTGCAGTCAATTACAGCCTGAAGTCTGGAATGCATAGACATCACCAGATGCTGGATTTCATCCCTGGTGATGCTCTGCCAGGCCTCTACTGCAACTGTCTTCAGTTCCTGCTTGTTCTTGGGGCATTTTCCCTTCAGTTTTGTCTTCAGCAAGTGAAATGCATGCTCAATCGGATTCAGGTCAGGTGATTGACTTGGCCATTGCATAACATTCCACTTCTTTCCCTTTAAAAATCTCTTTGGTTGCTTTTGCAGTATGCTTTGGGTCATTGTCCATCTGCACTGTGAAGCGTCCAATGAGTTCTGAAGCATTTGGCTGAATATGAGCAGATAATATTGCCCGAAACACTTCAGAATTCATCCTGCTGCTTTTGTCAGCAGTCACATCATCAATAAATACAAGAGAACCAATTCCATTGGCAGCCATACATGCCCACGCCATGACACTACCACCACCATGCTTCACTGATGAGGTGGTATGCTTAGGATCATGAGCAGTTCCTTTCCTTCTCCATACTCTTCTCTTCCCATCACTCTGGTACAAGTTGATCTCGGTCTCATCTGTCCATAGGATGTTGTTCCAGAACTGTGAAGGCTTTTTTAGATGTCATTTGGCAAACTCTAATCTGGCCTTCCTGTTTTTGAGGCTCACCAATGGTTTACATCTTGTGGTGAACCCTCTGTATTGACTCTGGTGGAGTCTTCTCTTGATTGTTGACTTTGACACACATACACCTACCTCCTGGAGAGTGTTCTTGATCTGGCCAACTGTTGTGAAGGGTGTTTTCTTCACCAGGGAAAGAATTCTTCGGTCATCCACCACAGTTGTTTTCCGTGGTCTTCCAGGTCTTTTGGTGTTGCTGAGCTCACCGATGCGTTCCTTCTTTATAAGAATGTTCCAAACAGTTGTTTTGGCCACGCCTAATGTTTTTGCTATCTCTCTGATGAGTTTGTTTTGTTTTTTTCAGCCTAATGATTGCTTGCTTCACTGATAGTGACAGCTCTTTGGATCTCATCTTGAGAGTTGACAGCAACAGATTCCAAATGCTAATAGCACACTTGAAATGAACTCTGGACATTTCATCTGCTCATTGTAATTGGGATAATGAGGGAATAACACACACCTGGCCATGGGACAGCTGAGAAGCCAAATGTCCCATTACTTTTGGTCCCTTAACAAGTGGGAGGCACATATGCAAACTATTGTAATTCCTACACCGTTCACCTGATTTGGATGTAAATACCCTCAAATTAAAGCTGACAGTCTGCAGTTAAAGCACATCTTGTTTGTTTCATTTCAAATCCATTGTGGTGGTGTATAGAGCCAAAAATGTTAGAATTGTGTCGATGTCCCAATATTTATGGACCTGACTGTGTATGTATGTATGTGTATGTATGTGTGTGTATATATATATATATATATATGCCATACTCTTGCTGCCTTTTCTGTTGGTATTCAATTTTTGCTAAGATATATTCTCAGTCCCACAGTTCAGCAGCTTTGGACCTCTGCACAACAATCTCCCCCAGAATCCATTAAATTGAAACAGAGATTTCACCTCCGTCTAAATCTCTCGCTATATTTACACATCATAAAAGAGAGAAAGAGCATGTTTAACAATAAATAGGGTTCATGGTGTTAGGCTGTCCAGGCGGACGCCAGTTACCATTATATCAGAGTTATTGCGGTGGAAAGCTTTGCTCTAGCATACACTGGGGTGTGCTTACTGGTGACACTGAAGCCGCACTTATTTCTTCTGTCTACAAAATATTGCTGGCTTTGCTTCAGGAATAATACAAATACTTCGCCATCCTGCATCTTACAAGAACTTGGGACAACAAAGTCTCAGAATGTTTCTGTTTTAGTTTACAATGGTAGGATTTTAGCTGTTGATAACATGTAACAAATACAGAGACATCTTTACACAACGTTTTATTATTTTATGTTTATTTTTTTAAGGAACATTCATATTTTTACCTGCTTTCCATGTCTTATTACGACAGATTTGTAGACCTTCACCCAATAAAACAATCTATTTCCATCTGGCTTCTACCCCTCCTCCCACAATTAGTCTTCAGTCACACCGGGTCTGACTTTGAAATTGTGCAACTTCACTTCAATTCGCCCAATCGGATGTCAGTGTGACTTCAGGTGCAACTCATGCATCTGTGCGACTTCATGCACAGATGCCTATGCAAGTAGCACCTGAAGTTTCAAATAGTAGTGCATGAGCTACTTTCAATATCGGTGCAACTCCAACAGTCGGACAATTTGACTGCTTCCATTGCGGACAATAGGGTGCGACTTGTCATGCGATTTGAAACTCAAATCACATGACAAGTCACACTGGTGTGACCGGGGACTTAGATTTCTGACCTCTTTCCTTCCTTCTTCACTAGGCAAGAATTACATAGCATCCCACTGCCTCTTGGATGTCGACATCGCACATCCTAGCAGGCAATTTTACTGACAGACACATGCTCATTGCAGGATTTCGACCATACACAGATGTGCCGCAGGCCTTCGGGAGCCGGCTTAGACCTTCAGCAACTCTGCATACTGGTGGCTGTTCCTTGTGCATGTACACAGATGCTGCAACTACCTGAGCTACAGATACATACTGTGTGTGCATGCCTTTGGCACATCTGTGAAAGTATTATTAAGTGTTCTTGCATGGCAAGACCACTTACTGTTATCTCACATACAGTGGGGCAAAAAAGTATTTAGTCAGCCTCCAATTGTGCAAGTTCTCCCACTTAAAAAGATGAGAGAGGCCTGTAATTGGCATCATAGGTAGACCTCAACTATGAGAGACAAACAGAGAAAACAAATCCAGACAATCACATTGGCTGATTTGGAAAGAATTTATTTGCAAATTATGGTGGAAAATAAGTATTTGGTCAATATCAAAAGTTCATCTCAATACTTTGTTATATATCCTTTGTTGGCAATGACAGAGGTCAAACGTTTCCTGTAAGTCTTCACAAGGTTGGCACACACTGTTGCTGGTATGTTGGCCCATTCCTCCATGCAGATCTCCTCTAGAGCAGTGATGTTTTGGGGCTGTCGCTGAGCAACACGGACTTTCAACTCCCTCCAAAGGTTTTCTATGGGGTTGAGATCTGGAGACTGGCTAGGCCACTCCAAGACCTTGAAATGCTTCTTACGAAGCCACTCCTTCGTTGCCCAGGCGGTATGTTTGGGATCATTGTCATGTTGGAAGACCCAGCCACGTTTCATCTTCAATGCCCTTGCTGATGGAAGGAGGTTTGCACTCAAAATCTCACGATACATGGCCCCATTCATTCTGTCCTGTACATAGATCAGTTGTCCTGGTCCCTTTGCGGAGAAACAGCCCCAAAGCATGATGTTGCCACCCCCATGCTTCACAGTAGGTATGGTGTTCTTTGGATGCAACTCAGCATTCTCTCTCCTCCAAACACGACAAGTTGTGTTTCTACCAAACAGTTCTATTTTGGTTTCATCTGACCATATGACATTCTCCCAATCCTCTTCTGGATCATCCAAACGCTCTCTAGCATTTGTATATATTCCTATTATTATAGCCAAATTTACAACCCTAACTCCTCCCACAGTTTTTACACTACATAGACAGTAATATACTGAAACGTGCAGATTGTTCTCGATTGGTGTGCTTTTACTTTGTGGAATGTTTCACTGAATGGTTCATGAAATATCGGCGGTTTTGTGGTGAAAATGATCCCATAGGAATGAATGGCGGAATGTTCAAAACTAGAGTGGGAGCTGACAAAACCTTTTCACAGTTACTCAAGCCACTCCACCCAGTTACTCCCCCCACTCCAGTTGTAGACTACTGGTGGAGGCAAGAACACTTCACACAACTTCCCCAGAAATTGTAGCTTCTCTAGTTATTATTATTATACAGGATTTATATAGCGCCAACAGTTTGCTCAGCACTTTACAATATAACGGGAGACAATACAGCAACAATACAGTTCAACACAAGAGGGAAAGGAGGGCCCTGCTCCTTGGAGCTTACAATCTAAGAGGTACAAAGTATTCAAATGCCTACTAGGACAAGAAGGGGTGAAAATAACGGGGACCTAAGTTTCAAGTGGCTACCTGTTTTTCGCTGCAGTCACTACCTCTCCAGTCAGCAACTGCTGAGATAAAATCTCATCCTATGCATTGCTTTAAAGAGACACTGGGGGAGATTTACTAAAACTGGAGCACTCAGAATCTAGTAGTGAACCAGCTTCTGACTTCAGCTTGTTCAATCAAGCTTGGCTAATAAAACCTGAGAGCTGATGGTTTCTATGCAGAGTTGCACCAGATTATTCGTGGTCCAGTTTTAGTAAATAACCCCCACTGTCTCTTTACTCATTTGGGGCAAGATGGCAGTATCTCCTAATTCCCCCCCCCCCCTCCACAAGGTATACTGACCCACACGTCTTCGTACCTCCCTGTTCTGTTGATGAGCTTGGTCCATTGCTGGGGCTTCCAGGAATAGGAAAGCATATGACCTCCCTCTTGTAATAGTGTTAGGTCTCAACTTACTAACTGCCAATCCCAAACACTGTCACATGGGGCAGTAACATCACCCGCCTGGGTGCTCTGACCCCATCCAGCCTCAGGGCTGTAAAAGAGTCCCTCTAAACTCTGAATGCTTAGAAAACTAAAAAAATTATCCTTGCATGGCACTTTCTCCACACTGCAAGGGTTAAATGCTTGAGTCGTCTAGGGGGGGATATGAAAAGCAACTATAATTCCCTTATTCCTGCCTCCCACAGACTTCCTCCCAGTTACACGATTGGTTCCCTAAATTGGTTCTCTTTGGTTTCTCTTTCAACGGTTACAGGCTCTTCAACGACATTATATACAATGCAGGACCAGCAGTCCTGCAGTTAAAGTGAGGATCCCCAGGGGCCACCCACAACACAGAGTATTAGAGAGAGAAGAGCTCTAGCTCTAAATTTTTTCTGGAGTTCAGATTTAAACTGTACAGTGCCTTGAAAAAGTATTCATACCCCTTGAAATTTTCCACATTTTGTCATGTTACAACCAAAAATGTAAATGTATTTATTGGGATTTTATGTGATAGACCAACACAAAATGGCACATAATTGTGAAGTGGAAGGAAAATGATAAATGGTTTTCAAATTTTTTTACTAATACATACGTGAAAAGTGTGGTGTGCATTTGTATTCAACCCCCAGAGTCGATACTTTGTAGGACCATCTTTCACTGCAATTTCAGTTGCAAGTCATTTTTGGGGATGTCTCTACCAGCTTTGCACATCTAGAGAGGGACATTTCTGCCCATTCTTCTTTGCACAATAACTCAAGCTCTGTCAGATTGGATGGAGAGCGTCTGTGAACAGCAATTTTCAAGTCTTGCCACAGATTCTCAATTGGATTTAGGTCTGGACTGTGACTGGGCCATTCTAACACATGAATATGCTTTGATCTAAACCATTCCATTGTAGCTCTGGCTGGATGTTTCGGGTCGTTGTCCTGCTGGAAGGTGAACCTCTGTCCCAGTCTCAAGTCTTTTGCAGACTCTAACAGGTTTTCTTCTAATATTTGTATTTGGTTCCATCGATCTTCCCATCATCTCTGACCAACTTCCCTTACGCCACACATAGCGTTTTGCTTTTAGGCCAAAAAGTTCAATTTTGGTCTCCTCTGACCAGAGCCCCTTCTTCCACATGTTTACTGTGTCCCCCACATGGCTTCTCACAAACTGCAAACGGGACTTCTTATGGCTTTCTTTCAACAATGGCTTTCTTCTTGCTACTTTTCCATAAAGACCAGATTTGTGGAGTGCACGACCAATAGTTTTCCTATGGACAGATTCTCCCACCTGAGCTGTGGATCTTTGCAACTCCTCCAGAGTTCCCATGGGCCTCTTGGCTGCTTCTCTAATTAATGCTCTCCTTGCCCGGCCTCTCAGTTTAGGTGGACAGCCATGTCTTGGTAGGTTTGCAGTTGTGCCATACTCTTTCCATTTTCGGGTGATGGATTGAACAGTGCTCCGTGAGATGTTCAAAGCGTGGGATTTTTTTTAAAACCTAACCCTGCTTTAAACTTCTCCACAACTTTATCCCTAACCTGTCTTGTGTGTTCCTTGGCCTTCATGATGCTATTTGTTCACTAACGTTCTCTAACAAACCTCTGAGGGCTTCACAGAACAGCTGTATTTATATGGAGATTAAATTACACACAGGTGGACACTGGTACATTTTCAAGGCACTGTAAAGTCACCTTTTCACAAAAAAATGAAAAGGTGAACAAACACACTACATCCTCTCTACGACTACATTTACCTCCGTGGATGATTAGCTTTGAGAACTACAAGACGCTGTTGTTGCAGACGGGACTTGAAGTTTCTTCCTTCACAGATCTCTGATGATTTTAAATGTGCAGCGACTGAAGGGGAGAAGAACCACCGCCTGCTGTCACAGGGGGGAACTCAGAGAGTGATGGGGGCTGCTGCATAGCATGCTACATGTTATACTCTAAACTCGGGTTTAACATGTAGGAACCTATCCCTTAAAAGTGACTTTGAAAAAATACGAATGAAAAAAAGCAACCTCCAAAAGAACATTAATACTAACCAGTTCTACCATCTATCACTCTGGTCATCACTCTCTTGTGGAGTTACATGGAACTGTAGCATCTTCAGCATCCAACACTTGTCTGCATCTCCATTGTATACTGTAGTTCCACCCCTGTGCCACTGCAATGCTTGTGTGTCCCCCTGGTTTCACCCACCAAACATTGAAGTGTTCCCTTTCTCTATTTGCATAGAACACCCTGTCCTAAGCGGTGTCCAAGCAACAGCCCTGAAAGCTCTTTAAAAAAACTATACCAGGTCCCGGCAGTTCTGACACCAAACCCCCCCCCCCCCTCCACCGCAGTTTTCAGCACTCTTCCAGCGTTTTGAAGGGGTTATGGAAAAAAATCCCTCAAGGTGGAGCATCTTATTACTGCCCCTACTTGCGTGGGTGGCCCTACTTTCCTATTCATCTCCAGTGACTGAAGCAGTACACATCCTGCACACAAGCAACAGTAGTAGTATGATGCTCCGCTTCAGGGGTTCTCTATTAACCCCTGTAAAGCCCTGTAAACTGTGGGGGGAAGGTAGAGGAGGAGATGTCATTCTGATTGTAGATTTAGACCACTGATAGAGTGACAGAACAGCTAAGATCTGTGAAAGCAGCTTCCCTGTGCTGCTCTGTATGAGGATACCATCTTTGTATTATACACCCTAGTAAGCACCCTATACTGTACCCTCCTAAGCCCGCCTGTACTGTACTTCCTGCCTTCCCCCCATACTGTGCCCTCTTGCCCTCCTACTTTGCCCCGCTGACCTTTGTACTCTGCCCTTCTGACACCCTGTCCTCTACTGACTTTTTAGATTGTCTGGATATTAGTGTTGATTAGTCTCTGATTTATGGCATGATTTCTTATTGTTTAAAATTGATTTTATTGAAAGTACTAATAAATGTGTAATTCTATCAACTATTTATTTCATTTGAATTTTAGAAAATATACACACACATATATATATATATATATATATATATATATATTGTGTGTGTGTAAAGTGCTGCTTAAATTGACGGCACTATATAGCTCCCTGTAATAAATAAATAATTCTTGAGAGTAGATGCATAAATTGGGGCAGGCTGGTAGAGGCCCCAGCGTATTACATTGCCCAGGGGCCCATGATGCTACTACGATGTCCCTAGATGGCACTAACAGTAAAGATAATGTGCCCAGAAATAGTTGTAGCAGATACAAGGCAAGGTCAGCATGAGCCATTTGGGAAACAGCTGCCAAAACTGTAGAATTCTGATTCAGCCCAGGACTCCCAAATTTATGAAATGCAATCCAAAGCTATCACCATGTCTGCAGGGGCGGACTGACCATTTGGAAACTCAGGCACTGCCCGAGGGCCCGGGGTCAGTAGGGGGCCCCATGAGATGCCCCTGGTACCTTTTTCATAGGCTTTTTTGAGTTTGGGCAAGGACACAGAGGCCCCATGATCCCCTATTTCCCGGGGGCCCCATGAGTTGTCAGTCCGCCCCTGCATATCTGTGAAGGTTCTCATTTATCCAGGTCATGGTATAGCTAGCAGATATCAGTCACATTCAACTGCACTCATTCCATAATGGTCAACATGACCAACTACTACAACCACCACTGTCCAAATTTTGAAAACAGCGCTAATGTAAAGGAAAAAAAAGCTAAAACTCTTTTTAAGACTGACCTTTCCAGTTTACAAAGACTTCCTGACTGTTTTGTCATTGACATTTTAGCAGATAATTCACACCAGGCTACTTGTCAGCATCTATTATTTTTTAGTAGAGAGAAGCTGAAGGAATGTTCATTTTTGGATCTGTCATGTTTCATTATTATTACTGTTTAAATGTTGTGTTATTATGCATACTTTTCAACAATTTTTGACATCGCATTTCCACTTTTGTATTTGAAGAAAAAGAAATTAGTTAAATTTAGCAGCAACATACGAGCAAAGCACAGCTAAATGGAAAGCAATTATTGTGACAGTCTTTAGAAAAAGACCCTCAAATCTCTAATTTGGCGTAGCGGTTTTGGGCACATTCTACGTCTTTTCCCAGCAGGGTATCCCAGACTGCATAATACATTCAGGCCCTGCGGAACTGATACGACCAAACCTATTATTTCATTTAATGGGTTTATACACAAGAAAAGCATAATGTTTCTATTAATTACAACTTTCTAATATAATTGCTTCCAAAGTGAAACTCCTGCTGAGCTCCTTCCCTGCAACTGAAAATTGATGCTGAAAAATATTTACTCACATATAGATTTAGGCAACTTGAAATCACGTTCTGCTGTGGTCTGGGCATTCTGCCTGGCATCATAAAACTACCATTAGACAACGGGATCCTGCTATACGTAAACATTACAATGGTGAGGGGACCATATCTCAAAATTTTAAATTAACTTTTGTGTTCTTTTGCAATAACTCTTTTTTCCATAAAGGCTCCTTTGGAAAGAAAATAAAAATGAGAATAACAAATAAAAATCAGTTTTGTAGATCCTCCCATCTGCTTAATTCAGCATCAGCAACCCTAAAATCCTTATTCTATACAGCACAACCTTCAGTAAGTGTTTAGTTGCAAGTGCAAAATGAAATGTGTTGAAGACGGGTGAGTGAAAATGTTCTCCAGTGTAACACCTGACTAGAAATTGGAGGACACTTCACCATCATATTTATAGAGCTTTCAAATTCTAATTACAAAATCTTTAGAATTAATATGGAGCTGTCACCGCCCTTAGCAGCCTGCATTTCTCTGGGAAGACTTTGCAGCAGATTTTGGAGTGTGCCTGTTGGAATTTGGGTCCATTCAGCCAAAGGAGCATTTGTGAGGTTTTGATGTTGAGCAAGGAGACCTGGCTCAGCATTCTAATTCAGCCTTTCACAATCAGGGTTTCATGGAACCCTAGGGTTCTGCCAAAGGTTTCTAGGGGTTCATTGATTAATGAGCAATTTCTATCTCTCCGATATGTAACCAATAACACCAATGGTCTTTTTAGCTATTAGTATGGGGGACATTCCTCCCACTGACCACCAACATAAGAGATATTCTTCTCAATGTATGTACCATTAGTTGTTGATATACAGTTGCAAGAAAACATATGTGAACCCCTTGGGATTACGTGGAGTTTTGCATGAATTGGGCATAAAATGTGCTCTGAACGTCATCTAAGTCACAACAATAGAAGAACACAGTCTGCTGAACATAATACTACACAAACATTAGATGTTGCCATGGTTTAATTGCACATAACATGTAAACATTCACAGTGCAGGGAGGAAAAAGTATGTGAGGCCCTAGCTTAATGACTTCTCCCAGAGCTAATTGGAGCCAGGAGTGAGCCAACCTTGACTCCAATCAGTGTGATGATATTGGATGTGTCGCTGACAGCTGTCCTGCCCTTAAAAAACACACACCTGTTTTGGGTTTACTGGTTTCAATCAGCACTGTCTGATGTGAACCATGCCTCGCAGAAAAGAGCTCTCAGAAGACCTACCATCAAGAATTGTTGACTTGCATGAAGCTGGAAAGGGTTACAAAAGTATCTCCAAAAGCCTTGATGTTCATGTGTCCACAGTAAGACAGACTGTCTACAAATGGAGAAAGTTTAGCACTGTTGCTACTCTCCCTAGGCGTGGTCGTCCTGTAAAAATGACTGCAAGAGCACAGCGCAGAATGCTGCATGAGGTATAGAAGAATCCCAGAGTGTCAGCTAAAGACCTACAGAAATCTCTGGCACATGCTAACATTTTTGTTGACACATCTACAATAAGGAAAACATTAAACAAGAATGGAGTACATGGGAGGACACCACGGAGGAAGCCATTGCTGTCCAAAAAGAATATTGCAGCACGTTTGAAGTTTGCAAAAGAGCACCTGGATGTTCCACAGCACTACTGGCAAAATATACTGTGGACAGATGAAACCAAGATTGAGTTGTTTGGGAAGAACACACAACACTATGTGTGAAGAAAAAAAGGCGCAGCACACCAACATCAAAACCTCATCCCCACTGTAAAACATGGCGGAGGGAGCATCATGGTTTGGGGCTGCTTTGCTGCCTCAGGGCCTGGATGGATTGTTGTCATTGATGGGAAAATTAATTCCAGAGTTTATCAAGACATTTTGCAGGAAAACGTACGACCATCTGTCCGCCAACTGAAGCTCCGCAGAGGATGGGTGATGCAACAGGACAATGACCCAAAGCATACAAGTAATTCAACGAAACAATGGCTGCAACAGCACAGAATACGCCTTCTGGAGTGGTCCAGTCAGAGTCCTGACCTCAACCCGATTGAAATGCTGTGGCATGACCTTAAGAGAGCGATTCACACCAGACATCCCAAGAATATTGCTACACTGAAACAGTTTTGTGAAGAGGAGTGGTCCAAAATGACTCCAGATCGTTGTGCAGGTCTGATCTGCAACTACAGGAAACGTTTGGTTGAGGTTATTGCTGCCAAAGGAGGGTCAACCAGTTATTAAGTCCAAAGGTTCACATACTTTTTCCTCCCTGCACTGTGAATGTTTACATGTTATGTGCAATTAAACCATGGCAACATCTAATGGTTGTGTAGTATTATGTTCAGCAGACTGTGTTCTTCTATTGTTGTAACTTAGATGACGTTCAGAGCATATTTTATGCCCAATTCATGCAAAACTCCACGTAATCCCAAGGGGTTCACATACTTTTTCTTGCAACTGTACATAGTAACTATTGTTAGGGGTTCCTTGAGACTTGAAAGTTATTATACGCATTCCTCCTTGTTAAAAAGGCTACAAAAAGCTGTTCCTATTCGCTCAAATGAGTTCAGTAGGGTTGGCATCAGAGCTCTGTGCAGACCACACAAGTTCCTTCACACCAAAGTATGTCTTTATGGAGCTGGCTTTATGTCCAGGGTCACAGTCATGCTGGTCTTCTCAAAACTGCTGTCACACAGTTGGAAGTGCCTATTTGTATGTTTTGTAACAGTACCCTTTACTGGGAACACTTAAACTCAATCATTTGGTGGGGTGTCCAAATATTTTGCTCATATAGAATATAGTTATGGCTAAAAATAATGGCACCCCTGCATTTCTGTCAGATAATGCACCACTTTGCACAGAAAATTGATACAATTACAATTTTTTGGCATTTTCATGTTTATTTCTTTTGTTTGTATTCATGACACAAAAAAGTGGAAAAACAAAAAGCCAAATCTGACACATTCCACACAAAACCCAAAATATGGACCGGACAAAATTATTGGCACCTTCTCAAAACTGTAAGAAATGATTGCATTCCAAGTTTGTGATGCTCCTGTAATTTGTAATTAAACTCACCTGAATCAATTAACAAGTGCTTACGATATAGAAATCATTTATTTTATAACCACAGAATTTATTATGATTTGTGTATAATTATTTTTTATTTATTTTATGTTTTGCGCTGTTTTATTGTTTCACTGATTTTTTTATTTTTTATCAATCTTTTTGATTCTTATCAAGGTACAGCAGCATTCACTTACAAAGTTTTCACATAGTTCTTGTGGCGCAGGTTGGTTTTGTTTTAGTTTATTCCCAGTACTATGTGAATCATGTGCCATGGGTGCATCCTGTGTGATGAACACAGTGCCCAACCCTGCCCTTCTCATCAAATCGTGACAAAGGACTGGTCAATCTCACACCATGCTGTCACTTATGTAACAATGCAACTCTCAGCTGCACCCTGCCTAAAGATTTTCCAGCTTGCGGGACCACAATCTAGGTAGCAGCAGTCTGAGAGCAATTTTCACTGGGTTAATTAAGCAATTAAAACAGGTGTTACAAGGAAACAAAGAGACAATAAAGCACCAGAGAATTAAAAAGGAGTTGAAAATGAAGAATACTTGAAAATCCCTTGGTTTTAGCAGAGTCCAATTGTTCAAGCAAAAACCGCACAGCAGCTCTCCCAAGTCTGGTTCGGTGTTCCTTGGATGATGTTAAAACAAGAGCTGTCAACTTTGGAGCAGTCTCTTTCTCTGGTATCAAGGGGGTATTGTCAGAGACCATCTGACCAATTGAGGAGTGGCCATGGGGGTGTCACTGTGCTTATGACTGTATCGTGGCCCTACCTTACACAGTTTTATACTAATACCTTCCACTATGTACAGGTTTCATTCTGGGAATTGGTAATTATTGTTCTGCATTATATTTCATGTCCAGGGTTGTCAAACACAAGAGTATTTCTGATGGTTCTGTCCCCCAGGAGGTAGGAAACTGCTATCACACCCTCTGTATGTACTGGCTTATTCATGTATGACCTTGATTTGTTTGGTATGATATCCCCCATTCACATATATACTTACTATTCATGTGTCTTGGTCCTGTTTGAGTTTATGAATTGTGTGTGGATTTTGTTAAGTTGTCAATTTGGGAGAGGTCGCTCCAGGCTTGACTGCTTTCTGGGTAGACATTTTATGGCACGCTGTGATCCTAGTACTTCAATTGCCCTACAAACCATGAGTGACAGAACTGAAGGACTTTGTCATAGTTTTACGATAGGTCACTTCCAATCCTCTCTGGAAAGTGATAAACTGTAGGAGTTGATTGCTAGCAGGAGATAACCGGTCCTTTGAAGACCCAGACCCTCGTTGACTCAAGGCACCTCTGAGCCTGGGCTCACATGTCTGCGGTGCAGCATATCGCATGTGATTTGCACAGGAACCGCACCGCATACCTGTGCAAATCACAGGTGAATCTTGTGCGGTATGATTTGAGCCATACATTTTGTATGGCTCAAATCGCACCACATCTGCACTAAAAAGGTGCAAGACCCTTTAATTGGTCCGCACTAGAATAGGATCACATGGGTATTCACAGCTATGGGATCCGATTCTGCTGATCGCACCGCATTTTGCAAACCGATTTCGGGGTGTTGTTAACATACACACCCGCAGCGGTTCACATGAACGGGGTGCGATTGTGATGCAGTGCAGAACTGCCACAGCAACCAATGCAAATTCCGCACCACATCAATGTGAACCCAGACTTAAACTATAGATGTGTTCTGGCAGGGGAATCAAAGCCGCTGGATCTCTGGTTTTAAAACAGAGAAGAAAATTACAAATAAAATGTAATGGCTCAATTTTGAACAACATGGTTACTACAAACACTGCCCGTGGTGTGTCCAGTCCACACAATCATCATCCTGTATTAAACTGTATTTCTACGCCAAGCCGTTGCCCCAAGATTAGCAGCAGAAATGTCAGCTTGCAGCCCAAGGCCAACTGAAAGTTCATGGGGGGGGGGGGGGGGGGGGGGGCTGACAACGCTGCTGCTAATTGCAAGGCAGTGGCTGCAACAAGAATGCTATTACTGGCAGGATCTCCAGGACAGAAACTACAACAAAGTCACAAACAAATTATAAAGCACGAAATGAATAGAAAAGCTTTTATTTTTTTACTTTTGCGTAGAGAGGACAGGGATTAGAACACTTATGTATTATAGCTAGCTGTGCCCCCGTTAGTTGTCACCCTCTGTGTCCTGTTTACCATTATCATCGAAAGTGAAAGCAAAAGAAAATTCCAAATTTTGGTTTGACACCACAACGGTAATAGAGGGGAAATCTTCCAGTGAAGACACCAGTCCTTGTAACAACCCAGGATTCCATCACTTTGGATGTTTTTCTTCTAACTTCGGTTATGGGACAGGAAGTGAAAGGAAATCTCTCCAATGGGACACAGATGGGAAACAAAAAAAAAAAAACACTAATTAGAACCCTCCCTGACCCCTGGTTCACATATATGCGATCATGCGGGCCGCGTTTTGCGCGGGCACGAGAGCCCATTCATTTGAATGGACTCTGCCCGGGACACGCAGGGAAGAAGTCCCTGCACTTCTTTGGAAACTGCAGCCCGCACGGGAACCTCGGTTCCCAGTGCGATTGTGATTTCCAGTGTGGGCGGCTTGCCATTAGAATTAAAGGCACCTGCCTGTGGGTCCACATTCTTCTGTGTGGGTGGATTTTTGTCCGGATCTGCAGTGGCACCACCAATACATATCTGTACTTACTTTTTTAAGAGGAACTTAAAGTGTTACTAAACCCCGGACCCTGCATTCACTATATCTGGTCTCCCCGGGACCCTGCATTCACTATATCTGGTCTCCCCGGGACCCTGCATTCACTATATTCGGTCTCCCCGAACCCTGCATTCACTATATCTGGTCTCCCCGGACCCTGCATTCACTATATTCGGTCTCCCCAGACCCTGCATTCACTATATCTGGTCTCCCCGACCCTGCATTCACTATATTCGGTCTCCCCGAACCCTGCATTCACTATATCTGGTCTCCCCGGACCCTGCATTCACTATATCTGGTCTCCCCGGACCCTGCATTCACTATATCTGGTCTCCCCGGACCCTGCATTCACTATATCTGGTCTCCCCGGACCCTGCATTCACTATATCTGGTCTCCCCGGACCCTGCATTCACTATATCCGGTCTCCCACAGTACGCAGAATATGGAAATGCAAATATTTTAGTAAATATAAACTGATAAATACCTTTTCTGATCATCAGTTAGAGCAGTCTTGTGACTGGTTATAGCTTGTAAGAGGAGTTTTCTTTCTGCACTAGGATGCAGAACCTCTCACCTCTGTGTGGATAGTGCTGATTGGTCCTGTGCTGATCACATGTACTCTCCAAAGAAAACAAAAATGTCTCTAGTAATACACACTAAACTGAGCATGTGCAGTGTCTCCACATATGTCTTATCATGAGTTGAGGGGGACACTGGAAGAAGAGAATCAGAGAAGTTCAGCTCAAACAGCCTTTTTGCACAATGCAGAGGATTAACCCCTTAGGTTCCACAGTGAGTATAACAAGCATGCTTTACTGCATCTACAGACTGATTGTACTGTTGTGGGTTTAGTAACACTTCAACCCTACCTATGCAAAACTAAATGCAGGCTGTATGCGAATTAAAAATGAAAAAAAAAGCCATTACTTTCGGAAACATAAACAAACTTTCTGTGATTGTATAAGAGGAAGGAAGCAGGTGAGAGAACTCCCAACAAAAGCTTCCTGGGTATAATCTACAATCAATAAAATATAATCAGACTAAAACCATAAAAAGTTTAATGTCTGCAATGCTTTGCCACAACAAAACATATTTTATATCTTTGAAATATATTTTCTTGGAGAAAAAAAAAAAAAAATATCACATCTTATATAGTCCGGAGACAGAGCTTCTTCATCACAACACTTCTGATCCTTCATATCCTCCTATAATTAGAAAATGATTTACAGACGACTCCTCCATATTTTCCTTGGATCATTAACCTTCAGGCAGAAGTGCCACTTCCATCATCATCATCCGCTTCCTATAGATTTATGGTAAGGAAGACCCAATGAGGATCTCTTCCGTTCAGCTCCAATAACTGTACCACTCCTACAGACCTCTCCATCAAAGAGCCATCAAAGTCCTGCTGAATTCCAGCTGATACCCCTTTGTCACACAAAGCAACATTTCCCAGTTTCCTGCTTTGCAATAAATATGCTTCTTAACCAAATAAAGCTTTAAGGAGATAAAGTACAAACCAGGGAATGATGTTACTGCGATCTGCAGTCTTGATGACTCCACCTGACAGCAGGGGATGTTCTAAAGCTGGACGTAGATGGATAAAATTTCAAAACGAAAATTCTTAGGAAAAGTCTTATGAAAATTTGTATGAATATTCTCAGAACGTAAATTTGTTGTTCTAAAGACTATTTACTTTTAACGTTTCATTTGGGAAAAAAAAATATTTTACTTTATGAAAACCGCATGCACTGTTAGAAATTCATTCCTTTGAGAAAACATTTCTATCCTGTTCCTTCAAATTTTCCCATCACTGTGCTCTAAATGGAATGTCGATTTGACCCAACAAATGATTAAAAAAAACAAAAAAAACTTTCTTAGAACATTCTTTTCCTAAGTATTTTCATTCAAAATGTTACCCATCTATGGCCAGCTTTAAACTATAAATATAACTTGTGGCTAAGTAGATGGGGAGAAAACCGGACGATTTTTCTTTAAAAAAAAAGAAAAATCGGTCGTTCAAGCGGCCGACGTTACCAGGAACGGTAAAAAAAAAAAAAAAAAGGCCAAATTTTCAGCCCGTCTACAGCCGGCAAAAAGTGTCCCTGCAGAGAGCTCCGCTATTTCTTTGACAGTTCTTTGACATTTATAGTGGTTGCAACAATGTATCTATTTGTATCCATTTCGGATACAGATGTTTTTATTCGGAAACAAATAGATACATTGTTGCAACCGCTATAAATGTCAAAGAACTGTCAAAGAAATAGCGGAGCTCTCTGCAGGGACACTTTTTGCCAGACTGGAATTCTTCTTTTTGTCTTCCTCTTGCAGGTCACTGCTCATGCGCAGATTTTTTTTATTGCCGCGAAAATCGTCCGATCGGCAAAATCGGCCGATTTTTTCCAACTTTACGATAAAAAAAATCTGCCGAAAAACGGCCGAACAATTAGCCCACTAACGATCCGAAAATCGGCCGATTTTATTTTCGGCCGAGAAATCGGCCGATTTTCGACCCATCTATGGCCTGCAATAGCCATTAGTGAGATACAATATATTGAAAAAAGTACTGAGGCACCCCTCTCCAAATCATTGGATTCAGGTGCTCCAATCACCTCCATGGCCACAGGTGTATAAAATCATCCCCTAGGCATGCAGACTGCTTCTACAAACATTGGTGAAAGAATGGGTCGCTGTCAGGAGCTCAGTGACTCCAAGCGTGGTACCGTGATAGGTTGCCACCTGTGCAATAAGTCCATCCGTGACATTTCCTGGCTACTAAATATTCCACGCTCAACTGTTAGTGGGATTATAACAAAGTGGAAGCAACTGGGAACAACAACTCAGCCACGAAAAATTACAGCGGGGTCAGCACATGATGAAGCACACAGTGCGCAGAAGTCGCCAACTGTCTGCAGAGTCAATAACTAAAGACCTCCAAACTTCATGTGGCATTCAGATTATCACAACAACAGTGCAGAGAGCTTCATGGAATGGGTTTCCATGGCCGAGAAGCTGCATCCAAGCCTTACATCACCAAGTGCAATGCAAAGCGTCGGATGCAGTGGTGTAAAGCATGCTGCCACTGGACTCTAGAGCAGTGGAGATATGTTCTCTGAAATGATGAATCACGCTTCTCTGTCTGGCAATGTGATGGACGTGTCTGGGTCTGGTGGTTGCTAGGACAACGCTACTTGCCTGACTGCATTGTGCCAAGTGTAAAGTTTGGTGGAGGGGGAATTATGGTGTGGGGTTGGGGTTGGCCCCTTAAGTTATAATGAAAGGAACTCTTAAGGTGTCAGCATACCAAGACATGTTGGCCAATTTCATGGTCCCAGATTTATGGGAACAGTTTGGGGATGGCCCCTTCCTGTTCCAACATGACTGCACACCAGTGCACAAAGCAAGGTCCATAAAGACCTGGATGAACAAGTTTGGGGTGGAGGAACTTGACTGGCCTGCACAGAGTCCTGACCTCAACCCAACAGAACACCTTTGGGATGAATTAGAACAGAGACTGCGATCCAGGCCTTCTCGTCCGACATCAGTGCCTGACCTCACAAATGTGCTTCTGGAAGAATGGTCAAACCTTCCCATAGACACCCTCCTAAACCTTGTGGACAGCCTTCCCAGAAGAAATGAAGCTGTTATAGCTGCAAAAGGGCGGGGCCAACTCAATATTGAACCCTACGGACCAAGAATGGGAAGTTCATGTGTGTGTCAAGGCAGGCTGACCAATACTTTTGGCAATATAGTATATATCTACTGTAAAGCAGTGGATTTAAAACTCAGACAGGATTCTGTGTTAGCTACACAGCCTGTTCCAATTTAGTCATTTATTGGTTAATTATGCAAGGATAAAGATGACATTAAAAAGAGATCTGCAATAGTGCTTCTTATTTTTTTACCATGGCAAGTTCCCGTTAAAAAAAACAGACAGTCTAGCAAATACAGATCTAGCAGAGCATGGCCCTTTGTAGGTTTTTAGGAGAGCGACAGTGCCTCCTGATAGCTCCCCCCAGCAAGGTATTCTCAACCATCCATGCTTTCATGCGACTTCCATCAAAGCCCTATTAGTGTGGGACCCTTTAGCTACCAGGGTAAAGTGGGCTCTTGCAAAGGGGAGGCAGCAAGTGTGGTGGACTATCAACAGATCCTAGCCTGTGCCCCTTCGTTTACCCGTCCACTTTAAACTCCTCTCTTAGCACTGCCCCGACCCTATTCCTTTCTAGGTGGCCACCACTGCAAAATAGTTTACATTTCCAGTAATGGTGGAACATGTGACCCCCAACTAAGATGCACTGCTTGGGGCTACCAGCCAATTGAGCACTGTCACATGATGAAGGGGGTGACATCACTAATCCCTCTAGGCTCCAAATTGGGTATTTTAGTGGTGGCTACAAAGAGAAAGAAGTATGTACCATGTGGTCGCAGGGTGGTCTTTAGAAGTTACTTTGGGTTTGATTTACTAAAACTGAGAGTGCAAAATCTGGTGCACCAATCAGCTTCCAAGTTTTAATGTCAAAGCTTAATTGAACAACCTGAAGTTAGAAGGGGATTTGCTACCAGATTCTGAGTGCACCAGTTTTAGTAAATCTCCCCCAGAGTTTCTTTAAAGCAATGTATAGAATGAGATTTTATCTCAGCAGTTGCTGACTGGAGAGGCAGCAAAAAAACAAAAAAAGCAGCACAAAAAAACAAAAAGCAGCATAAAACAGGTAGCCACTTGAAACTTAGGTAGAAGCCGATTGGCTACCATGCACAGCCGCACCAGATTCTGAGTGTTCCAATTTTAGTAAATCCCACCGTGTCACCTTGCATATTCAAAGGGGATCTTTAAAGCCAAATTCCACCATTTGTACGTATTTAACATCATAACGCAAAAAAAACCCCAAAAAGAACTGTAGAGTCTTCAGTGCATATACTTAAGAGCCTGTGCAGGCTTAAAGGAACAAGATCACAGCCCTGCCTTATCAAAGGTGGGCCAGAAAATTAAATTATATAGGCTATGAAAAAAAAATAATCAAAGACTTACAACAGTGGCACAATATTTAATTAAAAAATATATACAAAATTATCACCTAAGCTTCACAAACCAATAAATGACAAAGAAGACAAAAAAAGCAAAAAGCATCATGTAGCAAAGAAGTTTGGTCTGGCTGCCTCTGGAGAGGGTTTTCAGTCGGCCCATCGTGGAGCCCAGGATACCGCCTGTGGAGTCAAAGTCCGAATCCTGGAAATAAACATTAAAAAGAGGAATCAGTCAGCCTGCTAAAGACTGGACCACATAGAACCCCTAAAATCACAGATGCTTCCTGCAGTGCCCCAGAGAACATCCTCAATGGCTGGTATGTATCTAAAGCATGCTCAGAAATGATCAGTTCACAGGAGGCTTCTGGAAGGCTCAGAGGACATGTGTGCCCCTAACTAAGAACGACTGCCATTGCCAACCTCCTTCTAAAAATGTCAGTTGCCTGGCTATCAAAATGAACCTATGGTTTTCATACTTTATGACCCACTTGTGTGAAATAAGGCAGCATCATATCTAAAATATGTCTATTTAAAAGAGACCATGCTGACAGACCATTCATTTCCACAACAACCTCCCCATATAATTATATATGCAATGAATGTACTTTATGCATGCTATTTACCTGTAAAAGCCTCAAAAGCCCAGTGACTGCTGCTGAGCACTGTCCCCTTAGATGTGTTATCAACAGCCCAAGGAGACTTAAGGGGTACACTATAGTCTTTCCTTTCACTCCTCTCTCTACAGCTCCCCCCCCCAAAAATAAAAACGTGTGGGGAAGGAGCTGGGCCAGCACAGACAGAAATTCAACACTCCCAAAAAGGAGAAAGAGATATGTCAAGCAAGCAGGGAGAGGGCTGTGCTAGGGAATTGGCTATTCCAGGAACACTAGCAACATTAAAAGCACACTGCAAGTAAAAAAAAAAAAAAATGGAAAAATAATAAATATTGTAAGTAAACACTGAAAGTACCTGTTCTTCTGTGCTTTGCCTTCAATGTTTTAAGTTGCTATTCATATAAAGCCTGACAATCAACTCTAATTTGCTCCCTTTTGTTCTGCTACATATACTATTTAAAGCCCAAGTGTGAAGTGTTGATGGAGGACTGGACACTAGTGTAAAGAATAATTTGCAGGCATGTAGAGACAGAGTAAATAGGAAATGATCTCAGAGAAAGTGTGAAAGAGGACCTAGTTGATGGAGAGTGTGATGAGGCTGAAGTATTATGGGTGGAACTGCTCATGGGGGTGTGTAGTACAAAGGTAATCATTGGAGTTTGTTATAGGCCTCCCAGTGTTAATGTTAATGATACTCAGCTCCTTGCACAGATCGAAAGGGCTGAAACAGTAATAATAATGGGGGATATTAACTACCCGGAAATTGACTGGAGTAATGGTACTGCAGGAACAGTTAAAGGGCAAAAAATTTTAAACCTACTACAGCACAATTTTATGGTACAGTTCATAGAAGCCCCTACTAGGAATGATGCTCTGCTGGACCTGGTAATCTCAAACCATGCAGAGCTTATTACAAATGTCCATATAAAAGAACATCTGGGTAGCAGTAACCATAACATGATTTCATTTATTGTTAGCTGTAAACAGCGAGCACATACGGGAAAATAAAAACGCTCAACTTTAAGAGAGCTAATTTTCCAAGGCTGAGAGCTGCTCTTCAAGACTTAGACTGGGAGGGAATATTGAACACAACACAGAAATGGAAGTTCTTCAAAAAGACTGTATATGAACAGACTGCAAAATATATAGTTCCATGGGCACCAAGTTTAAAAAGCTAAAAATCAAACATATGTGGCTTATGGCCAAAGTTAAAAAAGCTATAGATAATAAGAAAAGAGCCTTTATTAAATATAAAAATGAAGGAACGCTATCATCGCTTAAACATTACAAAGAATATAACAGAATATGTAAAAAGGAAATAAAGGCCGCAAAAATTGAAAATGAAGGACAGATTGCAAAAGATAGCAGGACCAACCCCCAAAAATTCTACAAATATATTAATAGCAAAAAGGTCCGGTCTGAGCATGTAGGCCCTTTACAAAATAATCTAGAGTGGGTGACTGGGGACAAAGAGAAGGCAAATTTATCAAATCCCTTCTTCAGCTCTGTGTATACAAAGGAGCATGGGGGAGCTCTTGTCCATAATGGAGATGGTATTGACACAGCTCCAGATGATCCACATTGGCTCATAATTGATACGATCCAAAAATATTTAGACAGTATAAAGGTGAATAAAGCACCTTGACTGGATGGCATACACCCACGGGCCCTTAAAGAACCGAGTTCTGTTATTTAAAAGCCATTGTTTCAAATATTTAGGGACTCTCTAATGACTGGCATAGTACCACTGGATTGGAGAGGTCAAAATCTTAAGTAATTACAGACCTGTTAGTTTAACTTCTATAGTTGGGAAGATACTGGAGAGTTTAATAAGAGACCACAAAGATGAGTTCTTGCTGGAAAAAAATATTTTAAGCAACAGACAGCATGGAATCATGAAAGACAGAAGTTGTCAAACAAATCTGATTTCTTTTTATGAGGAGGTGAGCAAAACCTTGGACAAAGGGGTGGCGGTGGACGTGGTATACTTGGGCAGAGGGGTGGCGGTGGACGTGGTACACGTGGAGAGAGGGGGTGGCGGTGGACGTGGTACACGTGGACAGAGGAAGTGGCGGTGGACGTGGTACACGTGGACAGAGGAAGTGGCGATGGACGTGGTACACGTGGACAGAGGGAGTGGCGATGGACGTGGTATACTTTGATTTTGCAAAAGCGTTTGACACAGTTCCCCACACAAGGCTAATGTGTAAGGTAAAGTCTACAGGTTTGAAAAAATCTGTATGTGAAATGGATAGAAAACTGGCTAAAAGATGGTATTCAGAGAGTAGTGGTTAATGATTCATACTCTGAATGGTCTAGGGGTGTCAGTGGTGTACCCCAAGGTTCAGTGTTGGGACCCTTACTTTTTAATATATTTATAAACAATATAGGGTCTGAGATTATAAATCCCATTTCAGTCTTTGCAGATGACACCAAGCTGTGCCGTGGAATAACGTCCTTACAGGATGTCTCCAACTTGCAAGCCGACCTCAATGCATTGTTTAATTGGGCAACTATGTGGCAAATGAGGTTTAATGTTGATAAATGTAAGGTTCTGCACTTGGGGGCTAAGAATATGGATGCATCATACATACTAGGGGGGGTACAACTGGGGGAATCAATGGTGGAGAAGGATCTGGGGGTTCTGGTAGATCACAAGCTTAATAACAGCATGCAATGCCAAGCTGCGGCTTCTAAAGCGAGCAAAATCCTCTCTTGTATTAGGAGAGGTATAAACTCCAGAGAGAGAGATATCATTTCCCCCGATACAAATCATTAGTAAGACCTCATCTGGAATATGCAGTTCAGTTTTGAACACCAATTCACAAAAAGAACATTGGGGAACTGGAGAAAGTACAGAGAAGGGCAACCAAACTGATAAGAGGCATGGAGGAGCTCAGCTATGAGGAAAGATTAGAGAAACTGAATGTATTCTCTCTTGAGAAGAGGAGATTAAGGGGGGATATGATCTCCATGTATAATACATAAGGGGGGATATGATCTCCATGTATAATATATAAGGGGGGATATGATCTCCATGTATAATACATAAGGGGGGATATGATCTCCATGTATAATACATAAGGGGGGATATGATCTCCATGTATAATACATAAGGGGGATATGATCTCCATGTATAATACATACGGGGGATATGATCACCATGTATAATACATAAGGGGGGATATGATCTCCATGTATAATACATAAGGGGGGATATGATCTCCATGTATAATACATAAGGGGGATATGATCTCCATGTATAATATATAAGGGGGATATGATCACCATGTATAATACATAAGGGGGATATGATCTCCATGTATAATACATAAGGGGGGATATGATCACCATGTATAATACATAAGGGGGGATATGATCTCCATGTATAAATACATCAGTGGTTCATATAATGAGCTCGGTGTAGAGTTATCCCCCCTGAGGTAATCACAGAGGACAAGGGGGCGCTCTTTACGTCTGGAGGAAAAGAAATGTAATCTTCAAAACACGGAAAGGTTTCTTCACAGTGAGAGCTGTGAAAATGTGGAATAGACTCCCTCAAGAGTCCTGGATTGTTTCTTAGATACACAGAATATAACTGGATATAACATTTATAGGTAAAGTTGATCCAGGGAATATCTGATTGCCTCTCAGGGGATCAGGAAGGAATTGTTATCACAGCAGGAGCAAATTGGATGCTTTGCTGGGTTTTTTGCCTTCCTCTGGATCAACTGTGGGTATAGGATTATAACTTTTTTTGGTGGTTGAACTGGATTGGACTTTTGTCTTATTTCAGCCAGACTAACTATGTAGTGGGGTCAGCTCTCTGGAAAACAGAAGAAACCAACAGAGGTCCCTTTTAATAGTGATGCAAAAAAAAAAAAAAAAAAAAAAGGATGATAAAGCAGTGAGGGGCTTTTTTGCCAGTCAGAACACAGTGGTACTCCAAACTGTCACCTCAGACACTGGCCCCGTTCTCACCTGGTAGCTTTTCCCTGCTTCTACCCTATCACATCAGAGGAGGGGATGCAAGTTATATAAAAAGTTGCCCCAGTTTGGTGGCAGCGGATCCTCATGTAACTATGGCTCCCCGCTGATACTGAGGATTTCACTCTCAGATCTGAGGTCTAACTGCTCTTCTGCAGCAGCCCCACTCTCGCACTGTGTAGGAAAGAGGGGGAGTTGAAGGAGAGCTCTGTACTAGGATGGGGGGGTACTGTACACGTGTGCCATGGATACCGCGAGTAGGTTCAGGTTGTATTTACCAATTCCCCCATTAGGAGCCTCCATCTGTTGGTGCAATTTAGCCACATCCACCATTTGGTGCACATGCTGCATTGTTACTCTGCCCTGGATGGCAGGGAATACCTGCACCTATATTCTGACTAAAAAAGCTCTGGAGAATTCCAACTGAATTTAACAGGTCCAATTAAAGTGTTACTAAACCCCAGACCCTGCAGTCACTATATCCGCTCTCCCCGGACCCTGCATTCACTATATCCGCTCTCCCCAGACCCTGCATTCACTATATCCGGTCTCCCCGGATCCTGCATTCACTATATCCGGTCTCCTCGGACCCTGCATTCACTATATCCGGTCTCCTCGGACCCTGCATTCACTATATCCGGTCTCCTCGGACCCTGCATTCACTATATCCGGTCTCCTCGGACCCTGCATTCACTATATCTGGTCTCCCCGGACCCCGCATTCACTATATCTGCTCTCCCCGGACCCTGCATTCACTATATCTGCTCTCCCCGGACCCCGCATTCACTATATCTGCTCTCCCCGGACCCCGCAGTCACTATATCTGGTCTCCCTGGACCCTGCATTCACTATATATGGTCTCCCCGGATCCTGCATTCACTATATCCGGTCTCCTCGGACCCTGCATTCACTATATCTGGTCTCCCCGGACCCCGCATTCACTATATCTGCTCTCCCCGGACCCCGCATTCACTATATCTGCTCTCCCCGGACCCCGCAGTCACTATATCTGGTCTCCCCGGACCCCGCAGTCACTATATCTGGTCTCCCCGGACCCCGCAGTCACTATATCCGGTCTCCCCGGACCCCGCAGTCACTATATCCGGTCTCCCCGGACCCCGCAGTCACTATATCCGGTCTCCCCGGACCCCGCAGTCACTATATCCGGTCTCCCCGGACCCCGCAGTCACTATATCCGGTCTCCCCGGACCCTGCAGTCACTACATCCGGTCTCCCCGGACCCTGCAGTCACTACATCCGGTCTCCCCGGACCCTGCAGTCACTACATCCGGTCTCCCCGGACCCTGCAGTCACTATATCTGCTCTCCTCGGACCCTGCATTCACTATATCTGCTCTCCTCGGATCCTGAATTCACTGTATCTGGTCTCCCACAGTACACAGAACATGGAAATGCAATTATTGTAGTAAATATAAACTGCTAAATACCTTTTCTCATCAGCAGTATATAGCTGTCTTGTGACTTCTATCAGTGTCCAGCACAGAACATGTTAAAGCTTGTAGGAGGAGTTTTCATTCTGCTCTAGGATGATGCAGGACCCCTGACCTCTGTCTGGACAGTGCTGATTGGCCCTGTGATGATCACGTGCACCTCTCTAGCAATACACACCAAACTGAGCATGTGCAGAGTGACTCCACATGATATGTCTCAGGTTGTAAGCTCCAAGGAGCAGGGCCCTCCTAACCCTCTTGTATTGAACTGTATTGTCTCCCTTTATATTGTAAAGCGCTGAGCAAACTGTTGGCACTATATAACTCCTGTATAATAATAATATGTCTTATCAGGAGATAAGAGGGGGACACTGGAAAAAGGGGAGGATCAGAGAAGACAGGATCAAACTGTGTTTTTACACAATGAAGATGATTAACCCCTTAGGTTCCACAGTGAGTATAACAAGCATGCTTTACTGCATATACCAACTGATTGTACTGTTGTGGGTTTAGTAACACATCAATGTTTATTGCGCAAAGATGGAGTCACTACAACAGCCAACCAGTTTCAGGATGTCCCCAGCCCCCCTTCATTAGGGCTTGTAGTAGCAGTATAAAAGACTAGGTGGTACACTGGATCCACATGAAATGATTAAAAAAAAAAAGCTCATTGAGGGAGCCAAGCATGGAGTCAGACCTGCACCCTAAATAAGCCTTCCTACACACTAACAGATTCTTTATAACGATTTCACAGTACTCCCTCGCCTTGTTCTACAACTACAAGCCCTGATGAAGGGGGACTGAAGAACCCCTGAAATGCATTAGCTACTCATGCAACTCTGACTTTGGCAAATAAAAAAAAATAACTGGAGCTATTAAACTTTGTTTCACTTCACGTTGTCTTTTAACTTTTTAAAGCCTGAAATAGCTTTGCATTAAAAGGGAAGTAAACTCACAGAAATACCCTTCTCATTCCAATGAAGTGGCGATTAAATCCCTCACCAGCTGCTATCTCCCCTTCGGCTATGTCCAGTTGCCGGGTTTTCAGCCTCTTGATTGAACAGCTGGAAAATGACATCATCTTCCACATGTTCATGGGAGTCGGCTATTCATGGGCAGCTTAATGTGTATTCAGGAGAAGACGGTGAACAGGCAGGTGAATGTTTGTTATAGCAGAAGAGACACATAGGTCTCTTCTGCAATAAAGAGATTCATTACCTCACCGGGCTGATTCAACAGACAGACCAGCTATCAGCCGAGGTGTACCGGCACATGATGCATGATCGATTCCACCGACCCGATCCGTGGGCGAGTTGCCAGTCCCAGTGAGGTGTGGAGGAGTGCTGCACTTTCCTGCCCCAATTCTCTTGAGGGGTTAAAGAATTGGAGATACCAGAGAGTGTTCATACCTACCTGAGATAAACCAGATCTCAACAACCACTATTTTGCTGAGGGTTGCAATTTGTCTGGTAAGCCTGCCATGCCTGAGGAGTGGGGGGGGTGTCACATTCAAAGTTTGGGAGTTGAAAGGTGGTCCTGTGACCAGCACCTGATAAAAGACCATTCTTTTCTTTTTTCTTCCCCTTTGTGGTTGGAAACCTTTTTTCATGGACTCCTTTGTTGCTCTATATGCGATATATGTCACTATTCTTTTGTGGGAGCACAACTTTTAACCTGCACTTTATATGAGGCATTGGCACTTTCTGAATGCTTTGTTGCACTTTACAAATTTTTATTAGCAGTTTTAGGCAATTTAGGGTTTTATACAGCACTTTATGACTTTTGAACAATATTTACATCATTATAAGATATACATTGTTTTAGTATACACGTAGGTGTGATTGTTTGTGCATGTTTAACCCCTTTGTGCCTGCACCTCGCAGCCCTTTAAGGGGTTTCTAAGGCTGGGAGGCGTTTAGGGTCATGTGACCACCGTGATTGGCTGTCATGGCAGTCACATGATCAGAAAAGGTCCCGATCGGAACAAGAGGTCTGGACCTTACAGTGGAACACTGATACATGTGCTGGGAGAATGCAGGGCGTGCGCTCTCAGCATGTTTGTTTGCAAGCAGTACGCAAATATGCTGCCACTCGATGTCAAGGCCCAACCGCCGAGATGCTGAATATTTGCATACGCTCGTCGTGAATGGGTTAAATAAAAAACTTCCTGCTCAAATTTTTTTATTAGTGCAGTTTAGTTCCATTTTACGATTATCGTAGTGTTCACACTCCTGTCAGAACTCCTGATGTGTTATTGTATGCCTACTAAAAAAAGAACATAATTCCATATAGCCACCCATGATATCTAAGCTTTCATCATACAACGGATGGAGTGGGGAGAGTGGTGCAGGCCTCAATATAGATCTGGTACCGAATACTCACCATCTCTCCCAGTACTTTATTGTGGTATTTCACTTCTGTACCAATATCAATGGAAAGCTAAAGAAAAAAAAAGAAAAACGAGTTAAAGAGTAAGTAACCTACAACAATGAACTCTTTATGTCTGCTCCATTTTGGTCTAATTATACCATTGAGGTTATTTTGTTATATCTATTTTATAGATGCAAAAATAACTGGGAATTTTGCCAGAAAACCTGTGATCTGATCACTTCCTGCGCTCTCTGCCTGTACACAAGGAGGATATATGGAGGGGAAGACAGGGGAGGAGATGAGGCAGTGTCGGAGATCTTTGTAATCCAGCAGAAAATAAGTAGGCAAGGTTGACACCACATGCTTAGGAATTAAAAGCTATGTTGTCACGTCACAGAGAAATCAGGAGCACACTATACTTCTGACAAATCAACAATCATTATCTGTACTTGCAGCATGTTTAACTCTTTTGCTGCCACTGATGTATGGCATATGTTGGCAGAAGCGGTGAGGGGCGGGGAGTTTACAAACACTGTGTAAGTAAATCAATATGTACTCTCTATACAATACTATTAACCCTTTTTCAATAACAAAAATTTTGAAAGTGAAAAATGTATGTATGTAAATCTGACAAGCCGACTGTCAGGTGGCATCGATCCAGCAGCTGTACAGTTGTCCCAGGACTAGCATGGCAAATGCTGCTGGGTAGAGGGAAGGTTAGAACCTGGAACTGACATGTATTACAGCATTTCTGGGTTTATCGGTCATTTTTTCTGACTATGGTATCTAGGGAGCATTCGTTTCAATGGGGGGGACAGATGAGATATCAGAATGCAAATAAATATAAAGTGCAGCGCTATCCCTAAATTTACTAAATAAACCCTGAGGAAGTCACGTGTTACCGGGACGCAACGCGTCGGAATGCGAGGAGGATTCTGGGAGCACGGTGACGTCATTTCCGGCCATACTTGAAATCCCTGTATCTAAATACCCATGCAGGAGATTCATAGCATTGGGTATTGAAGGCTTGTGATGAGAAGAATTGAAATGTGAGTGGGCAATTTTATTATATATTTATTTCTGAAGAATAAACAGGATTATACTATGTGAGTTTTTTGTCTATATATGAACCGAGGAGGAGACTGCTGATAGAGTGTAAGAGGCGGGGGAGGACCTGGTGAGTCACCACAATGGTGTCCTGGTTTAAAGCAAGCTGACCCTGTGGGGTCTTGGCAAAGAGGTGAGGGGCCACTACAGCTATTGTTTGGATTCACACAGTGTGGACACGTGATCACATGCATGAAGATTGAAAGTTCCTTATGTTGTATTTGGACACTTTAATTTTCCTTATGGACTTATTTTCTTACAACAGATGTTTGCAGTGATTTTCTGTTAGCGATTGTCACTAATTGCACTTTATTCCCATTTGGGAGAACACGGGTTGCACATTTTTGTAATTGCACATTTTGCACATAGGTTTAGTACCTTGTGGTATTATTTAGAGCACTGTTACACTTTGAACAGTTAGGTTGCACTTTATATTTATTTAGTAAGTTTAGGGATAGCGCTGCACTTTAAATTTATGTGTATTCACTCATTTTGGTAAGGAGGTTTGTGTCAGCAGCTTGGTGAATAGGGCCCCATTCTTAGCGCAGGAAGTTCTTCCATTTAGAATATCAGAATGCAAGTGTACAATCCAAACGCACACGTTCCTGCGTTAAAAATGGCTGTGTGTATAAGTGGGTGCTGAAGCGACCGTCGGCTGGAACCGAACAGAATCAGCAAGGGAGAATGTCACCAGCACACTGAGGATCACCAATATGGGTCCAAAAGTTTTAATGAATGATCACAACATTTCGGAGTCTCATAGGACCCCTTCATCAGTCATGTGACATGAACCTATGGGGTCCCTAGAGACTCCAAAACGTTGTCTTGCTGTAACTATGTGCTCGTTCATTAAAACGTTTGGACCCATATTGGTGATCCTCGGTGTCCTGGTGACATTCTCCCCTAGGTGAGATATCAGGTCTCAATAAAGATATTAAAGTAGTTCTAAAGCTTCAAGGTTTTTTTTTTACCTTAATGCATTAAGATAAAAGACCTTTTGTGTCACAGACTCCCCCCTCCCAAGCTTATACCTACCTGAGCCCGATGTTGATCCCGTGCTGTGCAGCAGCTCTCCCCCTCCTCACTGGGCAGATTGATAGCAGATCCTGCCAATCAAATCCAGTGATGAGGGAGAGCGGGGGGCGGGGCCAAGCCCTGCTGTCTGTGTCAATAGACACAGATAGGGAGGCTCCGGAGTGATGCTGCAGATTCTGCATGAGTGCCCCCATGGAAAAAGCGGCTTTCCATAGTGGTGGGAGGAGCTGGGCCAGGAGCGCCTGCCGGGGACCAGAGAAGAGGCTACTCTGTGCAAAAGCACTGCACAGAGCAGGCAAGTTTATTATGTTTATTATTTTAATAATAAATAATGGAAGGTTTATCACTTTAAATAATAAAGTTACACCCAAGCACTTAAACCCTCCCCTCAACAAAACTGAGCCTGCCCCCACATAACAACATAAACACATTGTTGATTGTGCTACACATTTCACATACACCGCTACTCCAGTCATCTCCAGTAGATTTCGGGTCCCATGCTGAGTGGCTGCCCTACTGTATACTGAACACATGGGGGTTGGCTCCTCGGAAGGGGTGCCAGTTAGAAAATGCTTTGCATTAACTCAATGAATGCACAGTGTTCTCTGACTGGATGAGGTGGAGAGGTGGGGTGGTGACATCACACTCTCCACCTCACCCAATCAGAATGCTTGCATTCATTCAGAAAATGCAAAGCATTCTCTAAATAGTGCCAGTGCTGAGAGCCGAACTCCTGTGTTCAGAATACAGTAGGGCAGCTATCTGTCGTAGGAACCGGAAGCTAGCGGTGTCTATACCAGCCTCTCTCAGTCTTTTCTTCACAGAGGAACCCTTCTGTAAGGGAACCCTTGCTAAAAATTACTACCGGTATATCTACAACTCATGATAAATTAGTGTGATGGTCAGTGGGAAGAATGCTCCTGACACTTGTGGTTATTTGCAAGAATTACCCCCTTACAGATAGGTAAAAAGATCATTGGAGTCGTTGGTAACTTATCTGAGAGGCAGAAAACGCTCGTTGCTCAAGGAACCCCTAGCAACCTCTGGAGGACCCCAAGGTTCCATGAAACCCTGGGCTATACAGCGATTTCCAGCTTCCTGGGGCATCAGCCAGGTATAGTACAATGCCTTGAAAAAGTATTCATCCCACATTTTGTCAACCAAAACCGTAAATGTATTTTATTGGGATTGGATGTGATAGACCAACACTATGAGGCACATAATTGTAAACTGGAAGGAAAAAGATAAAATGGTTTTCAAAATTTTTTACAGATAAATCTGTGAAAAGTGTGGCAGCATTTGTATTCAGTCCCCCCCGGAGTCAATACTTTGTAGGACCCCCTTTCACTGCAATTCCAGCTGCAAGTCTTTTTGGGAATGTCTCTCCCAGCTTTGCACATCTAGGGAGGGACATTTCTGCCCATTCTTCTTTGCAGAATATCTCAAACTCTGTCATATTGGATGGAGAACGTCTGTGAACAGCAATTTTCAAGTCTTGCCACAGATTCTCCATTGGATTTAGGTCTGGACTTTGACTGGGCCATTCAAACACATGAATATGCTTTGATCTAAACCATTCCATTGTAGCTCTGGCTGGATGTTTCGGGTCGTTGTCCTGCTGGAAGGTGAACCTCCATTCCAGTCTCAAGGCTTTTGCAGACTCTAACAGGTTTTCCAATAAGATTTCCCTGTATTTGATTCAATCCCTCGCCCCATCAACTCTGACCAGCTTCCCTGTCCCTGCTGAAGAAAAGCATCTCCACAACATGATGCCGCCACCACCATGTTTCACGGTGGGGATGGTGTGTTCAGGGTGATGTGCAGTGTTAGTTTTCCGCCACACAGCGTTTTGCTTTTAGGCCAAAAAGTTCAATTTTGGTCTCATCTGACCAGAGCACCTTCTTCCACACGTTTGCTGTGTCCCCCACATGGCTTCTCGCAAACTGCAAATGGGACTTCTTATGGCTTTCTTTCAACAATGTCTTTCTTCTGGCCACTCTTCCATAATGGCCAGATTTGTGGAGCGCACGACTAATAGTTGTCCTGTGGACAGATTCTCCTACCTGAGCTGTGGATCTCTGCAGCTCCTCCAGAGTTCCCATGGGCCTCTTCTATGATTAATGCTCTCCTTGCCCGGCCTGTCAGTTTAGATGGACAGCCATGCCTTTGTAGGTTTGCAGTTGTGCCATACTCTTTTCATTTTTGGATGATGGATTGAACAGTGCTCTGTGAGATGTTAAAAGCTTAGGATATTTTGTAGAACCTAACCCTGCTTTAAAACGTCTCCACACCTTTATCCCTGACCTGTCTAGTGTTTTCCTTGGCCTTTGTTACGCTGTTTGTTTACTAATGTTCTCTAACAAACCTCTGAGGGCTTCACAGAACAGCTGTATTTATACTGAGATTAAATTACACACAGGTTGACTCTATTTACCAATTAGGTGACTTTTGAAGGCAATTGGTTCCACTAGATTTTAGTTAGGAGGTATCAGAGTAGAGGGCTGAATACAAATGCATGTCACACTTTTCAGATATTTATTTTTATTTACTGCACCATCATGCCTTTCCTTTATTTCTGAGTGATATTGCCATATATTTGGAGGATGATCAATATATATAGGGTCCTGGCCATACTTCAGAGTGGCTGCAGAGTATTGCTCCTGGTATCTGGACGATTTCAAACTACAGAGTGTTGCTTCTTTGGATTCTCTCATCGCTCCCAGAGCAAATACGCTTGTGCTGATTTATAATTTGATCATCATTGAGCTCTGGTGAGTTTATTCCATTCATCTGGTGGTGGATTGAGCACGGTGTATTTATATGTTTTAAGAAGAAATTTCGTTGGGGTGTTTTTACACTAATAATAATTTATGGATTGGTTCACTGGGGATTTTTTTATACATTGATTTTATGGTGTTTGGACTTTTTTGCACGATATATGAATTCTTGATATAATTTAGCGCATTCCTATTTTTTGATTTTTTATTTTACACCAATACTTGGGTTAGAGGTTTGCTGCTTTATAGGATTGATATTATTGATTGGCGCTTTCTTTTGTTTGTTTTTTGTGATTTCAAGGGATATGAATTCTTTTTCAAGGCACTGTATATACATACAGTAGTTATACAGGACCAAGCTGAACCAATATAACTATGTATAAAATGTCCATGCCTGGAATTCTTTTTAATGCCATATATATTACTGGAGTAATACAAAGTGTGACACGCACTCATATCCACTCCTGGCTATACTCACTCTTTATACTAAGCTCAGCTGATCTGTGTAGGAAAAGTAAAGGTGAGTTGTCAATATTGATTCAGAGACCGAAGTTCACAAACATGACCAAAGCTGTGCCAGTGATATCCGCTGCACACAATCACAGGCATTGTTGTGAGTGATTGAGACACACTAACCATGTATGGCCGCTTACTTCCATCCATCGCTGGGGATAACCCGCACCTTGGGCACTGACCCCCTCAGCATGTCTAACCTCAGTTTATACTGCCTGCAGATGATACTATATCACTGTACAATCTATTTCAATGCATTTGCACAGTAATCTGTGTGTGTGAAAGATCATATAATATCCAAAAGAATTTATAATTGGAAAGGTGTTTTATGACATAGGGACTGGAAGCCGATTGTAAAGAATACCACCTTAAAGCAGAAGTATAGACAAAACTTTTTTGTTCCTATAAAGGAAGGTTATACCCCATCAGTATTTTATTTTTTTTTGCCATTTGTGTCCCATTGGTGAGATTTCCCTTCACTTCTTGTCCAATAGCCAAAAACAGGAAGCGCGAAGAGATCCCTCCAAAATGAGGGCCCTTGGACACTGCTCAGTTGAAAAAACGCGGTAAAAATGCATGTTCATTTTCTGGACTCATGACTCCAATCTTGCATCTGTGAAAATTGGACACATGGCCCAAAACATGCACCACAAATGCACCGCAGGTGTGCTTTTGATGCATTTTCCATTCTCATCATGGAGGAGGTGCATTTTTGGTACATTTTGTAAACATGCACCAAAAATGCAGCATGCAGGACTTTTAAAAACGCACAGCGTACTGGTGTGAAGAGGTCCATTGGATTTAAACGCATACATTTTTCTTCTGCTTTTTTTTTTACCCTAAAAACATATCACCAGAACTAGTGTCCCCGTCAGAAGATTTCTCCTCTATTCCTGTTCTGGTGACAACCAAAAATGTGGGATTTTCTTTGGGATTCACCCTCTCTATTTGTGCTGTTTACCATTACTGAGCGTGAAAGTGAAAGAAAATCCCAAACTTTGGGTTGTCACCAGAACAGTAATAAGTGGAAAATATTCCAATGCAGACACTGGTTCTGGCGACAACCTGGGATTTCCTCACTTTAGAGGAGTTTTCTCTCACTTCCTGTTGTAGCTGTGGGACAGGACGTGAAGGGAAATCTCCCAAATGGCAAAAAAAAAAAAAAAAAAAAAAAAAAACTGTCAGAGGTTATAACCCTCCTTTACTCTATTCAAGCTGAGCAAAAAAATGCCTTCAGTTCTACTTTAAAGAGTTAGTTCACCTTTGATAAAAACTGCTTATGTGGGTAGATAAATTCAAACAGCATTGACCACAGGTGAATAATGCCCTTGCCATAGGTGTAGGCTGTTTGCGTACCCCCCTGAAGCCTGACTGGAATACTCCCAGAGGTTGAATCTCACCATCCTGCCTTGTTGCTAGGAAGTTGCTAAGACACACCCAGCTGTTGCTATTCACCTCCACCATCACAGGAGTGAGCTCCGTTTGTGAGTCAGACCTCCTCACATGTTCTCCCTCTCCCCTAATACAATAGCTCTGAGCTCAGGTGTCTGGAAGCTCTCTCCTGTGATGGAGGATGTGAGCAGTAACAGCTAGGAGTCTCTTAGCAGCCTCCTAGCAACAAGGCAGGATGGTGAGATGCAATTTTGAGAGTTATGGACAGGTGTTGGACAGAAATATGGAAACACTACATGATTTGCAGGTGTAAAAGTGATGACATGTTTCACGTTAAAAGCAGATGTGACGTAACATTCTTTTGCTTCCGCTGTGTGATGAGACACCTAGCTAACAGGTGGGAAGCATCGCTTTCCTCATTCACTGTGTGCGCTGCTAGTAATACGAAGTCATGTCAGAGATTAATGAGCGAGCAAATTGTTGGTGCCAGTTAGCTGGTGCCTGAAGTGGCCAATTTTTTTGCCGTGTCATGAGGTACAGTAATAAAGGTTATGACGGCATATACAGTTTCTGGGAAAAAGTCGTCTCATAAGAACGGTCAACATGGTCAGCTGACCGAAAGAGACAAAAATGACATTGCGCAGGATCGTGACCCGGAATAAGAAAACAAAAAGGGATGCACCGAAATTTCAGCCACCGAAACATATCAGCCGAAAATATGCCGATAGGAAAAATTTAGCCTATACAAAGGACTGTGTGTACTGCAGAGGTGGGGGGGCGGTGGAGAAAGGCAGGAGAGGAGCAGTGTATACAGAGAGGCTCCCTCCCTCACTATATGCCAGTGCAAGTTTTTAAATATAATTACCGGCTTTTTTCTTCACTATAGCTCACAGAATTAGCTGTCACTTTCCCCCAGCTAAATGAAACAAAGTTTCCTTTAGCTCTGGGGAAAGTTCTACTTTACCTTAATTCATTTATGTGCCATTCAGCCTAAATTTGATACATCCGCCATTGATTGGATGAGTTTTACCCTGTGGAGTGCTTACAAGGAGGGAATTCATGTGGTCAGTATTTGTTTTATGGTGTACTGGGGTCAGTATTAGAGTACACAGTGCCTTGAAAAAGTATTCATACCCCTTGTAATGTTCCACACTTTGTCATGTTACTACCAAAATCATAAATGTATTTTATTGGGATTTTATGTAATAGACCAACACAAAGTGGCGCATAATTGTGAAGTGGAAGGAAAAGAATAAATGGATTTCAAACTTTTACAAATAAATATCTGAAAAGTGTGGCATGCATTTGTATTCAGCCCCCTTTACTCTGATACCCCTAACTAAAATCTAGTGGAACCAACTGCCTTCAGAAGTCACCTAATTAGTAAATAGAGTCCACCTGTGTGTAATTTAATGTCAGGATAAATACAGCTGTTCTGTGAAGTCCTCAGAGGCTTGTTAGAGAACATTATGGACAAATAGCATCATGAAGGCAAAGGAACACACCAGACAGGTCATGGATAAAGTTGTGGAGAAGTTTAAAACAGGGGTAGGTTATAAATATCCCAAGCTTTGAACATTTCACGGAGCACTGTTCAATCATCCAAAAATGGAAAGAGTATGGCACAACAGAAAACCTACCAAGACATGGCCGTCCACCTAAACTGACAGGCCGGACAAGGAGAGCATTCATCAGAGAAGCAGCCAAGAGGCCCATGATAACTCTAGAGGAGCCGCAGAGATCCACAACTCAGGTAGGAGAATCTGTCCTCAGGACAACTATTAGTCGTGCGCTCCACAAATCTGGCCTTTATGGAAGAGTGGCAAGAAGAAAGACATTGTTGAAAGAAAGCCATAAGAAGTCCCATTTGCAGTTTGCGAGAAGCCATGTGGGGGACACAGAAAACATGTGGAAGAAGGTGCTCTGGTCAGATGAGACCAAAATTAAACTTTTTGGCGTAAAAACAAAATGCTATGTGTGGCAGAAAATTAACACTGCGCATCACCCTGAACACACCATCCCCACCGTGAAACATGGTGGTGGCAGCATCATGTTGTGTGGATGCTTTTCTTCAGCAGGGACAGGGAAGCTGGTCAGAGTTGACGGGAAGATGGATGGAGCCAAATACAGGGCAATCTTAGAAGAAAATCTGTTGAGAGTCTGCAAAAGACTTCACTGAGGCGGAGGTTCACCTTCCAGCACGACAATGACCCTAAACATACAGCCAGAGCTACAATGGAATGGTTTAGATCAAAGCATATTCATGTGTTAGAATGGCCCAGTCACAGTCCAGACCGAAATCCAATTGAGAATCTGTGGCAAGACTTGAAAATTGCTGTTCACAGACGCTCTCCATCCACTCTGACAGAGCTTGAGCGCTTCTGCAAAGAAGAATGGGCACAAATGTCCCTCTCTAGATGTGCAAAGAGACATCCCCAAAAAGACTTGCAGCTGGAATTGCAGTGAAACGGAGTCCTACAAAGTATTGACTCCGGGGGACTGAATACAAATGGCGGCTTTTATCATGGCTAACAGCCTTGTCTGGGGTCCACTGGCTCCATGTGAAGTGGGCAGCGCTCACCTCGGCAGTGCCAGTGTTTACAGTCGGATGGTGGAGGTTGGGTGAGCTAAATTTAAAAATTCTTTGTATCCAAATGAATGCTGCATTGCTGGGTATTGTTGTGCTTTGCTCCCTGCAGCCACTGTGCATACCCTGAGCTCCTCCAGAGTTAGTACTCTGCATATCAGGTGTACATAGTAATACTTTGTCTGTTCACACATGGCATTAACCCATTGGTGGGTTCTCATGTTTGCCTCACTATTGTGCCATTATGCCAACCCCCTCAAAGGACCAGCATTTCCAGAGAAGGAAGAGGAGTCGCCTGTGGAGGAGTCACCTGTGGAGGAGTCACCTGTGGAGGAGTCACCTGTGGAGGAGTCACCTGTGGATGACTACAGTAGCCAGCATCGCCTGTTGGAATATAGGACATCCCTTTAATATTTCTTTGTGCTCTTCAGTTTCTCAAAAAGAAAAAAAAAAAAAAAAGAGAGAGAAGGTCTTCATGACATCAACAACTCCCTTGGATGGTTTGTGTACATTGCAGAATATTAGGGCTCATTCACACTTGACTAAATTTCTAACTCCCCTATAGCGTTTGACAGGCATTAGACAGGTGTTTGGGAAGCATTTTTTGAGGCATTTGCCAAGCGTTAAATCCGCACCACAAATGCCTATAATGAAGTTTAATGGTATTAATGCTCCACAGCCACCCGCCTGGCAGGCAAGGGAAGCTTCAACTCCTCCTGACTGGACACGAGGTGTCAATTTTGCCAGGACATGACACTAACGCTTCAGTGTGAACAGCACTGTGTGCTGCCAAGTGTAGAATTTTCATAGGTATTGAGGAGCATTAAAAACACTTCCCAAATGCCTGTCTAATGCCTGCTAACAAAGCTAGTGTAAACGGTTGGCCGAAATGAAAAAAAGCACAGGTGTTGAAAAAACGCAGCTGCCACCGGCCACCACTCGGTAGTTCTCAGCCTTAACCTCCCTGGCGGTATGATTATTTCAGATTTTTGGTGCTGAAAGCGGTACCATTATTTTGCATGGAAATACGTAGTTTTTTTATTGTAGGCTGTAATTTTTAGGAATAACTCACTGAAATCTGTCAGAACAAGAGTCTAGTAAACATCCCGGGTAGGATAAAATTTGAAAACACGAAATCATAAATTATAATTTAATAAGTAATCATAAAAAATAATAATATAATAATAATACATTTAATTCAATAATATAATCAAACCGAAAACACTGAAATGTGAAATATAGCGCCAAGTTCGCACATCGCTGAGCTCAGTCGCAGAATCGTTTTCAGTGTCTGATGAGGAATTTCCCCCACCAATCATTATCACTCAATTCTGCAAGTGGTTCTGATTTACTATCGCTGTTCTCTAGCCGGTCTAAAATCACTTTTGACCTAAAGGGGCGCTTTTTTGGACGCCATGGACGTTTCTCAGTTTCCAGGCAGAAAGAACAGTAAAAATGCAGGCAGGGCGCCGGACAAAGCACTCGGGACAAAATGTATGTGAAATGGTTTGAAACAGCAATGTTTTACTATGTAAAATTTGTTTGGAAAAAAAAATTACTTTTTTTAAATTTTCAGATTTCCATCCGCCGGCGGCGCCCGTACGTCCCGACGTCACAGGGACCGGAACACAGAAGCCGGATGTCAACATTGGCTGGAGGAGATGGCCGGGGACGCTGCAGAGGACACATCGCGGGAGCGAAGGACAAGGTAAGTGCTGCAGGGAATCCCTATGCAGCGCCGCATGGTAAGCCCGAGTGTAGCTCGGGGTTACCGCTTTCGGCACTGACATTTTACCCCGAGCTACACTCGGGAATACCGCCAGGGAGGTTAATGGAGAAACCATCAATCCCAGCGCTGGGCATAGAGATGAGTGAAGGAAAGATGGCAGCCAGCAAGGCCGCTACGTGGGGGTCAATACATACATTCATGGCTCATTACTGTATTGAAGTCTTAATGACAGCTGAGTTTGGCAGAGGCATCCTGGCTTCTGCTTTTTAGCCAGAAATGAGGAGTGTATAGCAGGGGCGGACTGACAACTCATGGGGCCCCCGGGCAAAAGGGGATCATGGGGCCCCTGTGTCCTTGCCCAAACTCAAAAAAGCCTATGAAAAAGGTACCAGGGGCATCTCATGGGGCCCCCTACTGACCCCGGGCCCTCAGGCAGTGCCTGAGTTTCCAAATGGTCAGTCCGCCCCTGGTGTGTAGCAGGATGCCTCCCCTGTATGGCTAGTTAGTTCCCAGCTGTGCTGACATGGAGCTGTCAGGAAAATGGAAAATTGAATGACAGATACCGTCATTTTCCTTTCCTGACTGCTCCATGTCAGCACAATTCCCAGCCAGCTTGGTAGGACTAGTTACAGAACACTGAGGCTGCAGGTGGGCTCCAATTTATGAGTTAGGTCCTGGAAGCACGGGGGGGCCTAACCCAGCTGTGCTGACATGGAGCCCGTCAGGAAAGGAAAATTACGGTAAGGCCGGCCATACATGGTTCGATTTTCAAACGATTTTTCGTTCAAAAATTAGACCTAAGAATAAATCAGCCAATTTTCGCTCTGTTAGTGGGGTAATAGCGTCGGACCATTTTCGCGGTTCCTCTCCATCTCGTTTATTGGGCATGCAGGAAAATTCATGAAAAACGACCGATTTTTGAAAATCATTGGTGGCACCATCGGATTATAGAACAAACTAGGTTTTTGATTGAAAAATCATTCAGAATTCGACCCATGTATGGCCTACTTAAGTATCTATCATTCAATTTCCCGTTATTTCCTTTCACTTCACAATTATGTGCCGCTTTTTGTTGGTCTATCATATATATGAAGGGGAATCTCCCCCAAAGTTTTGCCTGTCATTCTACTTTAGCTTGTGACTGGGCATCTGGTAAATCCACAACTCAACCGCCTATTTTACTGTGTAAAAGGTCTGGGGTGTCATCAGAACAGGAAGAGAAGGACAATCTTACATTGGGGACACTCGTTCTGGGATTCTCTCGCTTTTCAGGGATTTCCTCTCACTTCCTGTTGTGGCTATGGGACAGGAAGTGAAGGGAAATCTCCGCCAAAGGGACACAGATGGCAAAACCTGACAGGTAATAAACCTTTATAACATTGTCCAAAATTAAAAAAAAAACGTTTTTGCCTTCAGTTCTGCTGTGAACCCAGAGACACTTCCATGGCCAGTCTATGAGAAGGTGCCCAGCCCCAGGCACACTATGTAGCAGAACACAGCTGGAACACAATCACTGTCTCTATGGGAGGACTCCATTTCCCAGCATGCCTGGCCGCCTCTCCAGGCCTGTGGCAGTGTGCAGTGCATGCCGGGAGATGTAGTCCAGACCCCCTCTGTCGCCCACTCAGGTGTACGGCGGCCCGTGGGAGTCACACTTACTGACTTCAGGGCGTTCGCTTTGAGGCGGAGGCTCTCGGTCAGTCTGTCGTTCTCCTCCTCATAAACGCTGTAGCCGCTCATCTCCGGGCGACCCTCCCGGTGCTTCATCCCTCCTCGGTCCATGCTGACAGCTCACACATCCAACACACACTGACGACGTGTACTGTGCGGCCGGCGGAGGAGGGGGCGGGACAGAGTACGGAGAGCGGGAGGAGACCAGACTCTGCACTCCGCGTTCTCCTCATGTCACTGACTGGGAGCTGTACTACGGGTGAGGGGCGGCCACAGCAGTCCACCAATCACACACTGTTCACACCGGGCTCATCAGCTGACATTTACATTTGTGTCCCACTGGGGGAAATTTCCCCTCATTTCCTGTCCCACAGTCACAACAGGAAGTGAGAGGAAATCCCGCCAAAGTGAGAGAAATTCTTGGTTGTGGTCAGAACTCGTTTCCCCTCCAGTATGACCTCCAGCGGGCGGTCCACCCATGTATCTCCAGAGAAGAAACTTGTTTGTTGGAATGTGGCTGGGTTGCCACAGTAACAGACGCCCGCCGGAGGTCATACTGGTTTCTTTCATGTTTCTGGGGATCCTGCTATATCTGCTGGATTCCATCTGATTATAGCCACCCCTTGTGGCCATATTGCTGCCAGACCCTATTTGGTTGCTGGGACAATGGCACAGCAACTAATGGCTCTGTTGGCCCAGTTGCTGTCAGTTGGACAGCAGCGCATCATGTGTTGCTAAGATGCTGGCAGCTGGGCCACACAACAATGCTGGTTGCTAAGATGCAGGCAGCTGGGCCACACAACAATGCTGGTTGCTAAGATGCAGACAGCTGGGCCACACAACATCATTAGTTGCTTGGATGCAGGCAGCTGGGTGTACAGCATCTTTGGTTACTAGATTGTAGGCAGCTGGGCCAAACAGCATCATTGGTTGTTAGAATCTAGGCAGCTTAGGTGCACAGCATCATTGGCTGCTAGAACGCAGGCAGCTGGATTGTACAGCATAGCTGGGGTCTAGGATAAAGGCAGCTAGGTTGTACAGCATTGTTGGTTGCTAGGAAGCAGGCAGCCAGGCCACGCAGCATCCTTGGTTGCTAGAATGCAGGCATCTGAGCCACACAGCACCATTGGATGCTAGGATGCAGGTAGAAGGACCAGACGGCATCATTGGTTGCTAGGATCAATGCAGCTGGGGTGCACTACATCCTTGGTTGCTAGGATGCAAGCAGCTAATTGTACAGCATCATTGGTTGCTAGGATGCAGTCACCTTGGGCCGACACAGCATCGCTGGTTACTAGGATGCAGGCAGCCGGGCCACACAGCATCCTTGGTGGCTAGGATGCAGGCAACTGGGTTGTATAGTATTGTTGGTTGCTATTGGCTGCTAGAATGCATGCAGTTGGGTCACACAGCACCATTGGTTGCTAGGAAGCAGGTTCAAGGCAGTTGGGGTGCACAGCATCATTGGTTGCTAGGATGCAGGCAGCTGGATTGTACACCATTGTTGGTTGCTAGGATGCAGGCACCTGGACAGGTGGACCAGACAGCATCATTGGTTGCTAGGCAGCTGGGGTGCACAGCATCACTGGTTGCTAGTATGCAAGCAGAAAAACAGCCCAAACAAGAACCTAATTTTGTTTATTTTGTTATAATCAATGGTAATGGTCTGACAATATAGTTTTGGTATATTAAAGTATATTGGGTCTTTGATTCCACAAAGTAGGTTCTTGTTTGGACTGTTTCTTATGAATTATACACCACATTGTCCTCGGCATTGTTCATTTTCTGGAGGCTTTCTAGGCTTTGAGACAGTTCTGTTCATAACAAATTAGCATGCAGGCAGCTGGACAGCACAGCATTTTTGGTTCACAAGATAAAGGTGGTTGAGCTGTACAGCATCATTGGTTCCTAGGACGCAGGCTGCTAAGTTACACTGAATCATTGTTGCTAAGATGAAAGTGGGTGGGCTGCACAGCATCATTGGTTGCTAGGATGCAGGCAGGTGGGGAGCACATCACCATTGGTTGCTAGGATACAGGGAATTGGGCTGTACAGCATTGCTGGTTGCTAGGATGTAGGCAGGTGGACTGCACAGCACCACTGGTTGCTGGGATGCAGGTGGCTGGGCCCCACAACATCGTTGGTTGCTAAGATGAAGGTAGTTGGGACTCACGGCATCATTGGTTGCTAGGATGCCAGGTGGTAGACCGCACAGCATCCATGGCTGCTAAGGATGCGGGTGACTGGGATGCACAGCATTATTGGTTGCTAGGATGCAGGTGGCTAGGCCACACATCATTGTTGGTTGCTAGGATGCAAGCAGCTAGGTCACACAGCATTGCAGGTTGCTAGGATGCAGGCAGCTGGGTCACACAGCATTGTAGGTAGCTAGAATGCAGACAGCTGGGCTGCACAGCATTGCTGGGTGTTAACATACAGACAGTTGTGCCACACAGCATCATTGGTTGTTATGGTGCAGTCGGCACCAAGTCTTAGCAACAAGCTCAGTAATGCGACCCTGTGTATAGAGGGTGATGGTACTGAGCTGCAGTGGGGACAGAGTATTCATTATGGACACTGTCTCATCAGTGCTGCCCCTCGTCTAGTACTGCCTCAGATGGTTTCCTCATTGGCGGTCCACCCGTCTACAGAGATTTATATCCATTCAATGGTGGATTCAGTATCCTGCTTGTCTGTATTACTGACCTATCAGCAGCTGCGGGTCACCAGCTGAAGAATACATTACCCAATCCCAGCAAAGGAGATTCCTCCATCCACCATGTTTAACGTGGACGAGGGAATGGATTGATTTCTCTTATTCAGTTCATGGCGCTAACAAGAGAAAATCCAAAATTCCACAACTAACTTAAAAAAATTGCCAACCAGTTACACAATTCTGTAATTCTACTTTATTGATTCGGATAAAGGATCCCCCCCCCCCGAACCCGCTGATGCATTTCACTCCCAAGACTGAGACCAATCACTATATGAAATAATAAAGCCGGTAGTTCTTTAACCACTTGCCCTCCAGAGGATTTCCCCCCCTTCCTGACCAGGCCATTTTTAGGGGTAGTGCACTGCGTTACTTTAACTGACAACTGCGCGGTCATGCAACGCTGCACCCAAATTAAATTTACGTCCTTTTTTTCCCACAAATAGAGCTTTCTTTCGGTGGTATTTGATCGCCTGTGCATTTTTTATTTTTTGCGCTATAAACAAAAAAAGACCGACAATTTTGAGAAAAAAACAATATTTTTGATGTTTTGCTATTAAACATGTCCAGTAAAAAAATATAAAGAATCAAATTTCGTCATAAATTTAGGCCAAAATATATTCTGCTTCATGTGTTTGCTAAAAAAAATCCCAATACGTATAAATTAATTGGTTTTCGGGAAAGGTATAGCGTTTACAAATGGCGGTATAGATACCGGGCTTTTTATATATATATATATCTCCTAGATTGTAAGCTTGAAAGAGCAGGGCCCTCGATCCCCTCATGTTTTGCATTGTATTGGTATTGTTCTGTCACATGTTCTGTCCCCCTTTGTAATGTACAGCGCTGAACGAACTATTGGCGCTTTATAAATACTGTATAATAATAATAATAATATACAGTCAGGTCCATAAATATTGGGACATCAACACAATTCTAACATTTTTGGCTCTATACACCACCACAGTGGATTTGAAATGAAACGAACAAGATGTGCTTTATCTGCAGACTGTCAGCTTTAATTTGAGGGTATTTACATCCAAATCAGGTGAACAGTGTAGGAATTGCAACAGTTTGAATATGTGCCTCACACTTGTTAAGGGACCAAAAGTAATGGGACAGAATAATAATCATAAATCAAACTTTCACTTTTTAATACTTGGTTACAAATCCTTTGCAGTCAATTACAGCCTGAAGTCTTGGTTTAACTGATATCCCCAGTGACACCAATACAGTGATCAGTGCTAATAAAAAGCACTGACACTGTACTAATGACACTGAGCAGGAAGGGGTTAACATGTGGGGTGATCAAAGGGTTAACTGTGTGCTGTGTTTCACTGTGTAAGCACGCTGCTTTGTGTGGCTCTGCATAGCAGAGCCATACAAAACAGTTTGCAGAAGCTGACAAGGGAGAGATCTGTTTTGTTTACATACCGACCTCTCCCCCATCAGTGACACTTGGCGATCGCAGGGTGCCGGTGGGGAATCACCGGCTTGGACCCGGTGATTGACAGCTGAAGCCGCCAATGGCGGTGAGGGCAGGGTGCTCACACGCCCTGTACCCGGAAATGCAAAATCACGTATATATACGTGATTTTGTGCAGCCATGCCACCCTATAGCAGTATTTCTGCTATAGGGTGGTGGGAAAGTGGTTAAACAGGTAACACTATGGGGGATTAATCCCTTGCCATATGAACACCATAAAACCTCTCCTTCTATAGTCAGTATGTCTACCTCATATGTTAATTCATAAGCTAGGTAGAATAGATATACCTGAGAAAAAATTACAGAACAAATAAAAATCAACAACTGGTGCAAATTTAAAGTACAAATAATGAACATAATTATCGCAGATGTCCAAGAATTGTCTTTATTGCCAATGTGTGTTGGTCCAGCTTGGCACGATGTAATAATATCTGACATCCAGAGGGTTGCTGCAGAAGCTGACGATCCCTTTAGCAGTTAGTGCTACATACAGTGATAGTTGTCATCTTCCAGATTCTTTGTGATTGGCTTCCACTCTACACATAGAACACGGGGAGTCACTCGCTCAGCGTCTTTTAGAGATTAAATATGTCACGAGCACAAGCACAACAAGCATGTTTCAAAGTGCAAAGCTCTTTAACCTCCTTAGCGGTATTCCCGAGTGTAGCTCGGGGTAAAATTTCTATACCAAAAGCGGTAACCCCGAGCTACACTCGGGCTTACCATGCGGCGCTGCTCTGGGGGTCCCTGCAGCACTTACCTCGTCCTTCGCTCCCGCGATGTGTCCCCTGCAGCGTCCCCGGCCAGCTCCTCCGGCCGATGCCGGCATCCGGCTTCTGTGTTCCGGTCCCTGTGACGTCGGAACGTACGGCGGGAAATTTGAAATTTTAAAAAAATTTCATTTTTGCTGTCATTGCTGTTTCAATGCATTTCACATATATTTTGTCCCGAGTGCTTTGTCCGGCGCCCTGCCTGCATTTTGAATGTTCTTTCTGCCTGGAAACTGAGAAAAGTCCATGGCGTCCAAAAAGCGTCGCTTTACGTCAAAAGCGGTTTTAGACCGGCTAGAGAACAGCGATAGTAAATCAGAACCACTTGCAGAATTGAGTGATAATGATTCGTGGGGGAAATTCGTCATCAGACACTGAAAACAATTCTGCGACTTTGCTCAGCGATGTGTGAATTTGCCTCTGTATTTCAAATTTCAGTGTTTTTGGTTTGATTATATTATTGAATTAAATTTATTATTATTATATTATTATTTTTTATGATTATTTATTAAATTATAATTTATGATTTCGTGTTTCAAATTTTATCATATCAGGAATGTTTAATAGACTCTTGTTCGGACAGATTTCAGTGAGTTATTCCTAAAAATTACAGCCTACAATAAAAAACTACATATTTCCATGCAAAATAATGTACCGCTTTCAGCACAAAAAATCGGAAAGAATCATATCGCCAGGGAGGTTAATCTTGTATGGTCACATAGGAAAGCAACATTTTGGGGCCAAATGCCTGAGGAAAGGTCCCTGCATGATCCTGAAACATTTCTACTCTAAGTGTTTATAAAAGAATAAAGAACTTTGCACTTTGACATAAGCTGCTCAGTGTGCTGCCAATATATTTCATCCATGTCGAACATCATAACCAGTAGGGAATAGTTGCAGTAGCCTTTTAATCGCATGGTCAGTGTGTCCACCATTCAGATAAGGCTTTGTATTTTTTTCAATACACAGCATTCTCTGATTGAATGAGGTGGAGAAGAGGGGCAGATGATGTCACAATCTACCCTCATCCAATCAGAGCACACCTTGTATTTGTTTTATTACAGGGCATTCTCTGATTGAATGAGATGGAGAGGAGGGGTGGATGACATTAGGATCTTCCTTTGTCCAATCAGAGAACATCTTGTATTCATTGAAAAAAGTACAAGGCTTTCTATGAACGGTGGCAGTACTGGGCAAGCACCACCTGTGTGGTCGGTATGCACTGGGGAAGCCACTCACACAGAACCTAGAGGATCGTGGCTGATTACTACAGCGATTTCCAGATTCCCAGCGGCCCTCCAAATATAAGATGTGGCTAATTACAGCTATGCTCAAAAGTTCACATCCCCTGGCAGAAACGGTGACATTTTGGCATTGATATTGAAAATATGACTGATCATTTCAAAAACATAGTGATCATATGAAGGCATTTATTATCACATAGTTGCTTGGCTCCCTTGCATTTGCCAATGCCACAGAAAAGCCCAGTGAGGTGTGTCAAGGTGTTGTCAGGCATTATGTAACCGGGCTTTTTTTGTGGCATCGGCGCAGTAAAGGTTTCTTTCTGGCAACTCGACCGTGCAGCTCATTTTTGTTCAAGTAATGTTGTATTGTGCTCCTTGAAACAACGACACCATCTTTTTCCAGAGCAGCCTGTATTCTCCTGAGGTTGCCTGTGAGTTCTTCTTCGTGTCCCGAACAGTTCTTTTGACTGTTGTTGCTGCAATTTTTCTTGGTCTACCTGACCTTGGCATCGGCGCAGTAAAGGTTTCTTTCTGGCAACTCGACCGTGCAGCTCATTTTTGTTCAAGTATTGTTGTATTGTGCTCCTTGAAACAACGACACCATCTTTTTCCAGAGCAGCCTGTATTTCTCCTGAGGTTGCCTGTGAGTTCTTCTTCGTGTCCCGAACAGTTCTTCTCACTGCTGCAATTTTTCTTGGTCTACCTGACCTTGGCTTGATATCAAGGGATCCCCAAATTTTCCACTTCTTAATAAGTCATTGAACAGTACTGACTGGCATATGTAATGCTTTCAATATATTTTTCTATTCTTGTCCATCTTTAAAAAGTTCCATTACCTTATTATGCAGGTCTTTTGTCAGTTCTTTTCTGCTCCCCATGGCTCAGTGTCCAGCCTGCTCAGTGCATCCGTGTGAGAGCTAACAAACGCATTGACTATTTATACACAGACACTAATTGCAATTTAAAAAAATCACAGATGTGGGAAATTATCCTTTAATTACCATTGTAACCCGTGTGTGTCACCTTGTGTGTCTGTACCAAGGCCAAACATTCCAGGGGATGGAAACCTTTGATCCAGGACATTTGGGTGATTTCTGTTATTGTGATTGAGAGAGGAGCCAAACTACTATGTGATAATAAATGGCTTCATATGATCACGATCCTTAAATTATGAGACTTTTTTGGCATGATCAGTCATCTTTTCAATATCAATGCCAAAATTTCACCATTTCTGCCAGGGGGATGCAAACCTTTGAGCACAAGTGTACATCATGCCAAGCTGGCCCAATGCACTTGGCAGTAAAGATAATTCCTGGAGTTACACTTTAACACATTATAAGACATAAAGAATGTTATTATTATTTACCTCTTTTTTTTTTCCTCACAGTTTCTTTTTTCTTGTCTGTAATCGTTGGTTGTTAATAGGGCACCTCCAACACTAATACATATATAATTATACGTGCTTAAAATTGACTTGTGCTTCTCCCATGCATGACAAAAGCAGCAGCTTCACGTGAATCCCGGCCCACGCAGCTGCCTATAAGGAATTAAAGCTGAACTCCAGTTGTGGATTTTTTTGCCTAGTTACATTGGTCCAGCTTGGCTCAATGTAAGTGTACATATTTCATACCTGGCCGATTCCCAGTCGCAGAGCAGAAGCACCGTAGTAGGCAATGCTACTACAGTGATCCTCACTGTCTTCTGGATACTGTGCTTAGTGGCTGCCCTGCTATATAGTAATAACAGGGGGTAGCTTCCTTGGCATGGGCGCCATTCAGAGAATTTTTCTCAATGAATACAAGGCATTCTCTGATTGGAAGAGACGGAGATCATGACATCACCGCCCCACCTCTCCACCTCATCCAGTCAGAGATCTGTTTGGTTTTTTCTCAATGATTAAAAGGCTCCACCTCGTCCAACCAGAAAATGAATCGCTTTTAAGTGTGCAGATCTCTCTAGTTTTTATCTAACCTACATTTCTTTAAAGTGGTTGTAAACCCTTACATGTACCCAGTGAAGTAACTGGTCTCAGGTGATACACAGAGATGAAACAAATCCTCCTACATACGGTGTACCTGTTTATCTGCAGTCTTCTCTTCTCTACATCCATTCTAAGTGCAGAATTTTTAAGGTTTGTGTCAGGGCTCCGGGAATGACCAGAGGTGTGTGGACCGACACAGGGAAACACAGACTTCAGGTATAGCATGTAAACAAGATAATTTATTAAGGACAACACAAACATAAACGCAGTGCAACAAACCAAACCCAAAGCTAACACAAATACATACAACAAGGTGAAACAAACCCAAACCTAAACTGATATATATATATATCGTAGTCAGGCGGGCCGGGTCGGTAGCTAATGGGCAGACAGGGTACAAGGAGTAGGCAGAAGATTGGTCAGGAGTAGCTGAGGTCGGTACAGGCAGAGTTCAAGCAGAGTCAGGATAAGGCAGGAAGCAGACAGGATGCAGGTACAGGGGCTCATGGGAACAATACACCAAGGCACTGACTGCAGGCCTGGCCATTCCTTAAATACACCTCCTGCAATCAGCCTCAGGTGATGGCTTGATTGCAGGAGTGAGCTTCTGGCTGCTGAGAGCACCCACTGGCCAGCCCTGGTACTGCAGCCCACACGGCAGTTGAGTCCCACCACCAGTGGTGAATCCATTCCTGACAGTTTGTCTGAGAGTTCAGAAAAAAGGGGCGGAGAGCTGAAGGTACACTCAGCAGAGCTCAGTGAGGAGAGCTCTGACAGATGATTGGAGGGAATAGACACACCCTCACAGAGCACACAAGAACAGAGCTGAGAATGTCAATCTGCTGGCGGTCCCTCCCCTGTCACCATTTTTCTTTTGGTGTCAGGAAACCTGTCAGAAATGACTCATGCTGATAGCAGAGGAATGAAGCAGCAGACAGAAATCGCACCTAAACCGAGGTCACACTGATCCTGACTTTGAAATTGTGCGACATACAGTGTCAAATGTCATGCCAAACTGAGGTGCGATTTGCAAGACATCTGACATAGATATCTATGCAAATCGCACCAAAAGTAGTGCATGTACTACTATAGAAATCGGTGCGCCTTGACCAAGTCAAAACCGCACCGATATGACCGTTGTAATTGCGGACAATTGGGTGTGACTTGGCATGCGATTTGCAAGTTGCATGGCATGCAGATTGCATGCCAAGTTGCACCCAGTGCGACAGGGGCCTTAGTACTCTGGATTAAGACAAGTACACACTATAGAGGGATATGCTTTGTTCATATTACATATTTGAGGTTTACAACCACTTTAAAGTATCTCTAAAGGAAAAACTTGTTTTTTCACTACGGATACAGGGAGGAAAGAATCTAGATGATGCTGGATGTTCTCCAGCCAAGAAATGAGTTGAGCTCTGATTTACTGCAGATTCTAATGCACATTGTGAGAAGCTCACAGTGTGCAGTGAAGTCAGTAAGCAATTGAATTTGCTATTCAGGAGTGAAAATCTTGGGGTGAAGGATTTCCATTAGTGATGAGCTCTATAGCCATGGGCAATCCCAGAATGTACCTGACTGAACTGCTTTGCATGAATATTTTATATCTTTTAACAAAAAAGCCCCCAAAAGAAAATGCTGACAGCAAAGAGAATCTGCAGGGATATTAATGTACAGAAATTAATCATTGCAATACTGGGTGCTGTTAATTCTAATGGCACACCGCCCACACTGGAAATCGCAACCGCACTGAGAACCAAAGTTGTGTTTTCCGAAGAAGTGCAGGGACTTCTTCCCTGCGAGTCCCGGGGAAGGGAGTCCATTCAAATGAATGGGCTCTCTTGCCCATGCAAAATGCAGACCGCATGGTAGCAGATATGTGAACCAGGGGTCAGACTTGTGAAAAATCCCTGACAGCCCTAATGATCCTATAGGCCCCATAGGTATATAAGTGACAGGATTCATTTTTTTCTTCTCTAATGATCACAGAGATATGTGACAGCAGCCGAAAAAGGACAAATTTGGTAGCTATTATCATATGTCTCTGGGTCACTTTATACTCCACCATAGCAAATTCACATCAGAAAGATCTTAAAGCGGTATTAACCACTTCAATACCGGGCACTTACAATGAGGAACAGAAGTATTTCAACACCCTGCGATTTTGCAAGTTCTCCCACTTAGAAATCATGGAGGGGTCTGAAATTCACATTGTAGGTGCATTCCCACTCTGAGAGACAGAATTAAAAAAAAAAATCAGGAAATCACATTGTATGATTTTTAAAGAATGTATTTGTCTTGCACTGCTGAACATAAGTATTTGAACACCTAAGAAACAGCAAGAATTCTGGCTCTCAAAGACCTGTTACTGTGCCTTTAAAAAGTCCACCTCTACTCCACTCATTCATCTATTCATCTAACTTAGTAGCACCTGTCTGAGCTCTTTAACCTCCTCTTTAACCTCCTGAGCTGTAGCTCGGGGTAAAATTTGAGTACCAAGAGCGGTAACCCCGAGCTACACTCGGGCTTACCATGCGGCGTTGCTCAGGGATTCCCTGCAGCACTTACCTTGTCCTTCGCTCCCGCTATGTGTCCCCTTCAGCGTCCCCGGCCATCTCCTCCAGCCGATGCCGGCATCCGGCTTCTGTGTTCCGGTCCCTGTGACGTTGGCAAATATGAAATTTTTAAAAAATGTCATTTTTGCTGTCATTGCTGTTTTAATGCATTTCACATATATTTTGTCCCTACTGCTTTGTCCTGCGCCCTGCCTGCATTTTGACTGTTCTTTCTGCCTGGAAACTTAGAAAAGTCCATGGCGTCCAAAAAGCGTCCCTTTACGTCAAAAGCGGTTTTAGAACAGCGATAGTAAATCAGAACCACTTGCAGAATTGAGTGATAATGATTCGTGGGGGAAATTCGTCATCAGACACTGAAAACGATTTTGCGACTTTGCTCAGCGATGTGCGAATTTGCCTCTGTATTTCAAATTTCAGTGTTTTTGGTTTGATTATATTATTGAATTAAATTTATTATTATTATATTATTATTTTTTATGATTATTTATTAAATTATAATTTATGATTTCGTGTTTCAAGTTTTATCATACCCGGGATGTTTACTAGACTCTTGTTCGTACAGATTTCAGTGAGTTATTCCTAAAAATTACAGCCTACAATAAAAATTTACATATTTCCATACCGCCGAGGAGATTAAAGACACCTGTCCACCCCACAGTGAGTCAGATGCCAACTACTACCATGGGCAAGACCAAAGACACCAGAGACAAAATTGTGGACCTCCACAAGGCTGGAAAGGGCTACGGGGCAATTGCCAAGCAGCTTGGTGAAAATAGATCAACTGTTGGAGCAATTGTTAGAAAATGGAAGAGGCGAAAGACGACTGTCAGTCTCCCTCGGACTGGGGCTCCATGTAAGATCTCACCTCGTGGGGTATCACTGATGATAAGAAAGGTGAGGAATCAGCCCAGAACTACAAGGGAGGAGCTGGTCAATGACATGAAGAGAGCTGGGACCACAGTTTCAAAGGTCACTGTCGGTAGAACACTACGCCGTCATGGTTTCAAATCATGCATTGCACGGAAGGTTCCCCTGCTCAAGTCATCACATGTCCAGGCCCGTCTGAAGTTTGCCAATGACCATCTGGATGATCCAGAGGAGGCATGGGAGAAAGTCATGTGGTCACATGAGACCAAAGTAGAACTTTTTGGTCTAAACCACTCGTCGTGTTTGGAGGAAAAAGAAAGATGAGTTGCATCCCAAGAGCACCATTCCTACTGTGAAGCATGGAGGTAGTAACATCATGCTTTGGGGGTGCTTTTCTGCGAAGGGGACAGGACGACTGCACTGTATTAAGGAGAGGATGAATGGGGCTATTTATTGTGCGATTTTGAGCAACAACCTCCTTCCCTCAGTCAGAGCATTGAAGATGGGTCGTGGCTGGGTCTTCCAACATGACAACGACCCAAAGCACACAGCCAGGAGAACCAAGGAGTGGCTCCGTAAGAAGCATATCAAGGTTCTGGAGTGGCCTAGCCAGTCTCCAGACCTAAATCCAATAGAACATCTTTGGAGGGAGCTGAAACTCCGTGTTGCTCAGCAACAGCCCCGAAACCTGACGGATCTAGAGGAGATCTGTGTGGAGGAGTGGGCCAAAATCCCTGTTGCAGTGTGTGCAAACCTGGTCAAGAACTACAGGAAACGTCTGACCTCTGTAATTGCAATCAAAGGCTTCTGTACCAAATATTAACACTGATTTTCTCAGGTTTTCAAATACTTATGTTCAGCAGTGCAAGACAAATACATTCTTTACAAATCATACAATGTGATTTCCTGAATTTTTTTTTTAATTCTGTCTCTCAGAGTGGGAATGCACCTACAATGTGAATTTCAGACCCCTCCATGATTTCTAAGTGGGAGAACTTGCAAAATCGCAGGGTGTTCAAATACTTCTGTTCCTCACTGTATACCCCCTTCCTGCCAGTCCAATTTTCAGCTTTCAGTGCTGACGCACTTTGAATGACAATTGCGCGGTTATACAACACTGTACCCATATGACATTTTTATCATTTCTTTCACACAAATGGAGCTTTCCTTTGGTGGTATTTAATGGTTTTATTTATTTATTTATTTTTTAAATAAATTCTTCTGATTTTTTTTTATAATATAAAAAAGTCATTTTAACATATATTTTGACATATATTTGTAAATGCATTCCAAAAATATAGGTTTGTATTCTTAAAGCATTTCAAATATATGTCAATATATTTGGGAAGAAAATTTTAAAAATATATTTCAAATATATTTTTCTTCCATGTGGGGAGGTACATACAATGGACAGCTTTTATTTATGTCAAACATTTTTCTCAAAAGGAAGCAAAACAGTTTTTTGTAACTGCTTATAAAGTATTAGTTGGAGTTCAGCTTCAATTTGTTAATGTATTTAAATCTGCTAGTACATATAACACTCCTCTACCCCCAGACTGACAATGCTGCTGTCCAAAGGTGCCCCCTGTGCTCCTTCATCCAGAGTGGGGGCACTCTAATAAAGGAGGTGTGTTATTGGCCAGATCAAAGGTGAAAACAGAGGGAAAAAAAGCTAAAACCAATGCAGCCACCACATCTAATGGTTGATAAGCAGCAATATATTACATTTTTGGCTGGAGGTTTAATACCGCTATGGTCAGCCCCAGCAATATCCCCCCAAAGTGGTGGTCTGTGGTGGTCTCGCTGTGCTATCACATGCAATGCAGGACTATTAACTATCTATTGTATGTTGAGGAGGCAGGAGTGCGACCACGGCCACGAGTGGCTTAGATCAGGGGTGTCAAACCGGCGGCCCTCCAGCTGTTTCGAAAACTACAAGTCCCATCATGCCTCTGCCTTTGAGAGTCATGCTTGTAACTATCAGCCTTGCAATGCCTCATGGGATTTGAAGTTTTGCAACAGATGGAGGGCTGCCAATTTGAGACCCCTGGCTTAGAAAGTAAACTGCGTGGGATGGATCGCACCACTGGAGGGCGGAAAAAGGTAAGGCTGGTCATACACTATACAATTTTCTGTCCAATCTCTGCCCAATTTCCTTTAGATTTACCTTCAACTATGTAGTGCAAGGGCCTGCCTAATTGGATACAACTGAAAGTGTTGTTTAGGTTTGACTTCATATTATATGGTTTTTGGTAAATCTAAAGCAAAAATCTCAAGAAAATTGTTTAATGTATGGCCAGCCTTAGTATTACTCCTTATTCCGGGACCCCTAGACATAATGAGCCTTCTAGTGTGGGGGTCCCATTGCAAGGGTAGTTGGGCTTTAAAAAAAATTCATATATGAATTTAGAAATTTCCTATAATGGCAGATATGACATTCCCCGTGAGAATGAGGCCCAAACGCCACAGGATTTCAGACCTTTCCAGAGGACCTTTGACCCGTGGCTTTGAAACACAAGCGTGGAGGCAAACTCTAAAATAAGTGATTTTGGTATTTGCATGAAGATTATGGAAAGCGGGTTGAAGACGATGATTTTGTGCCATGGGGTCTTGGTTTGCATTAGGATTCAATCTCACTTGTCCAACGTCTGTTTTATTAATTATAGCGGCTCTCCCGCTGGCCTCTTCTCAGACATTATTACTTTTTTATACGGATCACCTTGGTGACCTCAATCTCCGACAGCTCCGTGATGGATCAGACAAAAAGGAGGTGGTTATTTTTTTTCTATGTAAAAGTATGGAGACATCCTCAGGAAAGTTGTATTTTATTGTGTCTGTGTTGCGGCGTGGAAGTGCGGCGTGATCTGTAGAACAGCTTGGAAGGACTCCGCCGTAATAGTCAAATAATAAAGTGGCAAACTAATGTAAATGATGCCATGACGTGTAAAAATCCACATCGTTTGCTAGAATATCACTCAGAACCTCCAAACATTGTATGTATTAGACCATATAAAGTGAATGCAGGATCTGGGAGACCAGATATAGTGAATGCAGGATCTGGGAGACCAGATATAGTGAATGCAGGATCTGGGAGACCAGATATAGTGAATGCAGGGTCTGGGGAGACCAGATATAGTGAATGCAGGGTCCGGGGAGACCAGATATAGTGAATGCAGGGTCCGGGGAGACCAGATATAGTGCATGCAAGGTCTGGGGAGACCAGATATAGTGAATGCAGGGTCCGGGGAGACCGGATATAGTGAATGCAGGGTGCGGGGGGACCGGATATAGTGAATGCAAGGTTCGGGGAGACCAGATATAGTGAATGCAGGGTCCGGGGAGAGCGGATATAGTGAATGAAGGGTCCGGGGAGACCAGATATAGTGCATGCAAGGTCTGGGGAGACCAGATATAGTGAATGCAGGGTCCGGGGAAACCGGATATAGTGAATGCAGGGTCCGGGGAGACCGGATATAGTGAATGCAGGGTGCAGGGAGACCGGATATAGTGCATGCAAGGTCCGGGGAGACCAGATATAGTGAATGCAGGGTCCGGGAAGACCGGATATAGTGAATGCAGGGTGCGGGGGGACCAGATATAGTGAATGCAAGGTCCGGGGAGACCAGATATAGTGAATGCAGGGTCCGGGGAGACCAGATATAGTGAATGCAGGGTCCGGGGAGAGCGGATATAGTGAATGAAGGGTCCGGGGAGACCGGATATAGTGAATGCAGGGTCTGGGGAGACCGGATATAGTGAATGCAGGGTCCGGGGAGACCGGATATAGTGAATGCAGGGTCCGGGGAGACCGGATATAGTGAATGCAGGGTGCAGGGAGACCGGATATAGTGAATGCAGGGTCCGGGGAGACCAGATATAGTGAATGCAGGGTCCGGGGAGAGCGGATATAGTGAATGCAGGGTCTGGGGAGACCAGATATAGTGAATGCAGGGTCCTGGGAGACCAGATATATATACATATATATATATATATATATATATATATATACACACACATACACACTGTTAGGTCCAAATATATTTGGGCACAGGCACAATTTTAATTTTTTTCAGGTATTTACCAAAACATATTCTATTCAAGCTCTAGTTATATAATGGATATGGGCTGAAAGTGCATACTCAGGTTTACTTTGAGGGTATGTACATCTAAATTGGAGGAAGGATTTAGGAATTACAGCTCTTAAGAGTAGCTAACCCCCCCCCTTTTCAAGGGACCAAAAGTAATTGGACAAATGAATATAATCATAAATAAAATATTCATTTTTAATATTTTGTTGAGAATCCTTTACTGACAATGACTACCTGACGTCTGGAACCCATGGATATTAACAAAGACTGGGTTTCCTCCTATATATTTTAGCAGAGGTCCTGGAGAATAAAATGGTGGGTGTTGCCATTTTTTACGTCGCACGATATTTACACAGCAGTTTAATGGAAATTTTCAGGAAAATTACAGTGGGTGTCTCCCAGCAGCCAGCAGATCTCAGTAATAAGTCTCTACCTGATGCTGGCTGCTGGGAGGATATATAGGTCCTCCTTTGCTATTATGATACACCTCAGTGTTTTTGCTTTTGCTTGCCTGATAGCCTGATTAAGCTTGCTGCTTAGGTCTTGACCTTAAAGTGTTACTAAACCCACAACAGTAACATCAGTCTGCATATGCAGTAAAGCATGCTTGTTACACTCGCTGTGGAACCTAAGGGGTTAATCCTCTGCATTGCCATTTGATCCTGTCTTCTCTGTTCCTCCCCTTTTTCCAGTGCCCCGTTATCTCCTGATAAGACAGACTGAAGCATTTTGCACATGCTCATTTTGGTGTGTATTGCTAGATGGGGCACTTTTCCTTCCACTGACACAATGATGGGACAGTATTCCTCCCACGGACACCAATGATAGCACACAATTCCTCCCCCTGATACCAATGATGGGGCCTAATCCTCCCACTGACACCAATGATGGGGCACAATTCCTCCCACTGACACCAATGATGGGACAGTATTGCTCCCACTGACAACAATGATAGGACACAATTCCTCCCCCTGATACCAATGATGGGGACCTAATCCTCCCACTGACACCAATGATGAGGCACTATTCCTCCCACTGATACCAATGATAGGGCACTATTCCTCCCACTGACACCAATGATGGGGCACTATTGTTCCCACTGACAACAACGATGGAGCTGCTATTGCTTCCACTATTACCAAGCATAGGACACTATTCCTCCCAATGACACCAACGACAGGGTGCTTTTCCTCCTCCTAATACCAAAGAATTATTGTTTACTCCCACTGATACCAGGACAATTTCTACTTCCACTGGCCACAGTCCGGCCCCCTAAAGTCTGAAGGACAGTAAACTGGCCCTTTGTTTAGAAAGTTTGGAGACCCTTGGTTTATAGGACTGGACTGGGAAGCAAGTGCAAGCACTGGAGATAGCGTGTAAGCAGGTGCAGTTAGCTAGTCACCCACTAGGTGGCTCTGTTCCAAAATAGTATGTGATAACAGGGAATTGTGTAATTGGGGGTTAGGTCCCTATGACAAAGCCTTCCTGTAGTGATGTCACGGGTATAGTCATTGCCCATATAAAAGGCAGGATGAGAGGAGCTCTTGTGCAGATGGGGCAGGGGAGCCAACCACCTTACACCTGTGCGGATGTGGTCAGCACAGCTAAGACCCTGCATAGGGCAGGACAGCGTGAGATAGTCCTACACCTAGAAGAGTCGGCTGTAGTCTACTGTCTCTTTATTATTATTATACAGGATTTATATGGTGCCAACAGTTTGCACAGCGCTTTACAAAATTTAGGTAGACATTACAGTTACAATACAATTTGGTATAAAAGGAAACAGAGCTTACAATCTAGGAGGAAGGGTTGAGTGATACAAAAGGTAATATCTGTGGGGGGATGAGCTGATGGAAAAAATAAATGGCGGTTTACTAGGTAGAAGCAGGATAGACTTCTTTAAAGAGAAGGGTTTTCAGGGATCGTCTGAAGGTGGATAGATTAGGAGATAGCCGGACAGATTGGGGGTGGGGAGTTCCATAGGATAGGAGACGCTCAGGAGAAGTCCTGGAGGTGAGCATAGGAGGAGATGACATGGGAACTAGAGAGCAGAAGGTCTTGGGAGGATCAAATAGAGCGGTTTGGTTGATACTTCGAGACCAGGTTGGTGATGTAGTTGGGGGGAGAGTTGTGGAAGGCTTTGTAAGTTGTTAGTTTTCTGAATTTTATTCGTTGGGCGAGTGGAAGCCAGTGGAGGGATTGGCAGAGAGGGGTAGCAGACACTGAACAGTTGGTAAGGTGGATGAGCCTGGCAGCAGTATTCATGATGGACTGGAGGGGGGGGTAGCCTATGTAAAGGTCATCCAATGAGGAGGGAGTTGCAGTAGTCGAGGTGAGAGATAACCAGGGAGTGAATTAGGAGCTTTTTGGTGTCATTGGTTAAAAAGGGGCGTATTCTGGAGATGTTGCGTAGGTTGAGGCGGCATGATTTGGCCACGGATTGGATGTGGGCCTGAAAGGATAGTTCAGAATCCAGGGTTACCCCTAGCACCCTGGCATGTGGAGATGGGTTGATAGTGGTGCTATTGATGGTTGGTGGTTGGTGAAGGTTTAAAGATGTTTGCAAAAGTCCTTTTAAGCCAGGCCAAGTGTTCTCTGCAGTGAGTGCTGTCCCCCTTGAGGACTTAGGAGAAGTGTACAGAAACTAGAGCAGCAGTCACAGCAGTCCTGTCTCTGGAACAACAAAAGCTGTGAGCTGGATGCAAAGAGCCTAATGACAAGTCAGAGCCCTCTGAGACCTGGTAAAGGGAAGATGGCATAAGAATGATGTGCTGCTTTCACATATCAACTGCTACGGTACATCCACTATATGTGATTGGTGAGTCATGCCAAGTGACCCTGGATAGTATTGTCTGTGTGATATGATTTGTCACTGCCATCTTTGAAGAACATCAGTAAAATATGGAAACTAGAACATTTGTGTGGACGTTCCCTTCTTGTGAATATAAAGGATAATGGCCGGGAATGTCAAGGGAAAGATTCTGGCAAGGAGCTGGGCACAATATGGCAGTGACTAACAACTACCAGCAGGTGGGTCCCTGTCCTATTCAAGAAGAAGAAGGGCAGGCTATTGGGTTAATTGGCGCCAACCGTCAGCCAATCACAAATCCCCTTACAAGCAGTAATTTCCAGCTTCCAGGGGGGTTAGTCAGCTATGGTACATACATAGTTACATTGATCCAAGTGGACCAATGTAACTATGTATAAAATATCCATACCTGAAATTCCTCTTTAAATTGTGCCTGCTGTTCCTCTGTATTCTGTCTCCATCTGTTTCCAGCGTTCTGTGCTTCCCTGCATTACCTGTCATTCATAAATATTTATACCATGTATCAGCGCCTCTCATAAATCATGAAAATGAAATGAATTTAGCAGCGGCTAAAAGCAGAAATTAAGAGTCTGAAAATTTTATCCGCCTTTCATCTTTCCCAGCTTGTGGCGAGATTTGTGTTCTAAAACGCGGGAAGTTAAAATGTCCATGTAATGTGTTTATGGCGATGAAGAGCGGCGTGCTTTCAGATCTCGGGATTTGTGGAAGGAGCCGGCTGAGTAAGAGGCTTTTGTTATTCCTCGCTTTCATCTGCCTTTTACGTCGAGCTTGACATGATGTAATTTTCGAGGTTTTCAGAGGCACATCCCCAGAATTACCAACATAATGGGACCGCTCGGCGGTGGGTCTTTATTTTGTAAAACTTTCTTTTTTATGCCGTCAACTTTCCAGTGTTTTTTTTTTTGACAAATTATAAATATTTGCTGCGGCCATTTTATTATTAATTTTTTATTTTTTTTTTAAAGTGGACAGATTTTGCTCCTAGCTCCACCACCTTCTTTAACCGATTGCCCACTGGGCACTTTTACCCCCTTCCTGCCCAGACCAATTTTCAGCTTTCAACGCTGTCGCACTTTGAATGACAATTGCGCGGTCATGCAACACTGTACCCATATGACATTTTTATCATCTTTTTCACATAAATAGAGCTTTCTTTTGGTGGTATTTAATCACTACTAGGGGTTTTAATTTTTTTGCACTAAAAATGAAAAACAAACACACATTTTGAAAAAAAAAGTTTTCTTTGTTTCTATTATAACATTTTGCAAACAGGTAATTTTTCTCCTTCACTGATGTGCATTTATGAGGCTGCACTGATGGGCACTGATAGGCTGCACTGATGAGGCAGCATTGGTGGGCATTGATGAGGAGGCACTGATGATGCTGCACTGATATGCGGCACTGATGGGCACGGATATGGGGAAATGATGGGCACTGATGGGCACTACAAGGTATCACTGAAGGGCACTGACTGGCAGCACTGATTTGTGGCACTGATAGGTGGCACTGACTGACGGCACTGATGGGCACAGATTAGCAGCACTGCTGGGCAGCACTGTTGGGAACTGCTGGGCAGCACTGTTTGGCAGCACCATTGGGCACTTTTGGGGCTGCACTGATAATCAGGGCACTGATTATCTGTGCAGATGTCTCCTTTGACAGTTGCCAATTATCGGCAGTACTCTGTGACAGCGTGAGGGAAGTATTGCCGATAACCTGCAAGTGTATTTACATGGTGGTCAGCTGTGATTGGACACAGCTGATCACAGGGTAAAAGGCCCCTGTGATTGACCTTTTACCATATGATCAGCTGTGTCCAAAGATCCAAAGGACACAGCGGTCATAGACAGCGCCAGGGGGTGCATTCTGGGAGGACATCATATGACACCCTCACAGAACTGGACGACTGCGCTGTAGCTGTCCTTCAGCTATAGCGCGGTAGGGGAAGTGGTTCCTTCCTCCTTCTTGGAAAGTCTTCTTACGTTTTTGGTGCTGCAGCTGGGAACTTTCTGCTTTCTCACCTACAGTAGTTGAGAATGATATAAGGCCCCCCCCACCCCACCCACGTATGCTGTCTCCTGGGATCTCCACATAATTTCTCCGCAGAGACATTGTCACTGATATGTGCTGGGGAATTCAGTGTGTGCGCAGCTCTGCTGCAAGTGCGGTACCCACATGCAAGAAAAATAAATTTGAAATGTATTTTAAAAATATTTTTCCCAAATATATTGACATATATTTGAAATGCTACAATTTAGGCCATATTCAATATATTTCAATAAATATATATATATATATATATATATACACTGTATGTTGAAATGCATTTTTATTACAAAATATATGAAAGATATTTTTAAAAATACAATTAAAATATACTGTATATCTTTAAAAATACAAATCTATATTTTTGTAATGCATTTACAAATATATGTAAAAATATTTATTAAAATTACTTTTTTATATGTTAAAAAAAATCTGAAGAATATATTTTAAAAAAAGTAGAGACCCACAGCACATCTGTGCACGTGTGAGATATCCAAAGACAGCGGCACAGGAGAGGGGTTCAGGACCACAATAATGGGCTGAAGTTCCTTTAAGGGTACATTTTTGATGTGTTTCTAAATCTCCCTTACCTCTGATGTCTAATGTGCATTTGTATCATGCTTCAGCCAGGCCACGAGGAAGCAATGTGATGCCACCTCACTGCCAACAGACACACCGCATTCCCCATGGTTGAGGGGCATTTGCTGTGTTTCCTCATTTGCTTGGGTGTCCAGCATTCAGCACTCTTGTCGATCACTACATGTTGGGTAAACATGTAAAGCATCACAACCGGGGCATGCACATAAACACCCCTGCCCACTGCCTGTTGCAGCTTAAGCGACGGTAGTTGGCGGGCAACAAAAACATGGCCCAATTGCATATTTTTGCTGTCCCCCAACCACACACCTAAATGAAGCTTTAAATGGTAACTGTACTTTTAATGTATCTTAAAGTGGTTGTAAACCTCAAGCATGAAATAGGAACAAAGCATAGCCCTCTATAGTGTGTACTTATCTCAATTAAAAGCACTAAGTGTCATTTCTGTCTGCTGCTTCCTTCTTCTGCTATCAGCATGAGTCACTTTAGACAAGTTTTTCTGACACCAAGAGAAAAATGGTGATAGGGGCGGGACCTCCTTCAGATTGCCAGCCTAAGCTCTGTTCCTGTGAGCTGTGTGAAGGGGGTGTGTGTCCCTTCCCTCCAATCAGCTCTCACAGCTCTCCTCACTGAGCTCTGCAGTGTGTAACTTCAACTCTCCGCCCCCTTTTTTCAGAACTTTCAGACAAGAATTATAAAATTTGGAGAAGACTGCAGTTAAACAACTTATGTAGGAGAATTTGTTTCTCTGTGTATTACCTGAGGTCAGTGACTTCAGGAACGGTTTACAACCACTTTAAATTTGTTTTTAGATTTACAACCTTTGTTTTCCAATTAAATACTTACTACATGATATACAGAAGATGCCTTTGATAGGATTTTGTGATAAAACAAAAGGCAATCGTTTTCTCCTTGGGGTGGATAGCTAAATAAGTGGAAGCTTGCAGAATTGCTTTGTGGTGGAGGAAGGTCTTCATGAACATCGGTGTAAGCCCAAGGAGTGTGGAGGGGAATCACAGCTGGTGTATCTAATCTGCCTGGATCATCGGGGATATTTATGCAAGTGTCCCATCTTATCTCTAATAATCCATCTCATCAAAGAGCAAATTAAACCCTGCAAAGGCTAAGCATGTTGACTTTTCCTCAGATTGATTTTCTCTTATATTGTGGTGTGTTTGAAGCCAGCGTCAATAAACGTAAATCTGAACTTCACCCTAAAATGATATTGTATTTTTTGGAACTTATGAATTAGGTGTATCTAAAAGGTAACACACGACGTATTATTTTGTTTTGGTAAAAAAAAGAGGGTGATTTAAATAAAAAAAATATTAACCTTTATTTTCTGTGTACAAGAAGTGAAAGAAATCCTCTTCCCTCTTAGGCTCCATGCACGCTAGTGTTAATAAACCCAGGACCCTGCATTCACTATATCTGGTCTCCCCGGACCCTGCATTCACTATATCTGGTCTCCCCGGACCCAGCATTCACTATATCTGCTCTCCCCGGACCCTGCATTCACTATATCTGCTCTCCCCGGACCCTGCATTCACTACATCTGGTCTCCCCAGACCCTGCATTCACTATATCTGGTCTCCCCAGACCCTGCATTCACTATATCTGGTCTCCCCGAACCCTGCATTCACTATATCCAATCTCTTCAGACCCTGCATTCACTATATCTGGTCTCCCCGGACCCTGCATTTACTATATGTGGTCTACCCGGACCCTGCATTCACTATATCTGGTCCCCCAGACCCTGCATTCACTATATTCGCTCTCCCTGGACCCTGCATTCACTATATCTGGTCTCCCTGGACCCTACATTCACTATATCCGGTCTCCCTGGACCCTGCATTCACTATATCTTCTCTCCCCAGACTCTGAATTCACTATATCTGGTCTCCCCGGACCCTACATTCACTATATCCAGTCTCCCCGGACCGTGCATTCACTATATCCGGTCTCCTCGGATCCTGCATTCACTATATCTGGTCTCCCCAGACCCTGCATTCACTATATCTGGTCTCCCCGGACCGTGCATTCACTTTATCTGGTCTCCCCGGACCCTGCATTCACTATATCCGGTCTCCCCGGACCCTGCATTCACTATATCCGGTCTCCCCGGACCCTGCATTGACTATATCCGGTCTCCCCGGACCCTGCATTCACTATATATGGTCTCCCCGGACCCTACATTCACTATATATGGTCTCCCCGGACCCTGCATTCACTATATCTGGTCTCCCCGGACCCTGCATTCACTATATCTGGTCTCCCCGTACCCTGCATTCACTATATCTGGTCTCCACAGACCATGCATTCACTATATCTGGTCTCCCCGGACCCTGCATTCACTATATATGGTCTCCCCGGACCCTGCATTCACTATATATGGTCTCCCCGGACCCTGCATTCACTATATCTGGTCTCCCCGGACCCTGCATTCACTATATCTGGTCTCCCCGTACCCTGCATTCACTATATCTGGTCTCCACAGACCATGCATTCACTATATCCGGTCTCCCTGGACTCTGAATTCACTATATCTGGTCTCCCTGGACCCTGCATTCACTATATCCGGTCTCCCCGGACCCCGCATTCACTATATCTGGTCTCCCCGGACCCTGCATTCACTATATCTGGTCTCCCCGGACCCCGCATTCACTATATCTGGTCTCCCTGGACCCCGCATTCACTATATCTGGTCTCCCCGGACCCTGCATTCACTATATCTGGTCTCCCCGGACCCAGCATTCACTATATCTGGTCTCCCCGGACCCTGCATTCACTATATCTGGTCTCCCCGGACCCTGCATTCACTATATCTGGTCCCCCAGACCCTGCATTCACCCTGCTGGAAAACCGTCGGACGATTTGGTCGTTCGGCCGATTTTCACAGTAATTATGGTCAAATCGGCCGTTCTTTTTACAGATTTTCAAATAAATTTAATATGAAGAAATAGAATATCAAGAAGAAGAAGAAATAGATTTTGCAGAAGAAGAAATAGATTTTGCAGGAGAAGAAGAAATAGATTTTGCAGAAGAAGAAGAAGTAGAAGAAAAAGTTGCAACATTGTATCTATTTGTATCCATTTTGGATACAGATGTTTCTATTCAAGTACAAATAGATACAATGTTGTTTCTGCTTCTTCTTCTTATGTATAATCTATTTCTTCTGTCAAATATAATAGCGGGGCTCTATGCAGGGACACCGCTATTATATTAATTGCTGGCCGTAGACAGGACGAAAACCAGCCGACTTTTTTTTTACAATGGTAGTAACGTCGGCCGACTGAACGATTGATTTTATGATTTTATAAAATAAAAACGGCCGGTTTTCTCCAAATCTATGGCCTGCTTTAGTTGTCACAAGACCAGGTGTTACAATTGGGAATGTCCCCTCCTCTTATATTCTGATGAGAAATGTACAATTTTGGATTTACCTTCACCTCCTGTCCAGGCGGCAATGGTCACGGGGCAAATAGCGTGGGTGAATCTCCACGGTGGGGCCACAGACAGCAATAAAAGTATAACAGGAGTTCCAACTCCTCACCATTCTGTCCAGAACTTCAAAGAAAGTTTGTGATTTTTTTCAATAAATGTGAGTACAGGATGTAGTGGCAATGATCCCTCGGGGGTGGGTCCGCGATGCTCTGCACTCACAGGATGTCCTCATTCTATTAAGTTAAATGATGCTCTGCTCAACCTGAACGACTGAGCACATTCAGACAGTGCTGCTACCTGCATCAATAAATGTGAGTACAGGATGCAATGGCAATGATCCCTCGGGGGTGGGTCCATGATGCTCTGCACTCACACGATGATCTTATTCTATTAAGTTAAAGGATGTTCTGCTCAACCTGAACGACTGAGCACATTCAGACAGTGCTGTTAACCGCATCAATAAATGTGAGTACAGGATGCAGTAGCAATGATCCCTCGGGGGTGGGTCCATGATGCTCTGCACTCACAGGATGTCCTCATTCTATTAAGTTAAAGGATGCTCTGCTCAACCTCAACAATTGGGCATTATTCAGGAATACTTTTTTTAAAATACCTAATGGGAGACACATTTTTAAAAAATCTTTTTCTAGAGTGGCGCTTTGACTTTATCAGCATAGTGTGCTCTAATGTCCTTTTTAGCAAAGTCAATGAATTTGCTTCTCTGCTCATGAATACAAATTTCCCTGTTACTCTGAACTCCTTTAGCAGGCGGTAATTGTGCTTTATTTTCTTGTCATATATCATCATTATTATTCAGCTTGAGAATTTTAATACAAGCTTCTTCAGACACTCTTCACTTCAACTGCGGGAGAACTTTACAGGAAAAACAAATAAAGTATGCTAATAAATTCACATATAAAATATAGTAATCGTGATGACAGTGGAGCACAGCTGCTGTTGGTTTGCGTGTACCCTAAATATTATTATGCAGATGGCTGATTTTTGTGCGCAGAGGAAAACAGTTTATTTGCACAGATTCTTCTACAAAGTTTACAGAGGAGCCCTTATTTTTTTTTAACATAAAATGTAAAATAAAGAATGAATATTCAATGTTCTCTCTAGCTTTGCAGACTATGTTATGTTTCTAAAGCAGGAGTCTCCAAATTTTTCAGTATGAGGGCCACATCATATAGCTTACAAACATTCGGGGCTGAAGAAAAATACCCATTTTATAAATGAATAAATAAACACATAAAAAAATAAACTTCACATCAAAGCCCCCCTTACATCCAGGTCCCCATCAGAGTTCCCCCTTCCTTACATTAGGGTCCATATTAGAATCTCCCCTTAAATCAGGATCTTCATCAGAGTTCCCTTCTTACATCAATGTCCCCATCAGAGTCCTCCCTTGCATCAGGGTCCCAACTAGAGTTCCCCCCGCCCCACCACAGGATCCCCAGTAGAGTTCCCCCTTACATCAGGGTCCCCATCAGCGTTTCCCCTTAAATCAGCATCCTCATAAAAGTTCCCTCCTTATATCAGGGTTCCCTTCAAATTTTCCCTGTAAATCAGGGCCCCCATCATAGTTCACCCCTTATATGAGTGTCCCCATCAGAATCTCCCCTTACATCGGGATCCCCATCAGAGCTTCCCCCCTTACATCAGGGTCCCCATCAGCGTTTCCCCTTAAATCAGCATCCTCATAAAAGTTCCCTCCTTATATCAGGGTTCCCTTCGAATTTTCCCTCTAAATCAGGGCCCCCATCATAGTTCACTCCTTACATGAGGGTCCCCATCAGAATCTCCCCTTACATCGGGATCCCCATCTGAGCTTCCCCCCTTACATTAGGGTCCCCATCAGTCTCCCCTTACATCTGAAGCAGGGGTCTCTAAACTTTCCAGTACAAGGACCACATCGTATATATCTTACAAATATTCAGGGCTGAAAAAAAATATCTGTTTTATAAATTAATACATAAATTCAAATAAATAACATCACATCAGAGTCCCTCCTTACATCAGGGTCCCCTGCAAAGTTCCCTTCTTTCATAAGGGTGTCCCCTTAAATCAAGGTCCCCAGCAGAGTCTCCCCTTACATCAGAGTCCCCATCAGAGTTCCCCCTGTTACATCTGGATCCCCATCAGAGTTCCCCTTGTTACATCAGGGTCCCCATCAGAGTTCCCCCATTACATCAGAGTCCCCATCAGAGTCCCCCCTCCCCATTGCATTAGGGTCCCCAGTGCCCCCCCCTTACATCAGGGTCCCCATCAGAGTCTTATAGAAAAAAATACGTAAAGAAAGGGTGTTCTAGTCTCCCTTTACATCAGGGTCCCTTCCTGTCTCATAGAAAAGATTATGTAAACAAAGGGTGTTTGGAGTCTCCCCTTACATTAGGATCCCCCGTTATATCAGGGTCCCTATTAGAGTTTCCTCCCATTACATCAGGGGCCCCATCAGACTCTCCCCTTACATTAGGGTCCCCCCCGTTACATCAGGGTTCCCATTATAGTTTCACCCCTTACATCAGGGTCCCCATCAGAGCCCCCCTTACATCAGGGTCCCCATCAGAGTTCCCCCATTACATAAGAGTCCCCGTCAGATTTCTCCCCATTGCATTAGGGTCCCCAGTAGATCCCCCCCTTACATCAGGGTCCCCATCAGAGTCTTATAGACAACAATACGTAAAGAAAGGGTGTTCTAGTCTCCCCTTACATCAGGGTCCTCCCTGTCTCATAGAAAAGATTACGTAAACAAAGGGTGTTCGGAGTCTCCCCTTACATTAGGATCCCCTCTGTTACATCGGGGTCCCTATTAGAGTTCTCCCCATTGCATTAGGGTCCCCAGTAGATCCACCCCCCTTACATCAGGGTCCCCATCAGAGTCTTATAGACCAGAATACGTAAAGAAAGGGTGTTCTAGTTTCCCCTTACATCAGGGTCCCTCCCTGTTCCCTGTCTCATAGAAAAGATAATGTAAACAAAGGGTGTTTGGAGTCTCCCCTTACATTAGGATCCCCCCTGTTACATCAGGGTCCCTATTAGAGTTTCCTCCCATTACATCAGGGTCCCCATCAGACTCTCCCCTTACATCTGGGTCTCCCCCATTACATCAGGGTCCCTGTTAGAGTTTCCTCCCATTACATCCGGGTCCCCATCAAACTCTCCCCTTACATCTGGGTCCCCATTAGAGTTTCCCCCCCATTCATCAAGGTCGCCATCAGAGCCCCCTTTACATCAGGATAATCAGTGGGACTTGGGAGTTAAAAGCAGAGAACTGATCTGAATTCTTAGAGGATACACCACTAACAGTAGCTGGGGGCTAGATAAAATCTCTTAGTGGGCCGAATGTGGCTTGCAGGCCATAGTTTGGAAGGAGGTTCTTGCTCCAAAGCATCTCTAAGTCATTTCTACCTCTACTTCAGGGGGTATAAATACATGGTGCTTCAAGATATGGGGAAGTATGTGACCTCCAATTCAGTTTGTTTGGGTCTAGTAATCAATTTTTAGGCCGGGGCACTATCAATGGAAGGTGTAACATCACCACCCCTCCTAGGTTCTGATGCCAGCTTGGCGCCAGCTGCAAGGAGATAAAAAAATCAGTGGTGGATTGCTGCTTAAAACAAAAATGTTTAAAGGAGCAGACCACCCAAAACTGATTTTATTTCGAGTGGTCACGGGTGTACTGAAAGCAGATCTTCAACCGTTGAAATAAAATCCTCCTGCCTCCTCCTTACAAAATTCTAGATTTAAAAAAAAAAGCAAATACCTTTAAAAAAAAAAACATTCCAGCTTTACTTTACATCCTCACATAAGTGAGGATGACATACAGTATCTGGCCATGGCTGTGTCACACATGCCAGGAGGCAATTTGCGAGATCTTGCGCATGCCCAGTCACACTGGCAGAGACCTGTGGTGTGTCTGCACATGCATGGACTGTCTTGGGTAACTGCCAAATCCAAGAAGAAGCTCAAGAGGAAAACATCAGGATTTGTAAGACTTTGAGGCTTCTTACTATTCCATCTCACCCTGCTGCCTTAGGCATTGGCCCACACAAGTCGTACAATACAAACAGCCCATCTTCGTGTACGTGACTGCATTGTAGACTTCAAAAAATAGACGATCCAACCTCTGCCCACTACAGGAGGAGTAAATATGTTATGCTGTTGAAAAGTAAATTTGTTTCTCAGTTAAAAAAAAAGTTTTCTTTTAATAAGAAGTATCTTGAAATTGAAAAAGATGATCAAGATACTGTTCGCCGTGAGGCAGCTAAGAAAATGTTATCATATGGACTCATGTACACTGCATCTGATAAACGCAGGTTTAGGAGCTGTTCAGCATTTTTTTTCAGCAGCCCCTGAACTCTCCCTAATGTTTTCCTATGTGTCCATGTACACTATGTTGTTTACAGGCATTTGAGTTTACAGTTGTTTTTTTAATCCAGAAAACTTGCGTTCAGCAGTTGATTTTCAGCGTTTCAAACGCAAAACGTTTGTAAACGCGGCTAAACGTGTTTATAGGTGTTTGCGTTTGAATTTTTTTTTTTAACTTCCAGTTCCCAATGCTGTCCAGAGCCTTTTTTCATCATGAAAAATGCATGCAAAGTGTTTTCCAGGTACTCAGATGGACAAAACACTGAACACAGGATGTTCCTACCAAGCTTGTCACACATTGTAATAACCAATTCACACCTCAGACCTCTCCCACCCTTGGAAACAAAAGATATGTTAATGACCATTCAACCCTCAAATTACTCAGGAAGACCCCCTGCCAGGTGACCTGAATGACTCACTCCACCAGACACCTTTCCCACCCTTGGAAATAAAATAAATGTTAATGAGCAACTCACACCTAAGCTAATCTCAACACATACTGTTGTCTCTGCTTCTACTCTCTGAAACAGTCTAAAATAGTTAATAATTTAGCACTTTTCAGTGCATTCTGGGCACGCGGGAGGTTCTCCTGTGCTTATCTTTAAAAAAAGTTTCTAAACGCGTATAAAGGCATTATGCAAACTTGGCTAAACAGACATTTTCTTTTAACCTACGTTTTCCAGCAGTCAGTTTCCATCGTTCAGAAGTATCCCGTGTACATGGGGCCTTAAAGCTGATTACGTTTAAAAAAATGTAAACCATTAAAAAAGTAGCATGTTTTTAAGAGTAGAATTAAAAGTCATAAAATGAAAACGAGTGTAAAAAGAGAAGGCTTAGCTGAGAATGTATAAGGCAATGATATGTTCTTCCCTTTAATGTTATGGTATTATCCTTGATGACATGTTTAGAAGGTATTTGAAATATTAAACGGCCTCTTACGGTATCATCCAAGAAGAAATATTCATTATTTCTCAGCACTTAAGTGGGCCTATTTATCATGCTCGTGTATCTCACGCCGCAATTTACCGGGTCTGATTATACCAATGAAGCATCCACAGAGGAGTATTTGGTTGGCGCACAGCTGGGTGGCAATCATTAGTCTGTTACGTTTGGATTTAATGAATGACCATGTCTGTGTGACTAGAATATAGTTTAAGCAGGGCAAGTATTCATGCCGGTACTCTACGAATGTCCTTTCTGCAACCATATTAAAGTGGAAATCAATCTAGGCAAAATTATTTTGGTGGATAAGGGTTTGAACCTCCTGTAGGCTCTTTGCTGGAGTTCCATTAATGTGAGAATACTAGTCCAGTAATCCCAAGATAGATATTTTAGGAAAAGATGAAGGGAGTAGAGAGTTTCTTCATACACTGAGCCAAGGTTCACACTGATGCGGTGCGGAATTCGCAGCGTTTTCAGTGCGAATTCCACACCGCATCAGAATCGCACCCCATTCATGTGAACCGCTGCGGGTGTGTATGTTAAGTTAACAACACCACAAAAGCGTTCCGCAAAATGCGGTGTGATGTGCAGAATCGGATCACATAGGTGTGAATACCCATGCGATCCGATTATAGTGCGGACCAAAAAAAGGGTTCTGCATGTTTTTGGTGCGGGTGCGGCACAATTAGAGCCATACAAAATGTATGGCTCCAATCGCACTGCGCACAAATCACATGTGATTCGCACAGGAATGTGGTGCAGTGTCTGTGCAAATCACATGCAATATACTGCACCGCATATACTGTATGTGAACCCGGGCTTATTGAGTCATTGTACCTGCAGATAAGAAGAGGTACAATACTTCTGTAGTGTCTCATAGACTCCTGTCCCCTTGTATAGTGAATCACTATTTGGAAAACTCTTCCGCAACCTCTGATTGGTCAGCTCTAACTGCATAGCACCATGAAATTTTTATTTAGGTTGAACTTTAATTTGCAGCAAAATATTGTAGCAAATTAGGATAAGGATTTATATGGTCAGATTATTCTATACCTATGAATCTGCAAGTCAGCATTAAACAATAGCACAGGAAGCTTTAACAGCAATAGTAATCAGTGCTGTAATAATTTTTCTGTGATCCATATGCTACACTGTTTAGACTACACTCTATATGAATGACTATGCTAAGACACAGACCTTCCTGCAGAGATACCCCTTTCTATGGGTAGAAAGCGATACCCTTGTAGAGCAGCTGCTGTATCTAAGAAGACAGTCCTTTGTTCTTCAGCCAGCTAGTATTGGGGCCCAGTCCTTAAGGTGGTGCACATAAATCCCAGTAAAGTCTTCATGCAGTGGTAAAGGCTGCTAGTCAGATGTCCAGGCCCTATGTGCTCAGTCTCTAGCAGCAGCAACTCAATGGCAGTAATGTCCTCTCACCAGCCCCAGTAATAAAACTGCTTTAGTTTCAGTGTCCAGAGATTGGTCTGCTTCTATATTCACCCAGTGTGACTTCAATTCTCAGCACACTGTAGGGTCCCCCTTCCACTCTCTAGCTCAGATTGAAGCCTGTCAGATGAGTCGCATTGTGAGATGGGCACACACCGAGATGTGCTCACCCTGGTCCTTCTCGCAGCAAGAAGAAGTCACCCCGTCAGCAACCTGAGAAAATACAAAATTATAACTGTCTATCCCTGGTAACTGTAGTCCAATGGTCCATATACTTCCACAGTATGATTCTTCTTCTGAACTCCAACTTCCACAGTCCAATGCGGCCAGCATTCAAGTCTCTTGAGCTCTTGCTGCTTGTCAGCTCCCCCTCTTGGACGGAGGCGAGGCAGGGCCGATCCATTCAGCCTGAAAGTGGTCCTAAAGCCTGAACATTTTTTACTTTAACGTATTTCCAGAATTAATGTAAAAAATGTTCTAGTACCTGTTTTGACCCCTCACCCTCCTTTTACTCCTTAACACTGGATCCAGCACTGAGCATGTCTATAGCAGCTCTCCCTGCTCTCACAGGCTTTGCAGTGGAAACCATTGGCTCTGGCTGCTGTCAGTCAAATCCTGTGATGGGGGAGTGCTGGGCAGGGCCAAGCCACGCTGTCTGTGTCTATGGATGCAGGCAGCGTGGCTTGGGATCTAGCCTGCAAGTGTGCCACCATAGAAATCATCATGCTATGGCGGCAAACAGGAGGAGCCAAGAGCACCATCAGGGGACCCCAGAAGAGGATCCGGACACCTCTGTGCAATTTGTTTGCACAAAGCAGGTAAGTATAACATGTTTGTTATTTTTTTTAAAAATAGACTTTACAATCATTTGAAGTCTGGTGGGGACAAATAAAGCGCAAAGTGTCCTAAATCGCTCTAACTAGCCAAGCACTTGGCTACAATAGCAAATAAAAAAATTAAATATTGTAGCATATAGAATTGATAGACAAGACATTGTAATGTAATGTTAATAACATTTGCCTTTCCTTTTCAATCCGCAGCCACTGTATTTTTCTGTAAAATTAAATGCAATATGGCAGCCTGGAGGTGTTCTATACTTCATTGATATATGGAACACCCCAAGGAATGTAATTTACTGCTTGTGTGATTGGCTCACTGATTGTTCCAAAAGTCTACATTAAAGCAGAACTTCACTCCCTAAGTCAACACTGACTATTTTAAATCCTTATGCTGCTACCATTAGTAAATAGATAGGAAAGTATATTATACTTTTTTTTTTTCTTACATTTTTTTTCAGTTACTTCCTGGTTTCCATGCCTAGGCAAAAGATGTCATACATCCCAGGAGTCTTCAGGAGTGAAGGAGGACTTTATCAGCTAAGGCTGATGGATTGCAGATTCCAGGAAGTAAATTAATCTGCCCTTACTTAAGATGGCCATGACCAGAAATGCTAGGAGGTGTTTGTCAAAGTGATTTCTCAGCAAAATAAAGCATGGAGACATGGATGGATGGGGGAGTTTGCTTGGAATATTAAAAATTAATTAGGTGCGTATCATGCTGGTGGAAATTTGGCACTGCTTGTGGCAATGGATCTGTTCTTACGATTGCTGTTTTCTCTCTTTCTCTATTCAGTTTCATCCTTCTGTTCATGCACTTGTCAGATTCTTCTCTTGTCAGATTTGATGTTTATATTTGCAACATGTAACCATCCCAATATGTGAATATCTCATGTAGACCATTAATTTAATCGGAATTTTCCAGAACCCATTTTTTGTCACCATGTACTACATGACTTCTTACCATGCAAAGCTGTTTCGTAGTTCATTGATGTTCTATGATATGCCTCTTTGAATAAACGTCGATCGTTTAAAAACAAAAAAAAAATGAATTACATTTAGTGTTTTTGGTATGTGTTGCTTAGGGGCAGTGGAGTTCCTCTTAAGATACTAGTCAAATTTGTATCTTTGTATCTTATCTTCCTATAGTGGCACTCCCTGCAGTAAGAAGTTTGGTTTTGGTGGGAGACTCCCTAAGCCCCCGGTCACATTGGGTGCGATTTGCATGCCAGGCGACTTGCAAATCACATGTCAAGTTGAACCCTATTGTCCACAATTACAGCGGTCATTTCGGTGCGGCTCCAACTTGATCAAGCCGCACCGAATTCTAAAGTAGCACATGCACTGCTTTTGGTGCGATTTGCATAAACATGTGTCAGATGTCTTGCAAATCCCAACTGAAATCGTCAGGTCACTTGATTTTGAAATCGTGCGACTTCACTGTAAGTTGCACGATTTCAAAATCGGCTTTGATGTGACCACCTCAGTTGGGTTTCAATACTTTTAAACAGATGCAGACCCTGCTGCTTTTCTTCTCAGAACACTGAGAGTGCACCAGGTGTTTGTAATGAACCCGACCCCCCCATTCAGAATCAGTCTGCAATCAGTCTGGTGGAACAAATAGTAGAAAATGGATGAGTTTGTTAAAATCCTTGCAATTGGTAAGGAGGATGTTGTTTTTTCCACAACAAAAGTGGAATTGCATTTTAATGAACTGGGACATTTATTTATTTCAGGTACTTATATAGCTCTGTCAATTTACACAGCACTTTACATATATATTGTACATTCACATCAGTCCCTAACCCTCAAGGGGCATACAATCTAAGGTCCCTAACTCACATTCATACATACACATACTAGGGCCAATTTAGACAGGAGCCAATTAACCTACCAGCTTGTCTTTGGAGTGTGGGAGGAAACCAGAGTATCTGGAGGAAACCCTCACAGGAACAGGGAGAGCATGCAAACTCCAGGCAGGTGGTGCCATGGTTGGGATTTGAACCAACGACCCTAGTACTGCCAGGCGGAAGTGCTAACCATTTAGCCACTGTGCTGTCCAACATTTATGACATTTATGATCAGTGACACTGCATGCTCCTCTTTGTGCCCCCACTCCCATGTTCTTTGAACCCAACGGTCCTTTACAACTACTATCTGTCAACAACAGTTTATTGATTGCTAACGTCTCAAGCAGTTACACACTAATTTTTTTGCCTGTGAAATTGGGTCTTTACCTTTTTTGTAACTTATGTCAGTTTAAAGGGAATTGAAGGGCAGCAGTCACTTAGTGAATTTTTCTTTGGTGAGCTGGCAGGTTGGTGATTGTCTATTATGAGGGGTTTTATTGTATAATAACAGGGTCCTATTTTTAATTGGGGCTACAGTTCAGCAGTCATTGTTTCTGGACCTTTCATTTATGAGCTGCATTTTATCACAGTTTGTAAAGAAACTAAAATTTTCATTAAAAACTTAAAAAATATTTGCTCCAAAAACATCTCCCACAATCACCCCACATGTCCCACAACTCATAATTTCAAATTGTTGTTAAAGAAAAATAAAAAACAAATCATAAGTCCAGGCCCTGGGTTTGGGTGGGTAAAAATCGGCCATTGACGCCATAGTTTTGCAGCAGCAACAGCAGTCATAAACAAGAAGACATGAAGAACGGGTAGCCATCTTCTAAGAAACAATTAGTTACAGACCTCAGATAGAGATAGGTGAAAATTGGCCAAGGACATCACAGTATGATGGCAGCTCAATCGGGCCTAAAAACAATTATGCAGGGAGGCATCTATCTGCAAGAAAAGGAAATAGAGATGTAGCCCTTAGATTTATGTGTCTAAAAGCTGTCCAGTGACAGTACAGTAGGGATCACCAGAAGGAGAAAGGAGGTCAGATTGCTCAATATAGATCTTTATATCACTAGAGGGATCACCAGAAGGAGGAAGGAGGTCCTGATTCCTCTATATAGATCTTTATATCACTAGAGGGGACACCAGCAGGAGAAAGGTGGTCCTTATTCTCCTATATAGATCTTTATATCACTAGAGGGGTCACCAGCAGGAGGAAGGAGATCCTGATTCCTCTGTATAGATCTTTATACCACTAAAGGGGTCACCAGCAGGAGGAAGAAGGTACTGATTCCTCTGTATAGATCTTTATATCACGAGAGGGATCACCAGCAGGAGGAAGGAGGTCCTGATTCCTCTATATAGATCTTTATATCACTAGAGGGGTCACCAGCAGGAGGAAGGAGGTCCTGATTTCTCTGTATAGATCTTTGTATCACCAGAGGGGTCACCAGCAGGAGGAAGGAGGTCCTGATTTCTCTGTATAGATCTTTGTATCACCAGAGGGGTCACCAGCAGGAGGCAGGAGGTCCGGATTCCTCTATATAGATCTTTATATCACTAGACGGGTCACCAGCAGGAGGAAGGAGGTCCTGATTCCTCTGTATAGATCTTTATATCACTAGAGGGATCACCAGCAGGAGGAAGGAGGTCACGATTCCTCTGCATAGATCTTTATATCACTAGAGGGGTCACCAGCAGGAGGAAGGAGGTCCCGATTCCTCTATATAGATCTTTATATCACTAGAGGGGACACCAGCAGAAGGAAGAAGGTCCTGATTCGTCTATATAGATCTTTATATCAGCAGATGGGTCACCAGTAGGGATGGGCTTGATGGTTGAGTCGAATGTAAGTTCAACTCGAACATCACCCGTTCGTGTGTTTGCCGAACACAGGAAAGGTAAGGGCGTTTGGGGGGGCTATTTGCCCGCCAAGCACCCCACAATACACTGCGCTCTCAGAGTGCATTGTGAGAGCCATGATTGGCTAAAGCAATGCACCTGACCACAGGTTAGGTGCAGTGCTTTGGCCAATCACAGCATAACTTGGCAAAGCTAGTCACCACCGATGTCACCGCTAGCTCTACCCAATTGATAACATCTGACCAACCGTCAGACCTGTTATATTGCGGTGAGTGCTCGGCGGGTGTCAGGTTTTTTTTTTTTTTTTGGCGAGTTGGTGTCGCCAGGACAGCACTGGATGCCGTGACTGACGATGGGTTACATAAATGGAACTATTTTTTTTGGCTTTCTTTCTATTAAAGGACTTTTTTTTGAGGGGTGGAGCCCTCTCAGGTTGGCGGTATGGGGCCCCATGGTTTCTAACAGCAGCCCTGGGTAGGAGACGTGGGCCTCCTGAGAAGTACAGGTATATTCCCATTCCTATTTCAGTTACTGACGTGAATTCTTCAGAGACCTGACAGGGTCACTCTGGGTAACCCTCAAGTAATGTAATGCCATTAGAATAGATGGGCAGTTTCAAGTGCTTTTTTGTTCTTTAATAAAAAATAGTACACTGTACTAAAACGAGACATTAAACATCTCCACATCATGGATCTTTTAGGACCAATTTATAACCTCTTTTTAATTAGGAAAAACGCAGTCATGAAATATTCATACAACCACAAGGTAAAACATCCCTAGAAATTGGACTTGTTTAATAAAAACACCAGTCTGCTCTAATTAATTCGTGGCTTGCGGAGGGGGGGGGGGGATAAATTTATTTAATTTCCTGATGCCCGGTATACTGTATTTTATCCTGAATATAAATGATGCTAATTATCATTAAGATAAAAGATTCACCATTCCATCATTCTGTTAATTAGTATCGGCGCTGTATATTGGATGAAATCCTATGGAGCCCTTTGAAGGGACATTAGGAAATCTGTACAATAGCTGGGAATTATTAGAGAGAGATTATTTGTTTTATGAAATATCACAAAGGAATGTCTTTCAGCGATGGCTTGTGCTTTGATGACAGAGAAATGTCATAGATGAAGGCATGGAAGAATGGAAGAACGTGGCTTCAGAAAGATGGTACAATGGAAAGATCCAATTAGGAGGTCTTGCTGGCCCGTGAGTTCTTCCTATGCCCGGTGGTGGTAGGTAATGTATAGAGGAAAGAAATAAAAGATGTCTGTGATGTAAATTGTAGAGCAAAGCTTCAATTAAAGAAGGTTTTAGGTTCCTCCAAATCCATTGCATGAATTTTAAAGCTCTAATCCAGTAAAATGTGAAGAAGCTGCATTTAAAGGTCATCAGATACGAAAATAAAACCCACCGCCCTTCTGCTTACCCCTCCACCATCGAGCTAATTACTGGACTTTATAAAAATATATATATATATATATATATATATATATATATATATATATATAAAGAATAAACCAGAAGTCATGTTTACTGTCATGAAATTGGAGAGGAGAGTTCCATATGGAAAGGTTTTTTAATGTGTTTTTTTGTTTAGTTCAGGGGCCCCAATACTTGCAGTACGAGGGCCACACTCTATATATTACAAATATCCACTGGCCAGGAAAAACATTTTTATAAATACGATTAAAATTTAAATGGACGAACACGGCCCAAGAAATAACTTTACAGCAGAAGTCCTCTCATCGCATTCAGATTGCCCCCCCCTTCCATCAGAGTCCGTATTTCCATTTAGAGCCCCCACTTTCACATCAGAGTCCTCCCTTTTACATTAGAAGACCCCTATTCCCATTGAAGCTCCCCCTTCCATCAGAGTTCCCCTTTCCCATCAGAGTCCCCCATCACATCAGAACCCTTTCAAATCAAACTTCCCCCATTTCCCATCAGAGTCTCCCATCACATCAGAACCCTTTCAAATCAAAGTCCCCCCCCTTTCCCACCAGAGTCCCCCCCTGTCACATCAGAAGCTCCCTCATCACATCAGAGGCCCCCCTCCCTTCCATCAGAGTGTCCCCTTTAACATTAGAAGCTCCCTCAACACATGAGAACCCCCCTCCTTCCATCAGAGTCTCTACTTTCACTTCAGAGGTCCCCCCTTCACATTAGGACTCTTTTAAATCAGACCCCTCCTTTCCAACCAGAGTCCCCCCTATCACATCAGAGCCCCCCTTAACATCCGAAGCTTCCTTATCACATCAGAGCCCCCATCCCCTTCCATCTGTCCCCACTTTCACATCAGACATCCCCCGTCACATCAGAACTTGATCAGATCAGAAGCCATCCTTCTCCCTTTTACCATCAGATTCCCTCCTTTCACATCAGAAGTCGCCCACTACATCAGAACATTTTCAAATCAGATCCCCCCCCCCCTTTCCCATCAGAGTCCCTCCTTTCACTTCAGAAGTTAATGGCACCTTGTCTCAGTCCAGCCATTTTTTGCCTTATTACTATTAGACCTGCCAGGCTTCATCTGCAGAATTTGTAGCAAGACCAGAATTCTCACTGAGCGCATGAATCACCCTTAGGCTCGTTTAATTCATGGAAGTAAAAAAAAATCAAACGGTTTACCTCGACCGAAGCCCTACACTTGGAATAACATTTGGGGAAAGGCTTTTAATTAACAGGGCTAAATGAAATGAATTTACATACTTTCATATTTGTACAGTGATATGTAAATGTGGGTGATGAGATATAAAATTCAGTATGACAGTAATTTAATTAAAATGAAAGGAAGCATTAGATGCATAGTGATTAGATGATTTCTCCAGAAATACAGTATAATTATCTAATAAGGGTCCCTGCGCCTCCGGATAATAAAGTGAATCAATATTTGCATAGTATATACATAGGCTTCTCCATTGAAGCAGTACATGAAGAGCTGGCTGGGTGGGCCCTTGCACTTTGACTTAAAGTGGTTGTAAAGCTCTGAAATAAAAAATGAACAAAGCATATCCCTCTATGGCAGTGGTTCTCAACCTTTCTAATGCTGCGACCCCTTAATACAGTTCCTCATGTTGTGGTGACCCCCAACCATAAAATTATTTTCGTTGCTACTTCATAACTGTAATTTTGCAGTGGGAGGAGTAGTGCCACGTCATTGGTGTCAGTGGGGGGAATAGTGTCCCATCACTGATGTCAATGGGAGGAATAGTGCCCCATCATTGGTATCAGTGGTGGGAATAGTGCCCCATCATTGGTGTCAGTGGGAGGAATAGTGCCCCGTCATAGGTGTCAGTGGGGGGAATAGTGCCCTATCATTGGTGTCAGTGGGAGGAATAGTGCCCCATCATTGGTATCAGTGGGAGGAATAGTGCCCAATCATTGGTATCAGTGGGAGGAATAGAGCCCCATCATTGGTATCAGTGGGAGGAATAGTGCCCCATCATTGGTGTCAGTGGGAGGAATAGTGCCCCATCATTGGTGTCAGTGGGAGGAATAGTGCCCAATCATTGGTGTCAGTGGGAGGAATAGTGTCCCGTCATTGGTGTCAGTGGAGGAATAGTGCCCCGTCATTGGTATCAGTGGGAGGAATAGTACCCCGTCATTGAAATCAGTGGGAGAAATAGTGCCCCGTCATTGGTATCAGTGGAAGGAATACTGCCCCGTCATTGGTATCAGTCGTGGGAATAGTGCCCCATCATTGGTGTCAGTGGGAGGAATAGTGCCCCATCATAGGTGTCAGTGGGGGTAATAGTGCCCCATCATTGGTGTCAGTGGGGGGAATAGTGCCCCATCATTGGTGTCAGTGGGAGGAATAGTGCCCCATCATTGGTGTCAGTGGGAGGAATAGTGCCCCATCATTGGTGTCAGTGGGGGGAATAGTGCCCCATCATTGGTGCCAGTGGGGGGAATAGTGCCCCATCATTGGTGCCAGTGGGGGGAATAGTGCCCCATCATTGGTGCCAGTGGGAGGAATAGTGCCCCATCATTGGTGTCAGTGGGGAGGGAATAGTGCCCCATCATAGGTGCCAGTGGGGGGAATAGTGCCCCATCACTGGTGCCAGTGGGGAAAATAGTGCACCATCGTTGGTGTCAGTGGGGGGAGGAATAGTGCCCCATCGCTGGTGTCAGTGGGGGGAGGAATCGTGCCTCATCGTTGGTGTCAGTGGGGGGAGGAATCGTGCCTCATCGTTGGTGTCAGTGGGGGGAGGAATCGTGCCTCATCGTTGGTGTCAGTGGGGGGAGGAATTGTGCCTCATCGTTGGTGTCAGTGGGGGGAGGAATAGTGCCCCATCGCTGGTGTCAGTGGGGGGAGGAATCGTGCCTCATCGTTGGTGTCAGTGGGGGGAGGAATCGTGCCTCATCGTTGGTGTCAGTGGGGGGAGGAATTGTGCCTCATCGTTGGTGTCAGTGGGGGGAGGAATCGTGCCCCATCGTTGGTGTCAGTGGGGGGAGGAATCGTGCCCCATCGTTGGTGTCATTTGGGGGAGGAATCGTGCCCCATCGTTGGTGTCAGTGGGAGGAATAGTGCCCCATCATTGGTATTAGTGACACTAATGATGGGGCACTATTCCTCCCACTGACACCAATGATACTTACCTTGCTGACCCGTTCTAGCCTGGGCTCGCTCGCTCCCTCCCTCATGGTACAGAGACTTACCGGTCAGCTGTCTTCCTTCTCCGGCCGCTCTGCTCCTCTTCACTCGCTCGATCTTCGCGGTGCCGCTCGGCTCCTCCTCTCCAAGCTCCACCTCCTCGCTGATGATTGGCCGCCTGTGTGCCTCTCCTGAGCTACAGTTCCGGCGGCCAATCACCGGCGAGGATTGATCCCGGGGGTGTGTCCAGATGACAGGGGCGGCATGTCATCCCGCCCACACCTGGAGACAGATAGAGGAGCGGTGTCTCGGTTCCTAAGACCATCGGAAATATGTGTTTTCCGATGGTCTTAGGCGACCCCTGTGAAAGCGTCGTTCGACCCCCAAAGGGGTCGCGGCCCCCAGGTTGAGAACCGCTGCTCTATGGTGTGTACTTGTCTCAATCCAAAGCACCTACTGTGATTCCTGTCTGCTCTCTCCTCCCTCTGCTATCACTTTTGACAGGTCATGCTGACACTACATGATTCTGGGGGGGTGATCCCAAACCCCCTCCAGCACAGAGAAGGTGATTGACATCCTCAGCTATGCATTTTTCTCTATGAGACTGTGGAGAAATGGGGGGGGTGTCCATTTCCTCTACTCAGGTCTCAGGTTACACTCAGCTCTGTGCTCTATGCTGAGCTGTGTGTGTGAGGTCACATCTCCACCCTCTGCCTTCTGGAACTGAGAAAAATCCTTTTATCTGTGTACTTTGAACAGATGTGGAGGAAGCTCAGATAAACAGGTACAACTTATGTAGAAGGATTTTCTTTTTATCTTTGTGTATCACCTGAGGCCAGTCACTCCAGTGGGTATATGTATGTGTTTCCAACCACTTTAACCACTTGCCCTCCAGAGGATTTACTCCCTTCCTGACCAGACCGGTTTTTGCAATACAGTGCTGCATTACTTTAACTGACAATTAAATTTATGTAATTTTTCCCACAAATAGTTTTTTTCGATGGTATTTGATCACCTCTGTATTATTTATTTTTTGCGCTATAAATGAAAAAAAGACCGACAATTTTGATAAAACAAACACACAATATTTTTGACTTTTTGCTATAAAACATATCTAATGAAAACATTTAAAAAAATCTAGTTTCCTCATAAATTTAGGCCAAAATGTATTTTGCGATGTCTTTGCTAAAAAAAAAAATCCCAATATGTGTAAAATAATTGGTTTATGTGAAAGTTATAGTGTCTATAAATTGCGTTATATATACTGTAATAGAATAGGTGTAGGAACTCCCCCCTTCTGTGTCATACCTTGTCTCCACTCCCTACCCACCTCCGAGCGCCATCCCTTAACTCCACCCCCTACCCACCTCAGAGCACCGTCCCTTGCCTCCACCCCATATCTAACACCGAGCACGGTCCCTTGCCTCCACCCTCTACTCTCCAAGCACTGTCCCTTGCCTTCACCCCCTATTCACCGATGAGCGCTGACCCTTGCTTCCACCCCCTACCCACCTCTGAGCAGAATCCCTTGCCTCCACTCCCTATACACCTCCGAGCACTGTCCCTTGCCTCCACCCCCTACCTACCTCCGAGCACCATCCCTTGCCTCCACCCTCTACCCACCTTCGAGCACCGTCACTTGCCACCACCCCCCATCTACCTCCAAGCACAGTTCCTTGCCCCCACCCCCTATCCACGTCAGAGCACTGTCCCTTGCCTCCACCCCCTATCTACCTCTGAGCACAGTCCCTTGGCTCCACCCTCTACCCTCTTCCAAGCACTATCACTTGCCTTCACCCCCTATCCACCTCTGAGCGCTGACCCTTGCCTCCACCCCCTACTCACCCCCGAGCAGCATCGCTTGCCTCCATCCCCTATCTACCTCAGAGCACCATCCCTTGTCTCCACCCTCTACCCACATCCGAGCAATGTCCCTTGCCTCCACCCTCTACTCACCTCCACGCTCCACCCCTTGCCTCCACCCTCTACCCTCCTCCAAGCACTGTCCCTTGCCTCCACCCCCTATCCACCTCAGAGCACAGTCCCTTGCCTTCACCCCCTATCCATCTCAGAGCACCGTCCCTTGCCTTCACCCCCTATCCACCTCAAAGCTCCATCCCTTGCCTTCACCCCCTATCCACCTCAGAGCTCCGTCCCTTGCCTCCACCCTCTACCCACCTCCGAGCAATGTCCTTTGCCTCCACCCTCTATCGACCTCCAAGCACCATCCCTTGCCTTCACCCTCTACCCACCTCCAAGCCCCACCCCTTGTCTCCACCCTCTACCCTCCTCCAAGCACTGTCCCTTGCCTCCACCCCCCATCCACCTCAGAGCACTGTCCCTTGCCACCACCCCCTATCCACCTCAGAGCACCGTCCCTTGCCTCCACCTGCTAGCCACCTCAGAACACCGTCCCTTGCCTCCACCCCCTATCCACCTCTGAGCTCCGGCCCTTGCCTCCACCCTCTAGCCACCTCAGAGTACCGTCCCTTGCCTCCACCCCCTATCCACATCTGAGCTCCGTCCCTTGCCTACACCCTCTAGCCACCTCAGAGCACCGTCCCTTGCCTCTACCCCCTATCCACCTCTGAGCTCTGTCCCTTGCCTCCACCCTCTATCCATCTCAGAGCACCGTCCGTTGCCTCCACCCCCATACACATCTGAGCTCCGTCCCTTGCCTCCACCCTGTATCCACCTCAGAGCACCGTCCCTTGCCTCCACCCCCTATCCACCTCCCAGTACAGCTCCTTTTAGAGAATACAGAGCCAAGTATCAAATTGTGATGCTAAGTAATTTGTATGGAATTTGCAAACCTTTACCCGCCGACGGTACGCTAATATGCGGCCTCTTGGTGGCTGGGCCTTGATGCCGAGCGGATGCATATTTGCGAACCATTTGTAAACAAACGTGTTGAGAGCGTGCAATCTGAGCACTCACAGCACATGTGTCAGTGTCCCATGGAAAGGTCCCAATTGCAAGGAGAGATCGGGACCTTTCCGACCATGTGACTGCCGTGGCAGCCAATCCAACCCCACCGTGCCTCCCAGCGTCAGAAACCCTTTAAAGGGCTGGGAGGCTCTGGCATGAATGGGTTAATGATACCAAGAAAAGTAGTAAAATAAATATCCTGCAGCCAGCAGCAATAGACCCCACTACCCCAGCAACAATGGCCCTCGCAACAAAATACCACCCCAGAAACAACAGATCTCTCAGCAGCCAGCATCAATAAACTCTCCAGCAGCCAGCAACAGCAGACCCCTCCCCAGGGGCGGACTGACCATTTGGAAACTGGGGCACTGCCCGAGGGCTTGGGGTCAGTAGGGGGCCCCATGAGATGCCCCTGGTACCTTTTTCATGGGCTTTTTTGAGTTTGGGCAAGGACACAGGGGCCCCATGATCCCCTATTGCCCGGGGGCCCCATGAGTTGTCAGTCCACATCTGCCCCTCCCTCAACAGTAGATCTGTCCCAGCAACAACAGACTCCTCCCTCAACAGTAGATCTCTTTCAGCAACAATAAACCCCCAACAACAATAGACTGCCACACAAAAATAGATTTCCTGCAGTGACAATACATCGCCCAGTAGCCAGCATCAACAGAATGTTCAGCACACCCCAGCACCCCTTGCCATAACATACATTCAGTGCTGGAGGTGCCGAAACTATGTCCCCCCCGCGTTTCCACTGAAAAAAAGCCCTGCATATAGCCAGAGAAAGAGGTGGACTCTATTTCACTTGCTGCAGACAGCTAAGTAATGTGCAATGTGATTTTCTAGGTGATGAGCTAAGTTTCTGTAACCCTGGAGGTATAAAAGGAGGCCAGCTTGTAGTTCTATGGAACCAGCGGTGAAAACATGATGTACCAGTCCAGAGAACACAGAGGCACCATGCGAGGAATGTCCATCCATCATAGCCGGAATGGAATTTTCACCTTGTACATTTCGCATTCAACCTGCTGGGAAAGGACTGGATATCTAAGCTGGAAATTCCCCTCAATTATCTGTCCATGTATTTTTCTGAATCAGAGGCTTTCTGACAGCTCAGTCCCCCCACACAGTCCCATGTGATTAATGTGACATTCCTCCTCTCCTTGTCTGTTGAGCCTCTGGAATGATAACAGAAAACCTCATTCACAGAGCAGTGCATCCACCGCTATCCATGACTGGGTCCAATTCAATCTAATTATTATTTGATGCTCTTTTTGAGACGTTCTATTACACCAAACTCCAGGCCTATATACGAGGGGCGTTCAACTCAATCCGGGACTTTTGAGTTTATATAATAAAATAACAAATTTCAAGGAATGGAAACTGCATTTATTTTTTGACACACTCCCCTGCTACAGTTATACACTTATTCCAGCATTTAACTAATGCCTGGAAAGCTTCGGCATAGAAAGATTTGTCAGTACACCTGAACCATCCTAGGACAGCCGGCTTCACTTCATCACCATTGTGTTCACTGTTCCCATAGAAAGATTTGTCAGTACTCCTGAACCATCCTAGGACAACCGGCTTCACTTCGTCACCATTGTGTTCACCGTTCCCATAGAAAGATTTTTCAGTACGCCTGAACCATTCTAGGACAACCGGCTTCACTTCGTCACCATTGTGTTCACTGTTCCCATAGAAAGATTTGTCAGTACTCCTGAACCATCCTAGGACAGCCGGCTTCACTTCGTCATCATTGTGTTCACCGTTCCCATAGAAAGATTTGTCAGTACACCTGAACCATCCAAGGACAGCCGGCTTCACTTCGTCACCATTGTGTTCACCGTTCCCATAGAAAGATTTGTCAGTACACCTGAACCATCCTAGGACAGCCGGCTTCACTTCGTCACCATTGTGTTCACTGTTCCCATAGAAAGATTTGTCATTACGCTTGAACCATCCTAGGACAGCCGGCTTCACTTCGTCACCATTGTGTTCACTGTTCCCATAGAAAGATTTGTCAGTACGCCTGAACCATCCTAGGACAGCCGGCTTCACTTCATCACCATTGTGTTCACCGTTCCCATACAAAGATTTGTCAGTACACCTGAACCATCTTAGGACAGCCGGCTTCACTTCATCATCATTGTCTTCACTGTTCCCATAGAAAGATTTGTCAGTACACCTGAACCATACTGGGACAGCCGGCTTCACTTCGTCATCATTGTGTTCACTGTTCCCATAGATAGATTTGTCTCTTGTGCAATTCCACGACAGGTTATGCATCGATTATCCAGGATCAGGCCTCCCACACGCTGAATGTTCACAGGAATGACTGCTGTGGGCTGAGAACCAGGGCTGTCTTAATGCATGGGCAGTGCCCAGGGGCCCCAGATACATAGGAGCCCCATGATAATCTTGCATTACAACATACTTGCCAACTGTCCTTGATTTGCCATGACAGTCACGCTTTTTGGATGGGAGTATTAATTGTTTTTTGGGTTTTATTGTTGTTCAATCAGCCCACTGACTGGTCAAAAAAAAAAAAAAATCTATGGCCAGCCTTAGTTCACATTTGCCCATTCTCTGAATAGTGATCTGCAGTAGACATGTACAGGACGAAAAAATTTGTTTAGTTTTGATTCGTTATTTAAATAATTTCATTTAGTTAACCTTGTTTAATTTGTTTTCTGAATTCGTTTAGATTTGTGTGGTTTATTTGTTTTCTAATTCAAATTTGATTAAATCAAAAAGTATTGAATCGCGATCAAATTAGAATTTATTCTATTAAAAATTCTAATTTTGACAGTTATATTATTGCTACTCTGCTCTATTGTTTTTTTATATTTTATTCGGTTCTTTTCTATTCTATTGTTTTATTTTCTATTCTGTTCTGTTGTTTTACTATTTTCTTTTCTCTTCTTTTATTTTCTATTTTATTCTATTCCATTCTTTTATTTTCTATTCTATTCTATTCCTTTATTTCTATTCTATTTTATTCTATTATTTTATTTTCTATTCTGTTCAGTTTTACTTTAGTCTATTTTTTATTTTCTATTCTATTCTATCCTATTGTTATCTATTCTATCCCTTCATTTCTATTCTATTTTATTCTAGTCTTTTCCATTCTATTTGATTCAGAACAAAACATGTCTAATCCTTAGTGGAACAGCCCGTCAGATGTTCAGGTGGTGATACTGCCACCTCCTGCCTGAATGGCCTTTTTTTTTACTTTTTTAATTTTTTTCCCTGAACAGCAACTTTCAATATAGACTAATGACATTGACATTGACCTGGATGGTCGAGTTTTCCACGCAGTGCTGCCTGTCAACTTGACATGCCATTTAAATTTGCCATGACACGAAGCATCACGGCTGTGGCGTGTGAACAGCCTCGTACAGCTATATTGTAGGCTTTAGGTGGGCAGTCGAAGGACGGGGCTTTAAACCCACAGCTCAGCCCCCTGTTTTTATCAACCCCTAGCCACCTGTGTGAAAGAGGCCTAATGACTCCTTAAAACATTGCATATATAGAAAAATATCACTTTATCTGTCAGAAATCAAGAGAGCTCTTAACTTCCTATAGTGATCTGACAACTCTGCCTAAAAATCTAAAGCAGGTTTGTCAGCTTTGCCCAGCTCCCACCTCATTCTGGACTATAGGACAACTCTCCTTCACCTTATGGAGATAAGGAGTTGGGGGTGTTCTGTAGTTCAGGAGAACATAGGTAGAGCGGACAATGTTGGCTGGGATTTGGATGTAGGAGTTGTGTTACTCTGTCAAACCAAACAGGTAGTTAGGAATTCACTGGATTTGCACTTGTAGCCCAGAAATGTACTGAACATACATATGCACTATATTGCCAAAAGTATTGGGCCAGCCCTCCAAACCATGTGATTCAGGTGTTCCAATCACCTCCATGGCCACAGATGTATAAAATCATCACCTAGGCATGCAGACTGCTTCTACAAACATTTGTGAAAGAATGGGTCGCTCTCAGGAGCTCAGTGACTCCAAGCGTGGTCCCGTGATAGGTTGTCTCCTGTGCAATAAGTCCATCCGTGACATTTCCTGGCTACTAATTATTCCACGGTAGGGGCGGACTGACTATTCAAGTACTGCCCAAGGGCCCGGGGTCAGTAGGCGGCCCCATGAGATGCCCCTGGTACCTTTTTTATAGGTTTTTTTGAGTGTGGGCAAGGACACAGGGGCCCTATGATCCCCTATTGCCTGGGGGCCCCATGAATTGTCAGTCCGCCCCTGTTCCACGGTCAACTGTTAGTGGTATTATAACAACGTAGAAGCAACTGGGAACAACAGCAACTCAGCCACCAAGTGGTAGGCCATGTAAAATAACAGAGCGGGTCAGCACATGCTGAAGCACACAGTGCGCAGAAGTCGCCAACTGTCTGCAGAGTCAATAGCTAAAGACCTCCAAACTTCATGTGGCCTTCAGATTAGCACAACAACAGTGCGTAGAGAGCTTCATGGAATGGGTTTCCATGGCCGAGCAACTGCATCCAAGCCTTACATCACCAAGTGCAATGTAAAGCGTTGGATGCCGTGGTGTAAAGCACGCCACCACTGGACTCTAGAGCGATGGAGAAATGTTCTCTGGAGTGACCAATCACGCTTCTCTGTCTGGCAATCCAATGAACATGTCTGGGTTTGGCGGGTGCCAGGAGAATGGTACTTGCTTAACTGCATTGTGCCAAGTGTAAAGTTTGGGGGAGGGGGGATTATGGTGTGGGGTTGTTTTTCAGGGGTTGGACTTGGCCCCCTAGTTCCAGTGAAGGGAACTTTTAATGCATCAGCATACCAAGACATGTTGGACAATTTAATGCTCCCAACTTTGTGGGAAGAGTTTGGGGATGGCCCCTTCCTGTTCCAACATGACTGTGCACCAGTACACAAACTAAGGTCCATAAAGACATGGATGAGCGAGTTTGGGGTGGAGGAACTTGACTGACCTGCACAGAGTCCTGACCTCAACCCCATAGAACACCTTTGGGATGAATTAGTGCAGAGACTATGAGCCAGACCTTCTCATCCGACATCAGTGCCTGACCTGACAAATACATGTTGCATGCTCTCCCTGTGCCTGCATGGGTTTCCTCCAGGTACTCCGGTTTCCTCTCACACTCCAAAAGACATGCTGGTAGGTGAATTGGCTCCTGTCTAAATTGGCCCTAGTATGTGTATGTATGAATGTGAGTTAGGGACCTTAGATTGTACACCCCTTGAGGGTTAGGGACCGATGTGAATGTACAATATATGTATGTAAATGGACAGTGCTATATAAGCACCTGAAATAAATAAATAATAAAGGCAGGCTTCCCAATACTTTTGGCAATATAAATAATTTTTTTTATAATTATTTTTTTTTGCCCAGGCACACATTTATGAGTGTTTTGTAACAAATAAATGTGTCAGTAATCGGTCCGGTCCTCCTGCAGCTGCTCTTTCTGTTTCCAATCTACACCATGCTGACCACATGTACTATTTCAGGCCGATAATTCAGGAAAGGAAAAGGTTAAAAGGGATTCCTCGCCGATCAGACAGGCGGTCACAGTTGTGCGATTTTTCCATCACAGCAATAATTGCCACGGGCAACCCCCTGCGCTGGGACCGCCGCAATCAGTAGACGCCCGGATTCCTCCAGTGTTTTAGAAATGGAATTCATTAGAATCGAAATCCATCTTCCTCACATTCCCTGGGGGGGGTCAGACGTTACCTAACAGCTGGCCGCAGATTCGGCTTTTCTGTACATTAAACAGATCCTTATGCGTACACGTTGTGGCATCATAATGTGATATATAGGGCTTGTTCTCATGTGCTGCAGCCCTTACCACCCTTATGAAATGCGATCTGCATGGTTCACTTTTTAGAGGGCAGCTGACAAGCAGCCAGGAGGCAATTCACCTATTCACCATCTTTTTTTAACCCCGTGTATTGTAGGAAGCTGCAGGTCAGTTGCACCATGGTCCCATTAGCTATAAGTGGTCCTGTTTGATGGGCAGCACCGCTATCGAATACGACCCTTCAACATTAATAGAGCTGTGCCGAAAACCTCCCTGCAAGGGAGTGCACAGCAGGGTTAAAATAGGCAAAGCATTGCAGCTCCAGCATGTGTACAGGCCTGGGTGACTGCATGATCTTGTTTAGGTGGGTGATCAGGGGGCGGTAAAACAGTGGCTCAACCAGCTGCCCCTTGAATAAGCCCTTAAGAAGTTCTTAAGTTACACATGAACACTTTCCATTTAACTCCTTTATGAACACCTAACATATATATGTGGCGGCAAAAGGGTTCGCTGTAACACCCACATCACTCTCGTCACTGGGCGACGAATTTTAACGCCCACCGCGCACTTCCAGAACAGAGACTGAGCTGTAAAAGAAAGCTCATGGTCCCCTCTAATGATCAATAGCCAACAGGACTTGATCCCAGTCATGTGACCGGTGTGACATCCAATCACAGCTGTCACATGATCAGCCGATATTTCCCACTCCCCTGGCATTGAGAATTTTTTTCAAAGGGGCACTGGGGCTGGGCAGGGAGGGGTTAAACACACCTAGGCAGTAAGTGAGAGCATTAACAGAGCACAGAATCATGTGACAAGAGGCTGCAGACCCACACAGGGAGCACTGTGTGAAGTCTGACTCTTATATCCAATAGGTGTGTATGGCATGAAAAGAAAGCTCATGGTCCCCTTCAAATCAATAGCCAACAGGACTCTATTCCAATCATGTGACCACTGTGACATCCAATCACAGCTGTCACATGATCAGCCGATATTTCCCATTCCCCTGGAATTGAGAATATTTTTAAAGGGGCACTGGGGCTGGGCAGGGAGGGGTTAAACACACCTAGGCAGTAAGTGAGAGCATTAGCAGAGCACAGAATCATGTGACAAGAGGCTGCAGGCCCACACAGGGAGCACTGTGTGAAGCCTGATTATTATATCCAATAGGTGTGTGTGGCATGAACTGAGTCTGCTTCATTCACCCCAGGTTCACACCTAAGTGTTTTCCACAGCGTATGGCAGAAACGCACTACAGTCCATTTAACATGATATCCTATGGGACACATTCACATCTCCACGTTATCAACCAGTGAATGTTTTGGAAAGGTTCGGGGACTTTTTTGAACGCAAAAAATTGCCTTTTTGGATCTATAGACTTCAATGGAAACACTGCAGAAAAGCATGTAGTGTGTTTTTGATGCGTTTTGCATTTTAAATCTGCCTAGCAACAAGACATATTTTTTAAAAAAACACAAAATGCATCAAAAATGCTGCAAAAACACAATGCAGAAACGGATCAAACGCAAACTGCATAGGTGTGAAGGGCTCATTCACAGCAGCAGGTGCACATTATGGTGCTCATAACACAAGCGTGTTGGTGTGTAATTTGCATGACGTATGATGTATTGTTACATTGCACCACTACACACGCTCACAAACTGGCACCAAGTTGCAGAGCTCAACATGAGCACAAAAGGTTCAGGTCAGCAACCTGGCTGTGCTAACTGGCAGGGCTGTGTAAATTACAAGCCTGCATGGACAGAAGTATAAAACCCTTGCAAAGGTAAATAAAAGATGCTCCCATGTATGTATTTCAATTATGCATTTGCCAGGAGTTATGCCTCTAAGGCCCCATTCACATCTGGCGATTTGGGATTGCATTCGGAATAACCACAATTCTGTCTGCAATTCCAAATCGCATTGCAATCCTGGCAAATTGCACCACAAGCGTTTGTGTGTCATTCATTTTTAACTGCACCTCAAAGGACTTTGCTGCGATTGTCGTGATTTATCGCAAAGCAATCACACCCAGGGGAGGACTGACCATTTGGAAACTCGGGCACAGCCCGAGGGCCCGGGGTCAGTAGGGGGCCCCATGAGATGCCCCTGGTACCTTTTTCATAGGCTTTTTTGAGTTTGGGCAAGGACACAGGGGCCCCATGATCCCCTATTGCCCGGGGGCCCCACGAGTTGTCAGTCCACCCATGAATCACGGGTTGAATCGCTGCAATCCCAAATTGCCAGATATGAACGGAGCTTCAAAGCTCCCACAGCAGGAATGCGAGTTCCAGCTCACAAATGTTTTTTGGTGTGATTTACATGTGTTTTTGCATATCACGCATTATTATTATTATTATTATACAGTATTTATAAAGCGCAATAGTTCGCTCAGCGCTGTACATTACAAAGGGGGACAGAACATGTGACAGAACAATACCAATACAATGCAAAACATGAGGGGATTGAGGGCCCTGCTCTTTGGAGCTTACAATCTAGGAGGGAGGGGATGGTGGCACAGGAGGAGATAGCTGTAGGGGATGGAGTGGTAGGAAGAGTGGAGGAGGTTGGTAAGTTAGCAGGGGGTGGGGTAGGCTTCCCTGAAGAGATGGGTTTTCAGGGTGCGCCTAAAGGAGAGGAGAGTAGGTGATAATCTGATGGGTTGGGGTAGGGAGTTCCAGAGGATGGGTGACACCCTGGAGAAGTCCTGGGAGCGGGCGTGGGAGGAGGAGACCAGGGAACTAGAGAGAAGGAGGTCTTGTGAGGAGCGGAGTGTGTGTGCTGGGCGGTACTTGGATATTAGGTCGGTGATGTAGTTCGGGGCAGTATGGTGGACAGCTTTGTACGTCAGTGTTAGGATTTTGAATTTGATCCGTTGGGCAATCGGAAGCCAGTGGAGGGATTGGCAGAGGGGGGTGGCGGAGACGGAGCGGTTGGAAAGGTGAATGAGTCTGGCAGCCGTGAGGAGGGAGTTGCAGTAGTCGAGTCGTGATATGATGAGGGAGTGGATGAGCTGTTTAGTGGTTTCTGGGGTTAGGAACGTGTGGATTTTGGCGATGTTGTGGAGGTGGAGTCTGCATGAGTTTGTTAAAGATTGGACTTGGGGCTGGAAGGATAGGTTGGAGTCCAGAATGACACCAAGTACTCTGGCCTTTCACTTGAGCTGTCCTGTGTGCCACCGCACATTTTTGGGTAGCAAGCTTTGCGCAATTTTGCCAAATGCGTTTTGCTGCGGTTGCCACGTTTTTTGATGTGCAACAATCACGGTGAAATTGCATGATTTATTTCCATTAAGAAAGAACGGCACTCAAACACGTCATGCATTTTGCAGCGATTCCAGCATGACTTGGAATGAGCAGAATTGCGCAGATTCTTCCCGCATTTCAAAATCGCCAGGTGTGAATGGGGCTTTAGAGGTCAAAACAAAGTCTATCAAGGTGGTGCGGTACTGCATATTATATGCATTGGTGTATGGGGGGGCATTCATTTTGAAATGCACTACGGCCAGGGGCGGACTGACCATTCGAGCACTCGGGCACTGCCCGAGGGCCCGGGGTCAGTAGGGGGCCCCATGAGATGCCCCTGGTACCTTTCATTGGATTTTTCATAGGCTTTTTTGGGTGTGGATGAGGACACAGAAGCCCTATGATCCCCTATTGCCCGGGGGCCCCATGAGTTGTCAGTCCACTTCTGACTACGGCAGTACACCATAACGCACTACCATGCGCTGCGTCACAAGAAATGCTACATGTTCAATTTGTGGTCCATTCCTGTGCATTCATTTTCCATGGGCTGTCTTAATGCCACGCATGCAAATGCATGACGCAGTGGGGGAGATTTACTAAAGCTGGAGCACTCAGAATCTGGTTCAGCTGTGCATGGTAGCCAATCGGCTTTGAACTTCGGTTTGTTCAATTAGACTCCATTTACACTTATGCAACTTCACAGTCATGCGATTTCCATTGCGACTTTGATGCAATTTTGGTGCAACTTTGGATAGGTGCGACTTGGATGTGATTTTCGCTGTTGACTTTGACAACGTTTGCATTGATAACATCCATTCACACCTATGTAGTTTGCTTTTTGTCCGTTTTGCAGTACTTTTAGTAGTTCGGTTTGTGGTTTTCTACATGCGTTTTTGATGTGTTTTTACAGTGTTTTGCACTTTATTGAGTTTTTTTTTAAATGGAAATTTTTTTTGCTGGGCAGAATAAAAATACAAAATGCGGCAAAAACGTACTACCATGCAGTTCAGCAGATTCTATGCGTTGGCGTATGGGGGGGCATTCCTTTTGCAATGCACTACGGCAGTACACCATAACGCACTACCATGCGCTGCGTCACAAGAAATGCTGCATGTTCAATTTGTGGTCCATTTCTCTGCATTCATTTTGCATGGGCTGTGTTAATGCCACACGTGCAAATGCATGACGCAGTGGGGGAGATTTACTAAAGCTGGAGCACTCAGAATCTGGTGCAGCTGTGCATGGGAGCCAATCGGCTTCTAACTTCGGCTTGTTCAATTAGACTCCATTTACACTTATGCAACCTCACAGTCATGCGATTTCCATTGCGACTTTGATGCAATTTTCGCTGTTGACTTTGACAATGTTCACATTGATAATATTCAGTCTCTGTTCACACCTATGTAGTTTGCTTTTTGTCCGTTTTGCAGTGCTTTTCACAGTTCATGCTGCGTTTTTTTACACGCGTTTTCACGTATTTTTACTGTGTTTTGCGTTTTGTTACGCCACAACGCAACGGCCTCTTAGACTGTAAGTTCTAGCGAGCCGGGCCCTCTGTTTCCTCTTGTAGCAAATTGTATTGTAACTGTAATGTCCGCCTTCATTTTGTAAAGCGTTGCGCACACTGTTGGTGCGATATAAATCCTGTATAATAATAATCACTTTTTTTTTTTTTCTAGCCTCCACTAATGCATTTGTTCCCTGTCATTTGCATACAGATCCAAACTATTTCAGCCACATTATTGCAAGATTGAATATTTTACAGTCTGAATATTGCTGGCAGGAGCACAAGAAACATCTGCTGATAGAGAAGGAACTTTATATAGTAAATGCCGCTAATGCCAGAGGACAGCGCTTCATCCTGTTATAAACTAGGAATGGATTATTAGAGATGAGGAATTATGACAGCAGGGAAGGCAGCGTGGTACAACAGCGCCATCTAGCAGAAGGACGCAGACATACAGTATAATACATAAGGGGGGATATGATATCCATGTATAATACATAAGGGGGGATATGATCTCCATGTATAATACATAAGGGGGATATGATCTCCATGTATAATACATAAGGGGGGATATGATATCCATGTATAATACATAAGGGGGGATATGATCACCATGTATAATACATAAGGGGGATATGATCACCATGTATAATACATAAGGGGGGATATGATCACCATGTATAATACATAAGGGGGATATGATCACCATGTATAATACATAAGGGGGATATGATCACCATGTATAATACATAAGGGGGGATATGATCTCCATGTATAATACATAAGGGGGGATATGATCACCATGTATAATACATAAGGGGGGATATGATCTCCATGTATAATACATAAGGGGGATATGATCTCCATGTATAATACATAAGGGGGGATATGATCACCATGTATAATACATAAGGGGGGATATGATCTCCATGTATAATACATAAGGGAGGATATGATCACCATGTATAATACATAAGGGGGGATATGATCTCCATGTATAATACATAAGGGGGATATGATCTCCATGTATAATACATAAGGGGGGATATGATCACCATGTATAATACATAAGGGGGGATATGATCTCCATGTATAATACATAAGGGGGGATATGATCACCATGTATAATACATAAGGGGGGATATGATCTCCATGTATAATACATAAGGGGGATATGATCTCCATGTATAATACATAAGAGGGGGATATGATCACCATGTATAATACATAAGGGGGGATATGATCTCCATGTATAATACATAAGGGGGGATATGATCACCATGTATAATACATAAGAGGGGATATGATCTCCATGTATAATACATAAGGGGGATATGATCTCCATGTATAATACATAAGGGGGGATATGATCTCCATGTATAATACATAAGAGGGGGATATGATCTCCATGTATAATACATAAGGGGGGATATGACCTCCATGTATAATACATAAGGGGGGATATGATCTCCATGTATAATACATAAGGGGGGATATGATCTCCATGTATAATACATAAGAGGGGGATATGATCACCATGTATAATACATAAGGGGGGATATGACCTCCATGTATAATACATAAGGGGGGATATGATCTCCATGTATAATACATAAGGGGGGATATGATCTCCATGTATAATACATAAGGGGGGATATGATCTCCATGTATAATACATAAGGGGGATATGATCACCATGTATAATACATAAGGGGGGATATGATCTCCATGTATAATACATAAGGGGGATATGATCTCTATGTATAATACATAAGGGGGGATATGATCTCCATGTACAATACATAAGGGGGGGATATGATCACCATGTATAATACATAAGGGGGGATATGATCTCCATGTATAATACATAAGGGGGATATGATCTCCATGTATAATACATAAGGGGGGATATGATCTCCATGTATAATACATAAGGGGGGATATGATCTCCATGTATAATACATAAGGCGGATATGATCGCCATGTATAATACATAAGGGGGGATATGATGAGTCGCATGCGGGTGCAACAGGGAGTATTTTTTTTTCTTTAGCTTCTTACAATGTGCACTAGAAGATGCTACAAGGGAGATAGAGCCTAGCTCATTTCCTGGCCAGAGGACATCTAGCATCATCTAGCTCTTTCTTTACCAGCCTGACTGGCCCTGCCCCTCTCATTTATCGGATTTCAGTGCTTTCAGTCATGGCAACTCTTTACATGTGGGCGGTCTGTATGCAAACAACATGTCTAGGAATGCCACCTCTCTAGACTGACAGCCACACATCAAGGCATTTAGAAATTTGCATAACTCCTCCCTAGAGACAACCCACTGCTTGCATCAGTGCTGAGGACTCTTGAGGGGAGTACTGGGGCCGGGTGTGGTGCTGTCATGTGTTCAGGAAGCTATCTGAAAACATCACAACACCCTGCTGGACCCTCCCACTACCCATGACTTGCCTGCATAGCATTGAGAAACACAGAGACCCAGTGATACCATCATTAACCAGTTACCGACTGTGCAATAACCTAATGAGGGTTCTGGGAAGGCGTCTGTTGTTGCCCCCCAAAAAATTTTTTATTTATAGCGCAAAAAGTAAAGCGCCCAGTGGTGATTAAATACCACCAAAAGAAAGCTCTATTTGTGAGAAAAAAATGATCAAAATTTCATAGGGGTACAATGTTGCATGACCGCGCAATTGTCAATCAAAGTGCGGCAGCGCTGAAAGCTGAAAATTGGCCTGGTAAATAAGGGGGTATAAGTGCCCGGTAGGCAAGTGGTTAAAGGTTCAACATGTTGATGATGGGAGAAAAGAAGAAGCAGGGAAGGCAAAATATAAGCAGATTAACATTTATCTCAATGGCACTCTTTACCGTTTATAAATCAACTGACACCTATTGTATTGAAGAAACACATCTAGAACTGTATAAAATACTGTATAATAATAACCATGTACAATGTGTAGGTAATTCTGCATAGCAAGGTTTCTGGAGCCTGCAAACCTTTATTGTACGCAGACTTTTTCACCCAGAGAGCGTCATGTACTTGACCCAGTTATCCGGACAGGAGTCGGCTGTACTTTACATTCCAGGCAGCACAATGTTTGATGGTGTCAGAGTCCAGGGAAAATTTTGGTGTAAAAGCTTTGTTCTTGCTCGATCTCTCTGTCCGCAAATTGCATTTTCTCAGTTCTATTCGTTTGGAGCCATTTTCATTTACTCGGTGTCACCTAATCTCTTGGAGGTTGCACAGTAGGTAACAGTCTTAATTCAAAGCTGGAGAATGTGCCGGGGAAGTTTAATTTGTGGGAAAAAAAAAAAACAACAAAAAAGTTTCCATTAAAGTTTTTCCTGGAAATGTTATAATTAAAAATGAATGTTTGTGGAAACTGGGATGTGGCTTTTATTGGATAAATGTTGGATAAACTATATGGCTGAACGTTGTAGAAACTGATCATCACACTTATTTGAGCTTGTCGGACATCACATTCCAAAGCCACGGCCATTAATATGGAGGTGGTCCCCCTTTGCAGCTATATAACAACCTCCACTCTTCTAGGGAGGCTTTCCACAAGATTCGGGAGTGTGACTGTTTGTGCCCATCCAACCAAAAGAACATTTACAAGGTCAGGTACTAATATTGAATGAGAAGGCCTAGTTTGCAGTTGATGTTCAAAATCTCAAAGGAGATCAGTAGGGTTAGGGTCAGGGTTCTGTAGAGACAATTTTTGTGATCTAGGAGCACTGAACCCTATGGAGATATATGGTGTTATAACAAAATGGATGGTTTACGGTCCTAGAGGCTGCTTACCAGCAACTGTGGGGTCTTGCCGGACCCCAGAGGAGTTTATTGAAGTTTTGAAAGGATGGGAGCACCACACCAGCTTGTATAGACTTTTAAAAGATATTTATTTTGTAACATCCAATATGTTTCGGGGGCTCTGCACTCCCCCTTCATCAGTGCTTAAAACTAGACGATAGAGAGAATGCAAAGATTTCTTAAAATATGTAAAAATCTATTTATAAATACAAATTTATAAAAGTACAAATACCCTAATGCATTATTATTGGAGCCAGAGAGGACAAACTAAAACTTCCTCCCTTCCTTCTCCTTCTCCTTCTCCTTCATGGTTTTTATAATTGCAAGTTGGGCAATGTATGTCTTTTCTGGCTCCAGGAATAACGCATCAAGATATTTCGACATTTATATACACACTATATTGCCAAAAGTATTGGGACGCCTGCCTTTACACGCACATGAACTTTAATGGCATCCCAGTCTTATGCAGGCCATAGACGGGTCGAACATCAGCCGATTTTTTGAACGATGAATGAAAAATCGGTCGTTCTTTTGGCCGACGTTACCACCAACGAATAAAAAAAATTGTCCGACTAAATCATAAAGTTCACCCCATAACGTCTGTCCCTTTCAGGTCATAGCTCATGCACAGATATTTTATTGTTAAAACGATCATCCGATTTGGCCATCATTGCCGGGAAGATTGGCCGCAAATTTCCTAACATAACCGATAATCTGAAAGTGCAAAATACACGTAAAACGGCCGACAAATTAATCCACTAACGGTACGAAAATCGGCCGATTTTTCTTTCGGCCAAAAAATCGGACGATTAACGACCCATCTATGGCCTGCATTAGTCCGTAGGGTTTAGTATTGAGTTGGCCCACCCTTTGCAGCTATGACAGCTTCAACTCTTCTGGGAAGGATGTCCAAGGTTTAGGAGGGTGTCTATGGGAAGGTTTGACCATTCTTCCAGAAGCACATTTGTGAGGTCAGGCACTGATGTCGGGGGAGGAGGCCTGGCTCATAGTCTCCGCTCTAATTCATCCCAAAGGTGTTCTATCAGGTTGAGGTCAGGACAGTCAAGTTCCTCCACCCCAAATTCACTCATTCATGTCTTCATGGACCTTAGTTTGTGCACTGGTGTGCAGTCATGTTGGAACAAGAAGGGGCCATCCCCAAACTGTTCCCACAAAGTTGGGAACATGAAATTGTCCAAAATATCTTGGTATGCTGACACTTTAAGAGCTCCCTTCATTGGAACTAGGGGGCCAAGTCCAACCTCTGAAAAACAACACCATAATTCTCCCTCCACCAAACTTTGCACTTGGCACAATGCGGTCAGGCAAGTACCGTTCTCCTGGCAACTGCCAAACCCAGACATGTCCATCAGATTGCCAGACAGAGAAGCATAATTCATTACTCCAGAGAACATATCTCCACTGCTCTAAAGTCCAGTGGTGATGTGCTTTACACCACTGCATCCAACGCTTTACATTGTACTTGGTGATCTAAGGCTTGGATGCAGCTGCTTGGCCATGGAAACCTATTCCATGAAGCTCTGCATGCTAATCTCCTGTGCTAATCTGAAGGCCACACGAAGTTTGGAGGTCTTTAGCTATTGGCTCTGCAGACAGTTGGCAACTTCTGCGCACTGTGCACTTCAGCATACGCTGACCCCGCTCTGTCATCTTATGTGGCCTATCACTTGGTGGCTGAGTTACTGTTGTACCCAGTTGGTAACACTTTGTTAAATCACCACTAACAGTTGACCATGAAATATTTAGTAGCAAGGAAATTTCACAGATGGATTTATTGCACAGGTGGCAACCTATCACAGTACCACGCTTGGAGTCACTGATCTCCTGAGAGCGACCCATTCTTTCACAAATGTTTGTAGAAGCAGTCTGCATGCCTAGGTGATGATTTTATACACCTGTGGCCATGGAGGTGATTGGAACACTAGAATCTAATGATGCGGAGGGGTGTCCCAATACTTTTGGCAATATAGTGTATGTATATATATATATTTATTTATTTCAGGTATTTATATAGCGCCATCAATTTATGCAGCGCTTTACATATTTATATATTATGCATTCACATCAGTCCCTAACCCTTAAGGGGTGTACAATCTAAGGTCCCTAACTTACATTCATACCCATACTAGGGCCAATTTAGACAGGATTCAATTAACCTACCAGCATGTCTTTTGAGTGTGGGAGGAAACCCACCCAGGAACAGGGAGAACATATAAAGTCCAGGCAGGTGGTGCCGTGGCTGGGATTTGAACCAACGACCCGAGTACTGCTAGGCGGAAGTGCTAACCATTTAGCCTCTGTGCTGCCCACAGCCCACTGCCCACATATATATATATATATATATATATATACTGCTAAATAAAAAATAGGAACACTTTGAAAACACATCAGATCTCAAAGGGGAAAAATCTCATGCTGGATATCTATACTGATATGGATGGGTAATGTGTTAGGAACGTAAGGATGTCCCATCGTTTGATGGAAATTTAAATTATCAACCTACAGAGGACTGAATTCAAAGACACCCTGATAATCAAAGTGAAAAAATGATGTAGCAGGCGAGTCCATTTTGCTGACATTTCATTGCAGCAACTCAGAATAATCCTCAGTAGTTTGTATGGCCCCCACGTGCTTGTATGCATGCTCCTAATGAGGCTACAGTTTGTGTCTTGGGCTATTTCTTCCAAGATCTGGACCAGGACATCACTGAGCTCCTGGACAGTATGAGGTGCAACCTTGTGGCGTCAGATGGACCGAAACATAATATCCCAGAGGTGTTATATTGGATTTAGGTCAGATGAGCGTGAGGGCCATTCAATGGTATCAATTCCTTCATCCTCCAGGAACTGCCTGCATACTCTCCTCACATGAGACCCTTTCCCATCTGTCACATGTGCTCAGGGTGAACCTGCTCTCATCTGTGAAAAGCACAGGACACCAGTGGTGGACCTGCCAATTCTGGTATTCAATGGCAAATGCCAATCGAGCTCTATGGTGCCGGGCAGTGAGCACAGGGCCCACTAGAGGACTTCGGGCCCTCATGCCACCCTCATGAAGTCTGTTTCTGATTGTTTGGTCAGAGACATTCACACCAGTGGCCTGCTGGAGGTCATTTTGTAGGGCTCTTGCAGTGCCCATCCTGTTCCTCCTTGCACAAAGGAGCAGATACTGGTCCTGCTGATGAGTTATGGACCTTCTACGCCCTGTGCAGCTCTCCTAGAGTAACTGCCTGTCTCCTGGAATCTCCTCCACGCTCTTGAGACTGTGCTGGGAGACACAGCAAACCTTCTGGCAATGGCACATATTGATGTGCCATCCTGGAGGAGTTGGACTGCCTGTGCAATCTCTGTAGGGTCCAGGTATCGCCTCATGTTACCAATACTGACCCTAGCCAAATACAAAACTAGTGAAAAACAGTCAGAAAAGATGAATAGCGAAAAAATGTCAGTGGCCTCCACCTATAAAACCATTCCTGTTTTGGGGGTCATCTCATTGTTGCCCATCAAGTGCACCTGTTGTTAATTTCATTACCAGCAAAGCAGCTGAAACTGATTAACAACCCCCTCTGCTACTTAACTGACCAGATCAATATCCCAGGAGTTTCATTAATTTGATGCTATACTCTGATTACAAAGTGTCCCTTTCATTTTTTTGAGCAGTGTATATATGCAATAGAAAAGAATATAAATAAATCAGTGTCACGGATGGACTGTATCTGTGGCAGTGGCAGGGTGAAGAGAAGGGCTAGAACTCCACAGTGATCAGCAGCTGCCAGCCGGCTTGCAGTAAGAGACTGAGTCTGTGAGGAACACTGAAAGGAGCAGCAGCTCAGCTGTTACACTGGTCCCAGACACCCAGCATCGTCCTCTGTCCTTTCTTCCTCCCCTCTGCTGCCCCTTCTCTCAGCTAAAGGATCATTCATGACGTGGCAGTTTCCCACACAGAGAGAGTGCCGGTCGGTGCTGAGTAGAGATGAGCGAATCGAACCAGGCGAACCGGAATTCGATACGAATTTCACGAAAAATTCGATTCGCGGCGAATCCGAATATTTGCCTACTTCGGGTGCGCGAATCGGATTTTTCCCGATCAGCCGGCAAAAGTGTCCCTGCAGAGAGCTCCGCTATTTCTGACAGTTCTCTGACAGAAGGAACACATGTACAGCGGTTGAAACATTGTATCTATTAGTTTCCATTTAGGATACAGATGTTTCAACCGCTGTACATGTGAAGAAGCTGTCAGAGAACTGTCAGAAATAGAGGAACTCTGCACATACACTTTTTGCCGGTTTGGAATTCTTATTTTCATCCTACTTCTTCTTCTTCATCCTCATCCTCAGAAGAAGAAGAAGAGGATGAGGATGAGGATGAAGAAGAAGAAGAAGAAGAAGAAGAAGTAGGATGAAAATAAGAATAATTCCAAGCCGGCAAAAAGTGTATGTGCAGAGTTCCTCTATTCTGCAGATACACTTAGAGGAGCTCTGCAGATACACTTTTTGCCGGCTTGGAATTAATCTTATTTTCATCCTACTTCTTCTTCTTCATCCTCATCCTCATCCTCAGAAGAAGAAGAAGAGGATGAGGATGAAGAAGAAGAAGAAGAAGAAGTAGGATGAAAATAAGAATAATTCCAAGCCGGCAAAAAGTGTATCTGCAGAGCTCCTCTAAGTGTATCTGCAGAATGTCATTTATGGAAACAAATAGATACAATGTTTCAACCGCTGTATGGAGTGAATGTCACAGAACTGTCAGAAATAGACAGAAACTGTCACAGAACTGTCCTTCTTCTCATCCTTCTCCTTCTTCTCATCCTTCTTCTCATCCTTCTCCTTCTTCTCATCCTTCTCCTTCTTCTCATCCTTCTCCTTCTCCTTCTTCTCATCCTTCTCCTTCTTCTCATCCTTCTTCTCATCCTTCTCCTTTTTCTCATCCTTCTTCTCATCCTTCTCCTTCTTCTCATCCTTCTTCTCATCCTTCTCCTTTTTCTCATCCTTCTTCTCATCCTTCTCCTTCTTCTCATCCTTCTTCTCATCCTTCTTCTCATCCTTCTCCTTCTTCTCATCCTTCTCCTTCTTCTCATCCTTCTCCTTCTCCTTCTTCTCATCCTTCTCCTTCTATTTCTTCTCATCCTTCTCCTTCTTCTCATCCTTCTTCTCATCCTTCTCCTTCTTCTCATCCTTCTCCTTCTTCTCATCCTTCTCCTTCTTCTCATCCTTCTCCTTCTCCTTCTTCTCATCCTTCTCCTTCTCCTTCCTCATCTCCAAGGGCATTTAAATTAAAGGTACAGTGTTCTGCACTAATTTAAAGGCTCTCTGAAGCCTAGAAACCCTTTTTATAAGTTAACTTCGTAGCGAATTAATTCACATCGAATCGAATTTCTTCCTGGAATTCGCCGAATCAGCCGAATCGAATTTTTGAAAAATTCGCTCATCTCTAGTGCTGAGCCTAGGCACCCCTAAGTGGCAGTGAGCCTAGTTTGCCTAGTGGAAGCACCGGCCCTGCCTGTAGCCAGCAACAATAGACCTCCCCCCCAGAAACATTAGTCCCCCCAGCAACAATAGACCCCCAGCAACATTATACCCCTAGACTACTGCCTGCAATATTAAATCTCCCAGCAGCCAACATCAATAGACCCTACAGCAGCCAGCAACAGAAGATCTCTTCCAGCAGTAGTTGACCACCAAGCAACATAAGACCCCCCTTCCAGCAACAATAGACCTCTTGAGCAACAATAAACCCACACCCAGTAATAGCCCCCTTCCCCCAGCAAAAACAGACTAACGCATGCAACAATAGATCTCCCCTCTTGCCCCCCCAGCAGCATAAGACTCCCTCCCCAGCAACAAGGGATCATCCACCAGAAACAATAGACTTCCCTAGCAACAATAGATCCACAGCAGCTAGCAGCTCACCCCACCACTCCTTCCCATTACAATAATTCAGTGCTGGAGGCGCCAGAACTGAGTTCCCCTGCTTTTAATATATTTTAAGTAACCTTTGTATTTTCTCTATTGTCTAGTTTCTAGCTTTTAGCCCTGATGAAGGAAGGGGGGGGGGGGTGGCGAGCCCCTAAAATAAAAATCTTTTAAAAGGTCTATACAACTGGTGTGGCACCCCCATCCTTTCAAAGTTTCAATAGGTCTCTGTACAGGACACTTGAGTTCCTCTACGCCAAACTCATCACACTCTGTCTTTATGGAGCTGGCTTTGTGCACCTGAACGTAATATTATGGAGGAGTGTTCAGGTACTTTTGACCATATAGTATATAAATGCATTTATTTCTTGGTTCTTAACATTGGCGTAGTTATCTTGGGAGCTGAAGCTACTGAAATTTTGGTACTTTATTTTTCAGTAACCTGTATAGGTTGTGATATTGCCTCTTCTTTGTCACACCCAAAAAAAAAAATAAGGACAGGCTCAATTCACTAAGCTATAACACATGCTTTTTTGCACAGTGTATTATTATTAGATGTATGTATATAGTGCTGTCAATTTATGCAGTGCTTTGCATATGTACTGTATATTCACATCACTCCCTAACCCTCAAGGGGTGTGCAATCAAAGGTCCCTAACTTACATTCATACATATACTAGGGCCAATTAACCTACCAGCATGTCTTTGGAGCGTAGGAGGAAACCAGAATACCTGGAGAAAACCCATGCAGGCACAGGGAGAACATGCAAACTCCAGGCAGATGGTGCCATGGTTGGGATTTAAACCAACTCCTAGTACTGCCAGGTGGAAGTGCTAACCATTTAGCCACTGTGCTGCAGTACACTTATCTAGTTTACAAAGAATAATGAAGAGCTGCCGGCTAAGTGCTGACAGGGTTAATATGGTAAACATAACTCCCTACCCACTAATTAAAGCTGAGTACCAGTTGAATAAAAAAAAATATAAGTCAGCAGCTGCAAAAACTGTAGCTGCTGACTTTTCAAATACAGACACTTACCTGTCCCTCACCATGGCGGGTTTCACAGGCCGTCTTCTCTCCCCAGCGCCGGCATCTTCAGTGTGGGTAGTGGTGTATTTAGGTTTCATGCTGCCCTAGTTAACACCAAAATTGGCTCTCCGCCCCACCCCCCACCCTACGGAGAGACCCTGACACTGACAAACACCCCCCTCTTCCACGATAAGAGCCTGACATTGACCAACAGCACCCCCCCACCCAAGAGAGCCTTCCATTACCACCGCCCCATAGACACACGCGCATCCCCCCCCCCCCAAGAGTCAGGCTCTGCATACCCCATCAAGCAGCCTGCAGCCTCTCTTAGATCCCACCTGGTCCCCATGCTTCGTGTCCTTTCTTCCATCCCTTCTTTTGGGGGGCGGCGCTGCCCCCCTGAAAAATGCCGCTGCCCCCCCCTGAAAAATGATGCTGCCCCCCCTGAAAAAATGCCGCCCTAGGCAAATGCCTTGTGGTAAATACGCCCCTGAGTGTGGGCACCCGGCTGTGACAGCTTGCGTGCATACACGAGCAGCATTGCGCTTTGTGAATGGCCCCGTAGTCTTCTGGGACCTATCACGTGTCCCAGAAGACTACTAAGGGGGGGGCAATTTCCGCTTCTGGTGGCCTTAGGCGATCACAGCAGAAGTGGGAGCGGGTACCTGTCAAATTTGGGTAGCCACTCCCTCCCCCTCCCCAAAAGTGCCAGTCCTTAACAGGGAGCGGGGGACAAAGGCTTAAAGGGTAGGTTTTTTCAGTAGGTTAAAGCAAGCAAAACAGTAAGTAGCAGTTTTTTTTTTGTTTTTGTTTTTTTTTTAATTTAGGCTACTTGAATGGAAATGTAACAAATATAAAGTAGGCGTTATCCCAGTTTGGACACAGAAATGGAAACACAATTTAAGGTCTTTTTTTTCCAATGGAGTTTTGATTTAACATCTTTATCTGGTTCATGCCTTCGGTCTTCGTTGTGATTCTGAGAGTACGCTTCTCCACGCTTACGCCGCGTCCTCATGCATTGCCATTTAGCTGCTGGGAAATCTTGGATGCTGTTCAGTTTTAAATGCTCCGAACAAGACTGCCGGCAACATTCTCACAAAGAAAACATTTCAGCCTGACTGCCTTCCCAAATGTAATTAGATAATATTCATGAAGTGGATGAGAAGGATTTGTTGGAAAATGAAGAGGACACATTGTGCACTATATAAAAAGAGCAAAACACACCAATTTTATCAGAAGTATATGAAATTTTAGATAATGTTTAAAAGCATTTTCTTCCACTTTTACATGGAGAACAAGCTGTCCAGCAAAAGTGACAGTTACAGGGGTTGGGGTCAGGCCATATAATATTTATAGGGGTGCTTACAATAGTCAGCGTAAGTGATGTGTTTTAAACCTTTTTTCAAAAGTAACCTATTGCTTTAACTCAGGGCTCTCCAAATTACGGCCTGGGGGCCAAAGCTGGCTAAGAAAGTTTATCCCGCCCACAGCTAGTGTCAGTAGTGTATGCACAGACTCAATGTAGAGACTGAGGATTTAGGTCAATTGGTCTTTCCTTGTCCTCCCAAAACTAACTGATTACTGATATATCTGATGTAAGGGGGGGAGGTCTGATGGGGACCCTGATGTAAGGATTGCTCTGATGGGGACTCTAATGTAAGGGAAATTCTGATGGGGACTTTGTTGTAAGGGGAATCTGATGGGGACATAATGTAAGGTTGGGGGCTCCAATGTGGACCCTGACATAAAGGAAACTCTAATGGGGACCTTGATGTAATAAGGATATAATGGGGACCCTCATGTACTTTGGGGGGATCTGATAGGGACCCTGATGTAAGGAGGGGGATTCTTATGGGAACCCTGATGTTGGGGGGGGCTCTGCCTGGGGCTCTGATGTGGACCCTAATGTAAGGGGGGGCTCTAATAGGGACCTTGATGTAAGGAGCGGGACTTTTATGGGGACCCTGATGTAGGGGGCTCTGATTGGGGCTCTGATGGGGACCCTAGTGTAAGGGGGGCTCTGATAGGGACCCTGATGTAAGGGGGGCTCTACTGGGGACCCTGATGTAAGGATTGATCTGATGGGGACTCTATTGTAATGGAAATTCTAATGGGGACCTAGCTGTAAGTGGGATCTGATGGGAACCATAATGTAAGGTGGGGGAAACTGATGGGAACCCTGATGTAAGGAGGGGGACTCTGATGGGGACCCTGATGTAAGGGGTATCTGATGGGAACCCTGACGTAAGGTGGGGGGATCTGACGGGCACCCTGACATAGAGTGGGGGGATCTGATGGGGACCTTGATGTAAGGGGGATCTGATGGGGATAGGTAAAAGGTAGATTTTAGAGGTTCCAAAATAAATTACTGTATCACCCAATATATGGCTTCCATCCAGTAGCCAAAAAACATGCAGACAAAAAGGGGGTTTGTGAAAAGAAATTCACAGAAAAGCGGCTACATTATGAACAGAATGCGATACTCAGAAAAATTTCCAAAAAATTATGCTTTATTTCACATTAATGATTGACATATGGACAATCGCCCTGGTTTACCATCACCTCAGTATGAGACAATACACACAGACCTAAAACCATTAAAATCACACCAAGACCGGTCTAGATATGTGTGCTACAAAGGCTATGACCACAATAGTCTAAAGCACTTAGATCTATAGATCTGCAATGAGCAGAAAGTATGAGCTTTGCCCATTTCAGATATAGAAGTCTTATGTTGGACCTCTGCAGAGAGACAGCTGCTTCTACACAGTGCATAGTTAATATGCAAAAGAACACTTGCAGACAGGAGTCCAGCCTGCAGTCCCCTCCAAAAGACCCTGTCCCGGCTTGGTCTGTCACAATCTCCTCTGGTATGACTACAGTTTCTGAGAGTCTTCTGTATCTTTATAAATACTGAATATTATGTGTGGCCCTTTGGTGATATCAGGGGCTGCATTTGTGAACCCCCAGGGGCGGACACTCAGGCACTGCTCGAGGGCACGGGGTCAGTAGGGGGCCCCATGAGATGCCCTCAGTACCTTTCATAGACATTTTTGGGAGTGGTTTGAGTGTGGGAAAAGACACAGGGGCCCCATGATCCCCTATTGTCTGGGGGCCCCATGAGTTGTCAGTCCACCCTGTGGACCCCTATACTGAATAAGTTAACCAGTTCAACATTTTGGACATGCCTATATACAAAATGTGAACAGTTGCAGCTGTGAACTTGTTCCTGCATTGTACAGCCACCTCCTGACGTCAACAAGTGGTCCCCCAATCTTCTCCGAGAATTGTGAACCTGGAAGCACTCAGCTTTGGGTGTATTTGGTTTCCCAGTTGGCAGAATGCTGGCTACACAGCTGCTCAAATCCAGATATACAGCTAACCAAGCAAGTATGCACTTGACCTGGAGTGGAGAGCAGGGGAGACAAAAAGACTAGAAAGGCTAAAAGACCCCTAATGTCTCCTAAACAGTCCCTGTCACCTGCCAAATGCTATTACATAGGGGGCTTGTTGGCTATCTGAGCATCCATGTTTACTACATTTCCCTTCTAAATCACTGCTCTCATTCTCCTTCTGCAACTTCATCATGCCTGCTCAGTATGTGTCCTCATTTTATATTCCTTGTTGGACCCATGGGCACTTTGTGCGATTAGCAGCTGAGCTACTGAATAACATAACCAGCTACCCACTTTTTATCATCAACATATTCAATTGCTATTTATGGGAAATGCAGCTGATAAAGTAGTACAACGCTAAAGTCAGCATTGGACTCCTTATAAATGATGAGCGAATCAGCAGGAATTAATTTCGACCAAAATTTATTTAATCTGAAAAAGATTTGTCAAACTAGAATTAGAATTTTGATGGTCATTTAAAGAGGAACTTAACTTTCATTGGGAGTTTGCCCTATTTAAACACCCTCCCCTAGAAATGCTTTTTTCTTTTGTGTGTCTCCAACCCTGCCACCATTATGGCGTAGGCCATATTGATATGTCCCTGGTCCTTCAGCCTCCTCGTATATTTACATCACATCTTCCAGGAGGCTGCAGGATCAAACACGCAGAGCAGTTGGAAGGCAGACCTGGCATGTCTTGAGTATCTGGCTGCCTGAACCAGTAAGAGACAGCCAGCTGAAGGACCAAGATGGCAGAAAGGGACCCAGTCTATGTCAATGGATTGGGTTTGTGGCTGATATAGAGAAAACAAACTTTCTGTTTTCTCAGATCTTAATAAGTTCTGGTTTTGGTCCTGAAGCCTTCAGGATTTGTAGGGCTTTGTATGAGATACATCTTCATTTTCTAGGTCCACATCTTAGCTGTGTAGCACCCACTAGGTGAAGGTAAATTTATTTTTGGCTCACGGTAGTAAGTGAGCCTGAATTTCTGTGGGCTTAGCATGACTCAGCAGGTTGGAACTCTTTTGCCTGGTTCTGGAGGTCCATGGAACACCCTCAGTACAGCTGGTTGAAGAGGAGGATTCATAAATTCTGAGGATACACTGATTAGGTTTTGTTGTTTTTTATGTTTCCTGTCATTTAAATATAAAAATATAAAAAAAATGTGTGCTGTATTCAGTTTGTAGTCTTCTATGTTTTTTAAAGTTTGCTTTTTTAGTATATATTTTTGTTATTTAACACCTTTTAGTGAATAGGCAAAAAGGGGGTAAACATAACAACGTAGATTTTTTTAAAGAGACAATACACTATTTTTTTCATTCTTTTTTGGTGTATTTATTGTTATAGGTTAATGCTATTTGTGACCTCAGTATGCCATTTTTAAGCCCACATCAAAATTCCCCTTGCTGCAAGAACATTGATTAACCTTCCAACAGTGAACCAAAAATGTACAACTGTATGCATTCCTAGTTCTCACGCCCATTGACAAATTGAATATAAGTGTTATTGTCAGCTGTTTTTAGACCTATTGCCTGGAACACCTTTAAGCTGAAGTTTATTTTTTTTTTTTAAACAGCCCCAGGGACTGTACTTACTACAAATGAAGAAAGTCCCATGTGCTGATGGCTGCTTGTTCCTCTGTCCTCTTCCTCCGGCTACCCTTGCATTGGTGATCTTCCAGTGCTGCTGGGGTTAATATGGGGTGCAGCTGTAATAGGTACTCATCAAGTGCTGACTATGCCCACAATTGCTGCCCCCTGCTCCATTCATAGAAGCGGAACTATTGGTTCCCACAATGAAAATATATGAATGGAGGACTGGTGGATGAATGAAAGGTCGAATGAGTTGCTAAGGTTTGGGTCCCCCTATAGTCCTGCGCAGCCAGGAAACACACATTTCCACACTGACTTGCACTCAGGAGTTAATTACCAGTCCTTGAGCTTGTGTTTTGTTGTTTTTTATTTCGACTTGGATAGGGTAAGGGGGATACCGAATGGAACTGAGAAACCAAGGACAACTTTGTGAACTATGTACAGTGGTTACAGCAATCAGTCCCTTCTGGATAGCTAGCCAGCATCTCCTGTATTACCACTTCATTCCTCAGATGCCTCCTCTTTACCCAGCTGTCTGGAGGAACCCTTGAGAAGGGATCCGATGTCTGCCACATAAATGGTGAAACAGTCCTGGGCGGCAGGCTAATCCAGCTTTCCACTAGAGTGCCTCCTTCCCCTATCTGGTCCAGGGGGTGCAGGTGTACTCACTTAGTCCTTCTTCTAAGTTGCCATTGAGTTGGTGGCTGCTACTAGGCCTCCTAGCTGGGCCACTCCTTCCCTGCCACACAAGTGGTCCTCTCTCAGGGGGACCATAAAGTCCTAAGCTTTCAGCCTTCCCAGGTCCTTCTGCCTGGAGGTGAGCCCCACTCCCATCTGGGCCCCCTCCCAGGCTCCTGCTCCTCAGCCTCACATCTTCCTCTTCCACCTAAATTCTCCTCCCTGCTGAGCAGGCACGGTCACTCTTAAAGTTTGTCCTGGCCCCTTGCCAAGCTTCCTGTCTGGGATGGGCCAGGATCCTCGAAAAGTACAGATAATCCACTCCTCAGATCCACCCACTGCTTCTAGACCTTTCTCCAAAGCTCTAGAGCAGGGTGAAATTTCAGAGGGCTGGTCTACAGAGCCTCTCAGCTCTGACCACAATTTGACCCCTACTAGCTATCACACCCAGGCTGCTATTCAGCCCTCCTTGCTAACAATTGGAGTCTAGCTCCCCCCTAGCTTACTAGGAGGGTGCTACATATGAATGGTGTGGGGGGAAGGTGGGCAAGGTAGGCATAGTCGCAACTATGAGTAAGGCCTTCATAGGCTGGATCGCATTAGTGTTTGGCTCTGTTTGGAACATGTGTACTCCTTTATCTACCTAGAAGTATTCTTGTGTTGCAGGGTGGAGACTGCAGGTCAGGCACAGTGAGTAGAAACAGAGAGCTCTTGCCAGCCCTGCCTGCACAGGACACACTTCATTCTTGATAAGTACCGTACCTGGTGCTGCTTTTTGCAAAAACAAATTTACTAGACTTCAACTTCAAGTCTGCCTTCTACAACCTTTTTTAACACAGAGGAGCCCTTAAGAAACCCCTGCCAATAATTACTTCATCTACAGCTCATGGTCACTGAGGGTAGACTGAAAGGTCACTGTTGGTAGAACACTACGCCGTCATGGTTTCAAATCATGCATTGCACGGAAGGTTCCCCTGCTCAAGTCATCACATGTCCAGGCCCGTCTGAAGTTTGCCAATGACCGTCTGGATGATCCAGAGGAGGCATGGGAGAAAGTCATGTGGTCAGATGAGACCAAAGTAGAACTTTTTGGTCTAAACTTCACTCGTCGTGTTTGGAGGAAAAAGAAGGATGAGTTGCATCCCAAGAACACCATCCCTACTGTGAAGCATGGGGGTGGTAACATCATGCTTTGGGGGTGCTTTTCTGCGAAGGGGACAGGACAACTGCACTGTATTAAGGAGAGGATGAATGGGGCCATTTATTGTAAGATTTTGAGCAACAACCTCCTTCCCTCAGTCAGAGCATTGAAGATGGGCCGTGGCGGGGTCTTCCAACAAGACAACAACCCGAAGCACACAGCCAGGATAACCAAGGAGTGGCTCCATAAGAAGCATATCAAGGTTCTGGAGTGGCCTAGCCAGTCTCCAGACCTAAATCCAATAGAACAGCTTTGGAGGGAGCTGAAACTCTGTGTTGCTCAGCGACAGCCCCGAAACCTGACAGATCTAGAGGAGATCTGTGTGGAGGAGTAGGCCAAAATCCCTGTTGCAGTGCAAACCTGGTCAAGAACTACAGGAAACGTCTGACCTCTGTAATTGCAAACAAAGGCTTCTGTACCAAATATTAACACTGATTTTCTCAGGTGTTCAATTACTTATGTTCAGCAGTGCAAGACAAATACATTCTTTAAAAATCATACAATGTGATTTCCTGAATTTTTTTTTTTAACAATGTGATTTTCAGAGCACTCCATGATTTCTAGGTGGGAGAACATGCAAAATCGCAGGGTGTTCAAATACTTCTGTTCCTCACTGTATATCTAAACTATCTTTGCTGTCAGTGGTTACTTATCTGAAAGAAATAGATTGCTTACAGCTCAAGGAACCCAGAGCAACCCACAGAACCTTGGTTGAGAAAGGATGTCTTAAAGAGTAACTCCACTTTTGTTGAGAAAAGTGTCCCTGTATAGAGTAAAACTGTATGGGAGTGATTTAATCAACTGCTGTACCTGCAGGGCTCTAATGAGGATCCTTTTAGGGTAGGTTCTGCATACCTTTAGATCTGAATGCCATTTGGGATTATCTCACCATAAATTAAATTTTTTGTTGTAGGGGATACTTGGATCCTACCTCGTATCTTAGTGCTGACTTCTGGGAAAATCAGTGAGCCAATCACTCAAACAGGTAATGAAATTTCTGTGGGGGTGTTCTGTACACCATTTGTGTACAGCACACCTCCAGGTAGTCATATTGCTTTGCATTGTACAGAAAATTACAGCGCTGCAGACTGAAAAGGAAAGGTCATTTTTAATAACATTTAATTACAGTATGACTTGTCGCAATTGTATATTACATATTAATTTTTTTTTCATTTGCTATTTTTTTTCCACAAAAGTGGAGTTACCCTTTAAGTAAAAACAAACAGAAATAACCACCTAAAACAAACACAAAAACACCAAGTAGGGGGCTTCCCATTCTATTTGGTTAACAATAGCTTGTGTTCTGTCTTGGCATCGGTTGTACTTGTGGCGAGATTCGTTTAGACCCAGTCTGTCAGAATGTGTGCAGCAAGTTGAATGATCGCCTTAACAGATAGTTTACTCAATGAATAACAACTTCAGAGGTATTTTCCAATGCTTCTTTATACTTCAAGGTAACAAAGGTGTGAACATAAAGGTGTTTTCATAGGTAAATTTCCAGTAATGTACATAGCCTGCTCACTCTACAGCATCTTGATAACCACTAAACTAAAATGTTGTTACACCAGGAAATGAAGGTGGAAGCAACCAACTAGTCAGAAACAGCAGGGGTGTGTGGATGATACCAAATAACATTATAACATAACATGTAAATAACAACAGCTAAACAGTAAAGCTGCGTGGCAGCACACTCCCCGTCTGGTATCGAGAGATACCACTACACAATTACTTTCTTCCTTATAAAATACTACATTGCATACAGTAAAATACTATCTAACCTTCTCAAATCTGCAAGTTAGCTATATTAGAGGTCTTAAGTGACTCCCTCACATAACACTGAATCAGAATTACTAGAAGCAGGCATAATTAGGACAATCTCAGTGACTGGTCTGAGGAAGGTTTTTGAGTCTCCGTCCTTAACGATCCTGACTTCCACACTTCGGACTCTTCCATCATCACTGGCAATGGCTTTTGTAATAAGTCCAACTGGCCACTGGATCCGGTGAGTTTGCTGGTCTTTTAGCAGGACTAGGTCCCCTTCCTTTAAGTTGGGCTTCTGGGTTTGCCACTTTTTACGTCCTTGAAGAAGTGTGAGGTATTCCTTCTTCCATCTGTCCCAGAAACGATCTGCAAGGTATTGAGCGTATCTCCACTGACGTTTATATACGTCCTTTTCATCGAAAATACCCTTGGCGCTTGAATCTGTCCAATCTTCCTGCTCAATAATGTAGCTGGAGTTAAGATAGTCAGAAATTCTGGGTCTGTAGATACGGCAGTCAATGGTCTTGAGTTGATTATTGCTGCGACCTCAGCAAGGAATGTGGTGAGCACCTCATGGGTAAGGAGTGAAGAACTTACGTCAAGCAACATTGAGTCCAATATGCGCCTTGCCATCCCAATCATGCGTTCCCATGCTCCGCCCATGTGCGAAGAGTGTGGTGGGTTGAATTTCCATACGCAGCCTTGATCACTCAAATAATTTCCAACTTGTTGTTGGTCTATCTGTAACTCTCTGCAAGCACCAATGAAATTAGTTCCACAATCTGATCTCAACAACTTCACAGGACCTCTTAGAGCAAGAAATCTCCTTAGAGCGTTGATAAAACTTGAAGTGTCCATTGACTCAATCACTTCGATATGTACAGCTCTTACACTTAAACAAGTGAACATTACAGCCCATCTTTTGCTGTTGACTTCACCACCACGAGTTCTTCTGGCCATTACTATCCATGGTCCAAACACATCGATTCCAACATATGTAAAGGGTGCATCTTCACTCAGTCTGTCTGCGGGTAGGTCAGCCATCTGTTGATACTGCTGTCTACCTCTCAACTTCTGACATTTGACACAGTTATGAATAATCGTGGCTATTTGTCTTTTCACTCCAATTATCCAGAACCCTGCAACTCTGATGGCACCTTCGGTATAGTGTCTTCCTTGATGTCTGACTCTCTCATGGTAATGCCGGATAATCAAGGTTGCCAAATGGTGGTTTCTTGGTACTATCAAAGGGTTCTGTTCCCTTCTTAGCAGGTTTGACTTATTCAGTCGTCCCCCAACTCTAAGCATGTCTTCATTGTCAATTATTGGGTTCAGTTTGAATAGTGGACTACCCTTTGAGACTGGTCTATTGCCTCTCAAACACTTAATCTCTTCTGCAAAGACTTCTTCTTGCACACGACGTATGATAAATAACTCTGCCTTCTCATACTCTAACGCATTGGGTGACTCCTTGCAGGTGTGCCATCCATGACAAGATGATGTCTGGTTGGACTTGCAGAAAATCTGTGCAATATGACTCAATCTTGCTATAGTCTTCACCAGTCTTTTCCAAGAAGAGAAACGTTCAAAACGTCTTACCTCCAAGTTTCTTCTTGAGCAAATGTTAGAACTCAATGTTATAACTTCAGGGCGGATTTCTTGATCAGTGTCTGGATCCACCAGGTAGAAATCGATATCTTCTTCTGAGTTTGTAGAAGACTGATCTGTTAAAAACTTGGGTCCTGTAAACCAAATGGTTTGCGTGAGGACAACTGCTGGCACTGACCTCGTGGCAATGTCGGTGGGATTCAAACCAGTCGGGACATAGTTCCATTGTTCAGGTCTACTGACTTTTCTTATTCGTTCTACCCTGTTAGCCACGTACACATAGAACCTTCTTACACTGTTGCATATGTAGCCAAGTACGACCTTGCTGTCAGTATAGTACTTAACCTGATCAATTTCAGTGTCCATTTCATTTTGCAGGAATTCTGCAACTTTGACAGCTAGGGTTGCTCCACACAATTCTAATCTTGGAATCGTGTGAGCCGGTGTTGGAGCTAACTTGGCTCTTCCTAGAAGAAACCCGACATGGGATCTCCCGGAGGAATCTATGATCTTGAGATAAGCCACGGCCGCTATAGCCTCGGTGGACGCATCACAAAAGATATGGATCTCTGACTTCTTGAAGTTGAAGTAGGTGAATAGCAGCGTGGGATATTAAGTACAAGGGACTTCCACTGACTTCAATGCCGTTTGAAATTTGAAAAAATGTAATTGAATGAATTTGAACTCCAAAAATTCTACCTAAATAGGAATCTCAACACTGCTCTTTATAAATATTCCAGAAACATTTAAACTAGAAAAATCACACCTGACCACATGTGGAACTCTGTGATGAATGAATGTCTAGTTTGAATTTCAAGCAGCAGATGTAGCTTTATAGAAGTGTGGCAACGAGCACATAGAGGATGTACATCACATGGGAATGGTTAGTGTTTACTAGACGTACGAATTGAAATTATGAGCATGTTCTCCTTTGTAAAGACCAGCAAATGTTTATATACGAGGGGCAGGAATAAATACCCACAAAGGGACATGCTCATCTGCTAATATGTATGAAATGCAAAAACCATGGCTGGCTGGAAAGAGGAGATAGCATCTTCCCCACTGCAAGGTTAAAGCGCCAGTAAACAGAAAAGACTTGCTGCTACTGAAGTGCTTTAATAATCGTGATGGATAAATATGTTAACATTTCAGGCGCGTATAAGAAATTAACAAATGATAAATTATAGTAATGAATAAGCGCTAGCAGTGCGAAATGCATTGACTGTGTTTTCTTGCTCCCATGTTGTCTATTGTTGCTGTATATGGCATTTTAAAGATTATCAGTAAAGTGGATGCAGTTTTTAAGTGTGCGCCCTTTTGGATCCTGAGTAAGGTAAGGGGGAGCGGACACAGCTCTGTGACCAAGCCCCGATGGGTGGGGTGAAACGGGTCAGCTGGCATGACTAGCACGGTGCTGAGGCCATTTCATATATCCAACCTCTGTGACCAAGCCCCTATGGGTGGGGTGAAACGCGTCAGCTGGCATGGCTAGCACGGTGCTGAAGCCATTTCCTATATTCAACCTCTGTGACCGAGCCCCGATGGGTGGGGTGAAACGCATAAGCTGGCATGGCTAGCACAGTGCTGAGGCCATTTCATATATCCAACCTCTGTGACGCAGCCCTGATAGGAGGAGTGAAATGCGTTAGTGGCATGGCTAGCATGGTGCTGAGGCCATTTCATATATCCAAGATCTGTGACCAAGCCCCAATGGGTGGGGTGAAACGCGTTAGTTGGCATGGCTAGCACGGTGCTGAGGCCATTTCATATAGCCAACGTCTATGACCAAGCCCCGATGGGTAGGGTGAAATGCGTCAGTCGGCATGGCTAGCATGATGCTAAGGCCATTTTATATATCCAACTTCTGTGACCAAACCCTGATGGGCAGGGGAAAACACGTCAGTGGGCATGGCTAGCACGGTGCTGAGGCCATTTCATATATCCAATCTCTGTGACAAAGCCCTGATGGGAGGGGTGAAACGCATCAGCTGTCATGGCTAGCACGGTGCTGAGGCCATTTCATATATCCAACCTCTGCGACCAAGCCCCGATGGGTGGGGTGAAATGCACCAGCGGGCATTACTAGCACGGTGCTGAGGCCATTTCATATATCAAACCTCTGTGATGAAGCCCTGATAGGAGGGGTGAAACGCATCACCGGGCATGGCTAGCACGGTGCTGAGGCTATTTCATATATCCAACATGCTGGACTCCTGGGGCTGGTTTTGAACGGCGTCCACTCCCCTTTCCCCTATTCTAGATACTGGAACGGACTCAGGATCCTGCTTCCTTCATTCCCTGGCAGGGTGATCCTTCTGTGAATCTGGCTTTGGAGCTTTAAGCTTCCCTTTGGATCCTATTGCATTTGTTCCCCCAGTGGGGACTCAGAAAACAATTAAAATCTTACACGGGTTCTAACCATTTACTATTGTACAGGAAACTATGGAAAAAATGGTTTTAGATACACTTTAACTTGTCTTTGTCTTTGGCCTTAGATACAACATAAAACTTCTCTAAATTAACAAAGCACATTCTTTACGATAAACAGAAATGAGGGCACACAGATCAGCAATTGGAATATACAGTAGGGAAAAAGGGAAGTCTACAATGGTTAAGGTTTTAAGATATTTATTTAAAGTGTTACTAAACCCCAGACCCTGTATTCACTATATCTGGTCTCCCTGGACCCTGTATTCACTATATCTGGTCTCCCTGGACCCTGTATTCACTATATCTGGTCTCCCCAGACCCTGTATTCACTATATCTGGTCTCCCTGGACCCTGTATTCACTATATCTGGTCTCCCTGGACCCTGCATTCACTATATCTGGTCTCCCTGGACCCTGTATTCACTATATCTGGTCTCCCTGGACCCTGCATTCACTATATCTGGCCTCCCAGGACCCTGCATTCACTATATCTGGTCTCCCCGGACCCTGCATTCACTATATCTGGTCTCCCAGAACCTGCATTCACTATATCTGCTCTCCCCGGACCCTGCATTCACTATATCTGGTCTCCCCAGACCCTGCATTCAGTATATCTGGCCTCCCAGGACCCTGCATTCACTATATCTGGCCTCCCAGGATCCTGCATCCACTTTATATGGTCTCCCCAGACCCTGCATTCACTATATCCGATCTCCCCGGACCCTGCATTCACTATATCTGGTCTCCCCGGACCCTGCATTCACTATATCTGGTCTACCACAGTACACAGAATCTAGAATGCAATTATTTTAGTAAATATAAACTGCTAAATCCCTTTTCTCATCAGCAGTATATAGCAGTCTTATGACTTCTATCAATGTCCATCCGAGCACTGGTTAAAGGTTGTAGAAGGAGTTTTCATTCTCCTGTCTGATTCTCCTGACTGTCCTAATAGGCTGCATAACCCCTGACCCTCTGTCTGAACAGTGCGGATTGGCCCTGTGCTGATCACATGCACTCTCTCAAGAGAAGAAAAAACTCTCTAGAAATAAACACCAAACTAAGCATTTGCAGCTTGCCCCCAAGGCTCTGTTCTTTCAGGAGATAAGTTGGGGACAGTGGAAGAAGGGGAGGATCAGAAAAGACAGGATCAAACATCCTTTTTACACAATGTGAAGGATTAACCCCTTAGGTTCCACAGTGAGTATAACAAGCATGATTTGCATATACAGACTGATTGTGGGTTTAGTAACAATTATTTTTTTAGACAGTATATGGTATATATATATATATAAAATACTAACTTAGGCATTATACTAACAGTTTTATTTCTCCCAGATGCAGCAGGTTCCCACAATGCACATAAACCTGCAGGATATATCAGTCATACAAATCCTGCCCTCCACAATAGACTCGCACCACTGACTCCAACACTTGCAAGCCATTGTTAAATTAGATTAGTATGCAAAGTGTGCATCCAGGCAGAGCTCATTAAATTCTGGATTTTAAGCAACTTGCCACTCTATAAAACAACCAGAATCTCACTTTCTGCTGTGCTGATTTGTAAATACTTTTTAATATTTGCTTTTCTACTTCTGAAAAGGAGCCTAGTGGTTTGCCCGCTGATTTTAAATGGTAACATAAAAGATTTGTATATGAAGTATAATAAGATTGCATATTGTGTAGATGAACCAGGGTGGATAAAAATCAATGATTTTTTTTAAAAAATAAAAAAATCGGATTTTTTTGATTTAAAACGGATTTTTTTAATTTAAATCGGATTTTTTTGTATAAAATGCTTTTTGAGGAAAATATATTAAAATCCAAAGGTTATTCCATCATGAAATAAAGATTCGTTTTTTAATTATGTAGAATAAGGCTGTATATGTTTAATGTTTTTGCTAAATAAATTCCATGAATCCATTCACAATGTCATGCTCTTCCAGAGGTTTTTGTAAGATTATTGGGCAGTTTCTCTGCCTACAAGATATTATCACAGATGCTCGGTTTACTTTTGCAGTTCTCAAAACTGAATTTGACTCAGCGGAGATCACATGCCTCTTCTTCACAGCAAAAATGTTATAACATGAACAGAGTTAAGAAAAAGACCTTCATCCTAACTTCTACAAACCTATGAATACAGAATCAACCCCTTCAGTGCTAAGTTTCAAGAAGTTCAGTGAATAGAATAGAAACAATATTTTTCTGATTGTTTGGAGTGGAATAGATCTGCACAAGAAGAAAGTGAAACTAAGTGTGAGGAGGAAGGGGCTGACAGTCTAAGTTTCTTAAAATATATATATTTTGTTTTGCCAAATTAGTTAACAAACATGGATGTTTGTTTAAGCAAAGAACATATGCTGGAATGTTATTGTTTCAGATGAATAAATCTATTTAAATTGTTATTATTAAGGTAATGATTATTTTTTCCTTCCTAAGTACAACAGAAAAGTTGTCCAAATATGAATGATTAACCTATTAAACTGGGGATAAAAAAACTAATATGAAAAGCTGTTATTCTAAAAATCTTCATCTACTTGTATATTAAAGTTGTACCAGCAAGAATTAGTCTTTATGTAGAAAACTAGGATTTAAATCAAGCCTGACTGACTAGTGATTTAAATCGTGATTTAAATCAAATCCACCCTGAGAGGAACTGAACTCTACAAGCTGTTCCCTGAATAAAGTCCAGGCAAAGGGCAAGGGACTAGTCCCCACTATTGCCTGTGGTCTCCCTGCAGCTGATATTTCCCATTATTACTTTACCAGGGGCAGAACAATAAAATATATGCAACTCTTCCTGTGGTATGTCAACCCCTAGACGCCGAGCACACACAAATATGCGGCCTCTCGGCATCTGGGCCTTGATGCAGAGCGGCCGCATATTTGCGTACCATTTGAAAATACATATGTGCTGAGAGCGTGCGCCCTGCACGCTCCCAACACATGTCCGTGACTCACAGAAAGGTCGCAATCTCCCCTTGCGATTGGGACCTTTTCCGATTATGTGACCGCTGTGACAGCGAATCACGGCGGTCACATGACCCTAAAACCCCGCCCGCCTCCCAGCTTCTGAAACCTCTTAAAGGGCCGGGAGGCGCAGACACAAAGCAGTTAAAAAAGTCCTGTGTTTAATGCCCCGTACACACGATAAGAAAATCATACCAAAAATTTTGCAGAACCACTGATCGAACGATTTTCTCTTCGTTGATGAGCAGGATGTTTTAACCGATAACGATATTGTAAACGAAAAAATCCAGTTGAACAACAGTGAAAAATGTTGTCGTTTCGCATATGAATGACCGATTTTCTATGCGGTGGTATGACGGTCGTACGAAAAAAATCTATCAAGCGCTATCACGCATGAGCGGAAACAGGAGATGACCCGGATGTTTATGTCCAAGAAATGTTCGTAAACACGAACGAAAAATCCAAATGTTAAAAGTAGATCGGCCTAATGAGATGATGAAACCAGAATTCTGCAGATTATATTTTATGTATCACTATTTATGTATATAGGTCGTGTAATAAACGATATTATCCTCATTGCTGGTCATTGTGTATATCGCTCGTTCTGGCCGGAAGGGCGTGGCTACAAGGTCACACGCACACCACATCACTTCCACTTGTACGGAAGACGTCAACACTACGTATTGCCCGACGAACGATTTTTTTAGATTGGCTAATGTGGGCCACGATTTCGACCCACGAACGAACGCCTCTCGGACGTCGGATGACCAATTGGTTGATTTTCTAATCGTGTATTCCCACCTTAATTCATGAAAGCCATCTCGTTAAGGCCTCATGTACACATGAACTCACCTAGTCATTAAACTCTTCTGGCAGCAGAAAAATGCTAAACGCGGCAAAAATGTGTGTAAACGCGGTACCATGTTTAGCTGTGTTTACCCGCGTTTAGCGCTTGGATGTTTATTCATTTGATTGGCCAGTGTATTTTCCATTGACATTGATAAACGCCCAAGCACTACCCTGTTTCCCCGAAAATAAGACAGTGTCTTATATTAATTTTTGCTCCCAAAGATGCGCTAGGTCTTATTTTCAGGGGATGTCTTATTTTTCCATGAAGAAGAATACGGTACACATTTATTGTTAAAGGAAAATAAAGGAAATTACCATTTTAGTAACCCCTTTTGATCCTCCTGTGTCATTTTGATTGCCCCCTCTGATCCTCCTGTGTCATTTTGATTGCCCCCTCTGATCCTCCTGTGTCATTTTGAATGCCCCCACTGATCCTCCTGTGTCATTTTGAATGCCCCCACTGATCCTCCTGTGTCATTTTGATTGCCCCCTCTGATCCTCCTGTGTCATTTTGATTGCCCCCTCTGATCCTCCTGTGTCATTTTGATTGCCCCCTCTGATCCTCCTGTGTCATTTTGATTGCCCCCTCTGATCCTCCTGTGTCATTTTGAATGCCCCCACTGATCCTCCTGTGTCATTTTGATTGCCCCCTCTGATCCTCCTGTGTCATTTTGATTGCCCCCTCTGATCCTCCTGTGTCATTTTGATTGCCCCCTCTGATCCTCCTGTGTCATTTTAAGTGATCCCCCTCCCCTCACCCCTGTGCCACTGAACACCTTCACCAGACATCCCCCCACCCCTTTATCAGACATTTCCCCCCTGGGGCCTGCCTTGGGACTGTCACTGGGCTGGCTGGGGCCTGGACCTGGGCTGGAGCAGGGTCTGCCACTGACTGAGAACCTTCAGTCATCATGAGGGAGGTGTCACCAGAGACAGACCAGCACTCACCACCTTCGCCGTGTCCCGTCCGCTCTGATCCTCCTGTTCTTCTACACGCATCTCTCTCCCGCTCACTCCGACCTCCGCTCCGCCTCCACACAGCAGTGACGTCACTGGTTGCTAGACGCCAGTCGGGGCGGCCCTAGCAACCAGTTTACGGTAAATTAATTTTCATTACGAGACAGAGCCTAGGGGGGCCTTATTTTCGGGGGGATGCCTTATATTTCACCCAGAAGGAAACCTGTAAGTAGGTCTTATTTTCGGAGGATGTCTTATTTTCGGGGAAACACGGTAAATGTGACTAGCGTTTAGCCACGTTTACACGTGTTTTTGCTGCGTTTAGCGTTTTTTAGCCAAAACAGTCTTCTCCTGAACACGATTATTCTGCAATCAGAAGAGGAACGTTTGACTGCCCCTAAACTCTGCTGCTTCTAAACTCTGGTGAAAGCCTGTGTGTACATGGACACATAGACTTTTATTCAGTTGAGTTCAGGGGCTTTGACAAAAAAACACCAAAAGCTCTTAAACTGACGTTTAGGAGCAGCAGTGTACATGAGGCCTAAGAGTTACGACATGTGCAACAGATTCAGTGGGTTCTTATTGGAGCCACTTTCACAATGTTTTGCTATGGCTGTAGCAAACGAAAAAAAAAAAAAAATGGCTGCTAATTTGTAGATATCAAATATGGAGGTAATTAGGACCAACTCTAAGCTGGCATACAAAGACAGGCCAGTGCTAAAAGTGAGGGTGTTGTGTAATAAAGAGCCAAGCATGTTTCATAAATGTGAAAGCTTTCTGCTCAGGGCATGCTGGTTGCTAGGATGCTGTTGGCTGTGCAGCCGACAGCTTCCTAGCAACCAGCAATTCATTCTTGGCTTCATTCAGCTTCTAGTCAGTAATTCAGTTGCAATGACAATATTTTATCAATTACATCAGCCAGCATCCCCACCCCTTTACAGCTGAATGGGGGGGGATGTGACATTGGTTGCAGACAGTGCCCTAGCAACCAGTGATGCTGTGCAGCTCGAGGGCTAAACATGGACTTAGGAGAGATTGTCCATGGTATGGACACTCCAGCTTCAGTGCCACCCCCAGGGGCGGACTGACAACTCATGGGGCCCCCGGGCAATAGGGGATCATGGGGCCCCTGTGTCCTTGCCCAATCTCCAAAAAGCCTATGAAAAAGGTACCAGGGGCATCTCATGGGGCCCCCTACTGACCCCTGGCCCTCGGGAAGTGCCCGAGTTTCCAAATGGTCAGTCCGCCCCTGGCCACCCCCCACTATGTGGCAAATTCATGTATCTGTTTTTCCATGTGACAAATTAATTCACCTGTTTCCATCAGACACATGAATCTGTTGCAGGCGCCAACATGTGTTGTGCGCAGGGGTGGACTGACCATTTGGAAACTCGGGTCAGTAGGGGGCCCCATGAGATGCTCCTGGTACCTTTTTCATAGGCTTTTTTGAGTTTGGGCAAGGATACAGGGGCCCCATGATCCCCTATTGCCCGGGGGCCCCATGAGTTGTCAGTCCGCCCGTGGTTGTGTGGTAGCATGACACAATTCTAAACACTTTATGAGTTCCAGGGACCATGCCTTGCACTGCGTTGTGTCTCTGTATGGAAGCAGCCATCTTGATAGAAGCAGGACTTTCCTTCCTCATGTCAGAGCCTCTAGCAAGGAGAACAGTGAGCGGCACTGTAGTGACAGCACCAAATTTCCCTCCCAACCTCCTAAGAATAACAGCCAGAGGCATCAGTGCCTTTGCTCTCACACTGCAGATATACTGTATATACAGCTATAAGGCTACAGAACAGGATAGTCTAGGCACCCTCACATACCAGAAAGTCCACTGCTATTTTAAGGGGAATTTCCAGACATAAGATAGATTGTTCAGAACACTGCTTATGCACAATTAACAATTCTAAATGTTCCCCATATCATTTATGCATTGATTTTTGTAGAGGATGCTGGGCTTTCTAGAGAAAGCCTTGAGCAGTCTGCAAACACCAGCATGCATTCCAGAGGTCCGGCTGCTTTAATTAAGTGTTCTTGCATGGCAAGACCCCTTCCTGTTATGTCACATATATATTCCTATTATTATAGACAAATTTACCACCCTAACTCCTCCCACAGATTTTACACTACATAGACAGTAATATACCGAAACGTGCGGATTGTTCCCGATTGGTGTGCTATTACTTTGTGGAACGTTTCGCCGAATGGTTCACGAAATATCAGCGTTTTTGTGGTGAAATTGGTCCCATAGGAATGAATGGCGGATTGTTCAAAACTAGAGTGGGAGCTGACAAAAGCTAGAGTGTGAGCTGAAAAATCAGGACATGTTTTCTAAACTGCCATCACTCCCTCACTTTCAAGCCCACCTACACAAATCTTGTATCAAAACATTCAGCTATCCCTGCTGTCACTAAAAATGTCCACGGCTAAGCCATAGTCCTGATAGTTTTCACAATATGACCATTTGTTTGCAACTCACGCCGCCCATTGACTTTCATTGAAACTCCACTCTAGCCACCTCAAATTTGAAGGTCAATTTCTAAACTGCGACTGTGCCTTCATTTTTAATATTTCAGAGACATACTATGCATCAAAATGTAGGTCTGGGTCGTGTGATTCTCACAATATAAAGCTCTTCACTGTAGGATTTATAGTTTTTAAAACTACGACCATTTGTAGACGCCAGTGAAGTGAGCAATTTGGAGCAGTTTGTTTTTAACCGCTCTTCTCTGCCCTAATTGAAATCTAATTTTGAATTTGTGACAGTTTGACCGCCTTCTTGTTAAATGTTTGGAAATACGATTTCTATAGTACAGAGTATTTGAGGTGATAATGCTGCTAATATTTTTATAAATGTATGTTTTAATGTAACTGTAAAGCACTTTGGGCAACAACATTGCAATTAAATGTACTATATAAATAATTAAAAGTTGAAATGCAACAAGCTTGCCATGTGCACATTTTAAATTTGATCAATCAATTGGTTAGTGTAATGTTTACTATCTTTACTCACTCCAAACACTCCACACAGTTACTCTGCCCACTCCATAAAGTGACTCTGCCCACTCCAACCTTTTCACAGTTACTCCAGCCACTCCAACCACACAACAGTTACTCCGCCCACTCCACCCAGTTACTCCGCCCACTCCAGTTGTAGACTACTGGTGGAGGCAAGAACACTTCACACAATTTCCCCAGAAATTGTAGCTTTTCTAATTCATTTTGTAACAATATGGGCCATTCCAAAATAGATCCAGTCATTTTTGGAAAATTGCTAGCAACAGAATGGCAGGACAGCACTGGAACAACAATGAGGGCCAGTGGGGGAGGGCCACATAGGGACCTGCATTTTTTTTCCTGGTATCTGAAGCCTTGCACCCTAAATTGTACCTGCACCAGATTATCTGCAACAAACAAAAATCCATTTCTACAGCTTACTATCTACATTCATCTTGTTTCACCATCATATCTAGTAATAGGAACCTCCGTGTCTGAAAATCCAGCATTTACAAGGCTGTTCACTTCTTTTTTCATAGTTACTGTGAAGCTTATGTTTTGCTTCAATAATTCAAAAGGTTTGTTCAAGGTTTCTCCGTCTGAATAAATTAACGTGATTGTGGCATTTAAATTCAAATAGCCAATAAAGCCAAAGCAAAAAGGTACACTATCTCTTCTGAAGTCATATCTTACTACAGAAAAACTATGGAAATGTATCTGAAAGTACAGCACAGGCTACCCTTTTTAAACCTCCTCTTTCAAAAATGATATACTATATTGCCAAAAGTATTGGGACGCCTGCCTTTACACTCACATGAACTTTATTGCCATCCCAGTCTTAGTCCGTAGGGTTCAATATTGAGTTGGCCCCGCCCTTTGCAGCTATAACAGCTTCAACTCTTCTGGGAAGGCTGTCCACAAGGTTTAGGAGGGTGTCTATGGGAAGGTTTGACCATTCTTCCAGAAGTGTTTTTGTCAGGTCAGGCATTGATGTTGGACAAGAAGGCCTGGATTGCAGTCTCCGACTAATTCATCCCATATGTTTTCTATCGGGTTGAGGTCAGGACTCTGTGCAGGCCAGTCAATTTCCTCCACCCTTCGCTCATCCATGTCTTTATGGCACTGGTGCACAGTCATGTTGGAATAGAAAGGGATCATCCCCAAACTGTTCCCACAAAGTTGGGAGCATGAAATTGTCCGAAATGTCTTGGTATGTTGATGCCCAACCCCTGAAAAACAACCCGACACCATAATCCCCCCTCCACCAAACTTTACACTTGACACAATGTAGTCAGGCAAGTACCGTTCTCCTAGCACCCTCCAAACCCAGACATGTCCATCGGATTGCCAGACAGAGAAGCGTGATTCGTCACTCCAGAGAACACGTCTCCACTGCTCTATTGTCCAGTGGCCGCATGCTTTACACCACTGCATCCGACACTTTGCATTGCACTTGGTGATGTAAGGCTTGGATGCAGCTGCTCGGCCATGGAAACCTTTTCCATGAAGCTCTCTACGCACTGTTGTTGTGCTAATCTGAAGGCCACATGAAGTTTGGAGGTCTTTAGCTATTGACCCTGCAGACAGTTGGCGACTTCTGAGCACTGTGCGCTTCAGCATGCGCTGACCTCGCTCTGTCATTTTACGTGGCCTACCACTTGGTGGCTGAGTTGCTGTTGTTCCCAGTTGCTTCCACTTTATTATAATACCACTAACAGTTGAGCGTGGAATATTTAGTAGCCAGGAAATGTCACGGATGGACTTATTGCACAGGTGGCAACCTATCACGGCACCACGCTTGAATTCACTGAGCTCCTGAGAGCAACCCATTCTTTCACAAATGTTTGTAGAAGCAGTCTGCATGCCTAGGTGATTGAGTTTATACACCTGTGCCATGGAGGTGATTGGAACACATGAATCCAATGATTTGGAGGGTGGGGCCAATACTTTTGGAAATATAGTGTATGTCAGTCTGTCATACTAATCATTTGACTAACTCAAGACAGGTAAGGGTCTGACTTCAATGGCTACATGCTTGTTCCAGGGCAGTGGACAGAGACAGTACCCTGGCTGTTTGATATAGCTGTATGGGATAGAGCCTCTTACCAGTGAACTAATTCACTCATCTCCAGCAATATTAGGGCTAGGTTTCTCATCCAGGGATCCATGGAACCCAAAGGTTCTTCCAGAGGTTGTAGGAGGTTCCTTGAGCAATGAGTAATTTCTGCCTCTCAGATAAGATCCCACTGACACCATTGATCTTTTCTGCTATCTGTAAGGGGGTGTTCTTCCCAATGACCATCACACTAATGTATCATGAGTTGTAGATATAGTCATTTTTATCAGGGGTTCCCTGAGATCTGAACGTTATTTCAAGGGTTCCTTGAAAAGTTTGATTTACACCAGGTTCACACTATTGCGGTGCGGGACACCGCTTGTAATTTGCACAGGAATCGCACCACATTCCTGTGTGAAGTACAAGCAATGTCTTTACGGTGCGATCTGAGCCATAAAAAGCACCAAAAAGGTGCAGGACCCTTTTTTTACCCACACTTGAATCTCATCGCAAGGGTGTTCTTACCCATGCGATGATATTTCTGGTAATCATGTTATACAATCTGTTTCAGGGTGTCATTAATTTAACCTTGACACCCACACCAGATTGCATGAATGCCATGTGATTGCAATGCGGTGTGGGAAACGCACAGGATTCGCAGCATTTCCCGCACTGCATCAGTGTAAACCTGGTCTTGTGTCTGATGTGCCACTGCGCCACCTAATACCTACTCGTAGCATAACTAAACACCATCACCAACCTGTGACCCCACCCCTACTGTAGCTCTCTCCCCTCTAAAAACATAACCCTTTTCCATCAGCCTGCAGAATATTTCCTAAAACTAGAAGGCTGGTTTTAACTTCCATTTGGTGATATGGTGAGTTAGTGCTCATGCACACTGGACCTTTTTACAGCGGCTGTTTTTGGCTTTTGATGTTTTTTTCTACAGCTAGTAAACCCCCCAGTATGTTATCCTATGTGTCCATGCACACATAGACTGGAATCAACGGTTTTTGGCAGGGGCCTTTTTTGGCTGAAAAAAAATACAGAACTAGTGGGTTTCTAGAGGAGTTTTTTAGCTGTAAAAACACTCTAACACTGAAAAACACAACAAATCTTGGTAAACCACCACAAACCGGTGTTTTGGGAATTTTTGTGACCCAAAAAATAATTTTGTGGGGGTCAAACAAAAGCTAAAAAACGCAAATGCGGAAACAC